>NC_092808.1:34123078-34438078 GCF_040954645.1 Diabrotica undecimpunctata
ACAAAGATAAAAGTCGAAAGCTTACAGGATGACTCCACAAGATACCTATTCCAAAAAAAGAATAACCGAAAAAAGCAGAAATACATATATCACAGAAAGTGATGGAGTCAAAGAAAGCTAGTCAAAAATTAAGTCTAATATCTTAGCCTCGGCCAAGAAAGTTCTTAGGTGAATGAAATATAAATAAAAATAAATCGTTCCCAAGGTGAAGAACTCCATGGTTTTGTACAGAAGTGAGAGAAAAATGTAAAGAAAAAAAAAGAAGCTTTCCTGAAATACATGTCAACCAAAACATAAGAGGCATACCATAATTACAAGACAATTAGAAATTAAACACATGCACTTGTGAAAAAAATAAAAAATGATCACTGGGAACGCTTTTTGAAAGAAATGGAACATTATTTTTACGGTCTGCAAAAGGAAATATGGCGCTTCATAAGATGTCAAAGAACGGAGGTAAAGGAACTAATAAACCAAAATACATATAAAAGGATACGTGAATTGTCTACATAAAAAAGCTATATGCAGAGGAAGAACAAACGAAGCTAGAGCAAGAAACACCAGAAATTACCACAAATGAAGAACTTAATATAAATGTACAGGAAGTTCGGAAAATACTTGAAAACCTGAAGAACAGAAAAGTAGCAGGTAAAGACGGGATACCAAACGAGTAACTGAAATATTGTGTATCAGAAATGACAGAACAATTAACAACATTAATTGATAAAATTATAGAAAACAATAAAATACCGGAAGAATGGAGAACGAGCGAACTAATTCTACTATTCAAAAAAGGAGATAAAAAACAGCCAGAAAACTACGGAGGTATAAACTTGTTAAATACTACGCTAAAACTCATAACTAAAATCTTACAAGTGCTAATAAATTAGAGGATAGGTTTAGCAGATGAACAACAGGGTTTTCGTAGTGGAAGATCGTGTACAGATGCAATATTCGTTATAAAGCAAATTACGAGTATAATTAGAGTATAATAGACCAGCATTTCTGTGTCTGATTAACCTAAAGAAAGCGTTTGACAGAGCGTTTAAAATATTATAAAAACTATCGATAAAATCTACTAAAACAACAAAATGAAAGTCAGAATAGATGGACAACTTACAGAACCTATAGAAATAGGCAGCGAAATAAGACAAGGAGGTTAAACCCCATGCTCTTGAATTTGATCAAGGATAAAACCATCAAAACCGTTCCAAAGGGAGATGATACAGAATGGGAAACAAAGAAATCAAAATACTCTGTTAAGCAATATTGATAACCCAGGATGAAGATAGTCTACAAAGACTGGTCCACAGATTTAATATAAGAGCAAAAGAATTTAATATGACAATCTCATCTCAGAAAAATAAAACAATAGTAGTCAGCAAACAACCAACCAGATGTAAAATAGAAATTGATGGTATCAGTATTGAACAAGTAATGGAAATAAAATACCTGGGAATTACACTGTCTAGCTATGGAAACCTGGACAAAGAAGTGAGAGATCAAGTACAAAAAGCAAATAGACTGGAGGATGCCTTAATAACACTATATGGCGAAATAAACACATTGACACTGAGATGAAGCCAAGAATTTATAAAGCCAGTTTAAGACCAATAATAACATATGCCTAATAACGCAAAGGCTACTGAAAACGGGAGAGATGAGAGTACCGAGAAGAATTACAGGAAATACGCTGAGAAATCGAAAGAGAACTGAAGACATTAGAAGAAAATGTAACGTACAGAATTGCTTATAAAGAGGAGCAAGAAGAAGAAGAAGAAAATTAAGGATCTAAAATTTACAAACAATACGCAACAAACACAAGTTATGATAAAATTGTTTCTCTTTGAAGAATGCTTTTCTGAGTTAGTATTCATCTTTCTAACTGGAATTTGGATAAATAAAATGTTAGTCTTCATTAAAATTTTGAAACAATTAGTTTTTTTCCACAAATATTTAAACTATTAAAAAACCAAACATAATTTAAGAGAACAACATAATAGTGAATGGAAAAAGTTCCGATTTAGAATCTTTCTTCAACTATCTAACAGTATGGCCAAGTAAAAAAATTATAATAGTTTACTTACATTTTCAGCGAAGAGTAACTCCACTGTGTCATGCCATTTATTTGGCGATGATCCTATACTTTCTCCCTTTCTCTCTAGTTTCATCAGAACTATTAGTTTAAGTTTATAAAGGTTAGTTTTTATCTTCTCAAGAATTGCTTTGTTTATATATATATATATATATATATATATATATATATATATATATATATATATATATATATATATATATATTTAGGGATTCTACAGTATTCACTGCCTTCCCTCGCTCAACCGTTTCCATCTCTCTCTGTTGTTCCATTCTCCATCGTTTAGTCCTTTCTTACTCATGGCGTCGTCTACTTCGTTCCTCCAGGATTTTCGGGGTCATCCTCTTTTCCTCCTTCCTATGGGGCTCCATTCGGTTATTCTCTTTATCCATCTGCTGTCGCTAGTTCTTCTTACATGTCCATACAACTTTAGTCTTTTTTGTTCTATATATGTTAGTATGTCTGTTTCTATTGATGTTCTTTGCTTTATTTCGTCATTACTTCTCCTATCCATTCTTGTTACTCTGCAGCATCTTCGCAGGCATTCCATCTCTGTTGCTACTATCTTACTGCTGTTTTTCTTGTTTATGATCCAATTTTCAGCCCCATATGTCATAATACTTCGCACTAATGTTTTATAAATCTGCGTTTTTGTCTTCATATTTAGGTGTCTATCCCACCATACTGAGTTAAGTTGTCGGATTGCTGTTCTTGTTTGTCCTAATCTTTGTGTAATTTCTTCCTCTGTTGTTGCCTTTTTCGTGATTATAAACCCCAGGTATTTGAATTTATCCTTTCCTTTGATTGTTACGTTGTCATCAATCTGTAGATCTTCTATGTCTTCTTCACTTGTAGATAGGTACTCTGTTTTCGCGAGGTTACTATCTAGGCCAGCCTGTTTGTTTTTCTAGATATAAAATATATGCTTCTCTCGCCTCAAATGCACCAATCAACTTTTTTCCTATTTGCTGTTTTATTGGTCAAATTTCGAGAGCATAATTGAATGATATTCATATAACTATTCTGTCTGTTTGAATACGTCTTTCTAAAACTTTTTATCACACTTACTTTTGTTATCAATGGCATAAGATTAAATATATATATATATATATATATATATATATATATATATATATACATATATCGAGAAGGCTTTCGATTCAATATATCCCATGGCAGTAATACAAGCTTTGATTAACCAAGGCATTGACAAACCGTACATAGAAACTTTAGCAAATATATACAGACAAGCAAAAGCTTAGGTAAAAATTTATGGAAACCCTCCAGAATTTCCCACTACCAGACAAGGAGACGCAATATCACCAAAGCTCTTCACTGCATCTCTAGAAAATATATTTAGCAAAATGAACTGGCAGAACAAAGGAATATTCCTTGATGGAGAATACTCAGCCATCTAAGATTTGCAGACGACATCGTTCTGATCGCTTATAATCCTGCATAACTGCAAGAGAACTTATAAGCGACCTAAATGCAGCTGGGAATAAAGTTGACCTAAAAATGAACTTTGACAAAATGACAAAAACAAAAACCATGTACAACGAGCTAGTGGATGTCCAAGAAGTAATAATAAACAACACTGCACTTGAGACAGTAGACGAGTATGTATATCTGGAACAACCAATACATAAATCTGGCTCATTACTTCCAGAAATCAACAGAAGAATAAAACTATCTTGGACATATTTTGGTAGAAATTCAGTTATATTTAAATCTAAGATGCCAATCCACATTGGACATTAAAGAAAGAGATAATATCGAAACTCAAAGTCACTAAAAGGTCAATGGGGCGATGCATGCTAGGTATAACAAAGACAGATCTAAAAAAAAAAATAGAATGGATCAGACGGAAAACCAAGGTCACTGATGTAATCCACAGAATTAATTTTTTAAAATGGCGTTTAGAGAGAAGAACTGATAATAGGTGGTCTAGTAGCATTACACTGTGGTGGCCAAGAGGCATCAAGAGACCAAGAAGACGTCCAAATTTAAGATGGGACTATGACACAAGTAAACAAGGAAACAATGAGAAGAGAAGAGAAAGAAGACAAATAATAGAAATAAAAAAAGGAGTAAGACAAGGAGATGCGCTCCCAACGGTACTATTGATTCTATCATTAGACAAGATAATAAAAAAGCTGTCAAATGCAGAAACTATAAACAAAAATGCAGTACAAATAATAGGATATGCGGATGATACAACCATAGTAGCAACAGATAAAACGGCATTAAAGAAAACTTCTCAAGAAATAGAAAACGAAGCCAAACTAAGAGGACTGGAAATAAATGAAAATAAAATTTGGTAATGTTACTAATTAACATTCGTAACATTACCAAAAAAATCCAATGCCTCACACTGCGATGACTAGCGAATATAGAGCATGTTGTCTCATGTCCTTAAAACTTTTCTCAGAATAATTCATAGATGAATTTACAAGAAGTATGAATTTCAGATGAGTGACAATTAATTCGGATTTCGAAATGGACTGGAAACACAAGAAGCTTTTTTTGCCTTAAATGTGTTAACACAACGGTGCAGAGACATGAATGTAGATATATATGCATGTTTTATTGATTATCAAAAATCATTTGACTGCGTTAACCATCAAAAGATGATCGAAACTATTGGACAACTGGAATTGACGAACAAGACTTATGAATTATCTCAGAATTATATTGGCACCAAACGGCAACAATTGAAATAGAGCACTACATCCGAAGATATACGAATCCGACGAGGAGTCCGACAAGGTTGCGTCTTATTACCGCTATTATTTAATCTGTATTCGGAATCTATATTTAGAAAAGCATTAGATGAGGTTCAAAGTGGAGTCAAGATTAACGGAACAAGCATAGACATCAGGTACCCTGATGATACCGTCCTAATAGCAAGCAACGCACAAGCAAATATCAACGGCCAGTGTAATTCAAAAAAAGAAACCTTTCAAGAATCGAACAAGCGAGGAAAACACTCATGAACATGAAAACATTTTTTACAAGATCAGACCTTAGTCTAGAGCTGAGAATTCGAATAATCAGATGTTACATTTTCTCTCTTTTGCCGTATGGCTGTGAAAGTTGGACAGTCGAACAAAAAATAGATGCCTTTAAAATGTATATATACAGATGGATGCTGAGAATTCCATGGATACAAAAGGTTCCAGACAGATGCCAGAACTCGTGGCTGAAAGACCTGAGAGATGGTATGACCGCTCATCCACAGAAATCTTTCGTGCAGCAGTTTCCAAAGCTACAATTGACATTTGGATCGCCAACCTTCGAAAGGAAACGGCGCAATAAGAAGAAAAAGACTATAAAATATTTAAAACATCAATTAATGTCTTTGCTTTGCTATTTTCAGTCTGCTGAAAATATATTTATACAAATATACTTTATGCTATATTATTATCCAATTCACAAAAGAGAGTTTAAGGCAGTAAAAAATTTACGAAGTAAATTATTTTCAGGACTGAGCAACCCAGCTGTAATCCTTAGAGAATTTTAATAACTGTTTTCTTGCTTCGGGTTGAATTACATTACTTTAGAGACAGGAGTGGCTTTCCGCAAAATGAAATACTCATAGTGTATAAGATGTGAACAGATAACGCAAAAACCAGACAAAAGAAATGATTATTATGTTTTACGGCTTTTTACCTTTTTAAATGAATATTTCTACCATAAGGTAATAACTTTGGGTAACGACAATAAATATGGTTTCTGAGAGACCGCTTAAAATTTATGTCAAGCATTTCATTATATCTAGATGTAGTTTTATCAGAAGTACGAGGAAAAGTACAGATTATGAATATTTTACAGAAAAGTATATTTCTAGAATATTTTTTTTTAATTATAAAGTAGTCTTAAAACATACCTCTGGAATATACAGAGGTTATTAGTTTTGATCAATAATCGCTGAAAATATTTGGATAAACATAAATGTCCGGATCTTAACTGATACTAACATTTAAAATGTAGTCTGAGTGCGTTTATAATGCTGTCATTTGATCTAAATGAAACACTTTTTTCTTTACTAAGATTACTTGTTGTAGTTTCGCAACTTTGAGGAAAATAGCAATTATTTCTATATCGTACCGACAACCGAACAGTAACCACACTGGACGTCCTTTTCTTCTGTGCCTCGGATGGCGTTGTAACGCACCGCGACCAATTCTTCTGCCTGCTACGAATACATCAATATTTCAAAAGGTGAGTCTATATTCTTTGTACAGACAACAGTATGAGCTAAAGCTAGTTAATTTCGTAATTTATTCACAGTTGTATTTGCTATTTTTCGCTAATGTATTTACAGTCAAAATATTGCATTTTTCTCCAGTATTATTTCTAAATTCATTCAATCAGCGACCTCTAAGCTTTATACCAAACAGTCATTAACCCGTTGTTCATAGTTTTGCATATTTTGTTACATTTTTTTTTAAATAAGTAGTATTCTTGCATAATGTTATTTAACGAAATTTTTTTTCACCTTCTTGTTTAATAATGTTTTTCTGAAACAAATTACTAAAAAGTACTAACATATCACTTAATTTTTGTTAAAAAATACTTCGGAGTAAACTAAAAATTTTGTCAATTTAAATAGTGGTAGATTGACCATATGTCAGAGTGTATCGTTTTTGTGACGTCTGCGATTACGGGTTAAAGTTAGGGTTTTGGTAAATATATTTAACTTTTTATTTTCAAATGAAAATATTTTGTAGTAAAAATTCAATAATTGCGGGAAGCATTTAAATTTGTTTATGTACGGTTTCCAACCATTTCTAAGTTTTTTATCATACATAATTAAATTACAATCGGCATTCCTAATGATCATTAGGCTAATTTGCTTAATGTGTTTAGGATCTTTGTAAGCGGTTATATTATATTTTACTTCTCAAGCACAACAGTTAGAAAGTTTCTGTCATATTGAACTAAACTCAGTATATTGTGATTCAAACGTGTAGTTTCAAGTGACCATCCTTCCTAGACGTAAGTTGGATATTGATGAATTAATTGCAAATGTGCATAAGTACTTTACCATGGAAAATTCATTATATTATGTATAAATTAATGCGTTTGTGATGCACTCGGGATAAGTGAAACTAAGCTAAAAACTCAAATAAAGACTATCAGAGATTCTCAAGAAAATCTTACTGTGCCTGAGTATCACGCTGACAAGAAAACAACTCGTAAACATTCTAGGAGCATTGATTTACCTAATGGAGAAAAATTTGAAATTCGCAATATTTTGTATCGAATGCGTGAAAACAATTAACATGTCAGTTTAGATACTTTACTGGCCAAAATAAGAGAAAGATAAGTTTCTGAAATCAAGAGGACTAGCTTTGGAAGGTGGTTAGGATTTAAATTAAAAAAAGAAAATAATAGGATACTTTTATGCGAAAGGAGTAGTGTGGTTCAGAAAAGAATGAAATTTTTGAGAGAAAATACTAGACTTAAATCTGAAAATGCAACATTCGTATACTTAGATGAGACATGGATATTTGCAAAGGGTGGAATTAAAAGAATTTGGCCAGCATAAAATCAATTGGAAGAGCAAAACGTGGAATAGCCTTCGGAGTACCTGGTGCTCGATAAAGGTGTTATAAACGCCTTCCTCTGTAGTTTTGTGAAAAATCGTTACATAATTAGCCAAAACTCATTACTTTGGAGTTTTCGAGATCGCCGAACATGATTATGAGACACCAGAAAGAATCTTCGGAGTGCTTGGTGTCCGCTAAGGGTATTATCAACCCCTTTCTTTGGTCTTTTATGAAAAATTTTATATAATTAACTTAAACTCGTTAATCAGGATTTTTCAAGGTTGCCGTGCGAGGTTCTTTGCGAGCACCAGGTGTATAATTATAGTTTCATGTACATATACGATATAATTAAAATAATTTCAGAGTTGTTGAGGCTATATCAATAGGTACAGGTTACAATAATTAGGCGAGGCAATTAAATTACCTTTCGGTTGGGTCGGTTAGTCCACCCCCTCCACTCCCACTCTGACGTCACAATATGGCGGCTGACTTGTAACGGCTAACCGGCTTAACGTACAACAACGTGCAAGGTATCGTCGGAAAGGGGAGGGGGCAACGAATACGTTAACACAAAAAACAAAGATGGCGGCGTATTGCTAAAAGGACACTAAGCTTGTAACGTCTAAACGGCTCAACGTAGAACAACGTGCAAGGTATCGATGGAAAGGGGAGCGGTAACGAATATGTTAACACAAAAAACAAAACATGGCGGCGTATTGTCAAAAATTTAAATTAAATATTATACAGATATTAGTTGAAATAAGTTTATAAAAACGCTTACCAATATTACTGTTATATATACTCAGATACGTGAAAGAGAGAATATTTCTCTCCTGATGCCAACCATAATGTAGCTTCGCCTATTTAAAAAATTTTAAACTGTTTGTCCTTGTGTAGTGTTGTGTAATGTACAATTTTATGTTTATGATATTCTCAACAGATTGTTGAATAGGCCAAAATTGACGAAATGCCCCGGAAGATGCTCTAGGAAGCGAAAGTACTTGGGCAAGATTTAATTAATAAACTGTGCTCGATATCTGCCTTTCTTTTGATCAAAGTTCATTTATTCGAGCATTCAACCTTATATCAAAATAAAATAAAACAAAAACGATGAATACGATATGGAATGAGATTAAATGTAATGGAACAATATTAGGAAAAATAACAAACTACGAACATCTGGGCAGCATTGTGACTTCATCATCATTATCACTGGCTCGACAACCCTTTTTGGGTCTTGGCCTGTTCCAGGATTCTTCTCCATTCTGATCTGTTTCGTGCTTTTTTTCTCCAGTTTTTTATTTTTAAGGTTGTTCCTATGTTGTAAGCATTGTGACTTATGATGGCAAAATAGATGCGGAAATGTCAAATAGAGGAAATAAGTGTACATGACTATACTTCACAATTAATACAACTATACTAGGACAAGCAGATGTAAAAATGGAAGTCAAGAGAAAAATTCACAATACATAACAGTTCCAATATGCAAGCAAAAACTTGATAATTCAGAAAAAAACAATAATCAAAAATCAACGGAATCGAAGTAAAAAATGTTGAGGAAAATGAACGCAAAAACCAAATGGGACAGGATAAGAAGAAAGATATCAGACAAATGACAAAGCAGAAATCTATTACTTCTCAGTACTCTGTACTATTAATGAGTAAACAGTAGCAAATGTTCAGTTTTGGACATATTAATAGAATGAAACCAGAAAGAACTAAAGGGCAAATAGAATTGGGAAGTAGTAGGAAAAATGGGAGGGCCAAAAATAGGAATTCATCTTTTTTTTCTCCTTCCTCTTTATAAGCAATTCTGCTTGTTAATTTTTTTGTCCATTTTATCCATTCTTTTTTTCTATTTTGCGTACATTCATTTATACATTGTACGTTACATTTTCTTCTGATGTCTTCACTTTTCTTTCGATCTCTCAGTGTATTTCCTGTAATTCTTCTCAGTAATCTCATCTCTACAGTTTCCAGTAGCCTTTGCGTTGTGGTTGTGTCGGGACTTGTTTCTGAGGCTTATATTATTATTGGTCTTACACTGGCTTTATAAATTCTTGAATTCATCTCAGTGTTAATGTGTATGTTTTGCCATATGGTGTTATTAAGGCATCCTGCTAGTCTATTTGCTTTTTGTACTTGATCTCTCTTTACTGTACCTGATCTTGTGTTATCAATATTGCGTCGTGTGCGTATTTTTTATTTCTTTGTTTACCATTCTGTATCCTCTTCCTTTGTTTACGCTTTTAATGATTTCATCCATGATGAAATTGAAGATCATGGGGCTCAATAAATCTCCTTGTCTTATTGCGCTGCCTATTTCTATAGGTTCTGTAAATTGTCGATCTATTCTGACTTCCATTTTGTTGTTTTGGTAGATGTTTTCCATAGTTTTTATAATATTTAGTGGAACTTCTCTATTATACAGAAGATAGATTACGTCTTTGAGTCTTACTCTGTCAAACGCTTTCTTTAGGTCAATCAGACACAGAAATGCTCTAGTGATTTCTCAGTAATTTGCTGTATAACGAATATTGCATATGTACACGATCTTCCGCTACGAAAACCCTGTTGTTCATCTGCTAAACTCATCCTCTGATTTATTAGCACTTGTAAAACTTTAGTTGTAAGTTTAGCATAGTATTTATCAGGTTTATACCTCTATAGTTTTCTGGCTGTTTTTTATCTCCTTTTTTGAATAGTAGAATTAGTTGGCTCGTTCTCCATTCTTTCGGTATTTTATTGTGTTTTATAATTTCATTAATTAATGTTGTTAATTGTTCTGCCATTGCTGCTCCACAATATTTCAGTAATTCGTTTGGTATCCTGTCTTTACCTGCTGCTCTTCTGTTCTTAAGGCTTTCAAGTATTTTCCGAACTTCCGTTACATTTATATTGAGTTTTTCATTTGTGGAAATTTCTGGTGTTTCCGATTCTAGCGTCGTTTGCCTCTTGACCAAGGCAAATTAGACTTAATTTTTGCCCAGCTTTCTTCGACTCCATCACTTTCTGTGATATATGTGTTTATGCTTTTTTTAAAGCAGAAAGCAACAATAAAAATGCATGGAAAAATACGCGAAGAAAGAACCAGAATCCCAATCCCAAACAAAGTAATTTTTTAAACAATTAGCAAATTATTCGAAATGAGACACTAGAATGGTGATGAACTCAAAAATGTTCCTAGGTATATATGAAATAGTAACTTCGTGAGACTTGCAAATAGAAAGTGTAGAAAAAGCTCTCCATAAATTTGGAAAAAAATCATCATTACAATCATATGGACACGAGCTAGTTACTTGGCGAGGATTTGGGAGGAAACTTAAAAGTAAGAAGTGTTAGGGATGTAAGATAAAAAATTACTTATTGGTTTATAATAAATCTAAAAAATATAAAAATAATAAAAATATGGACCGACGATTCAACCAGCCCATAAACTACACCAAACAGTTGTTTTTTTTGGATGTAATGGCAACTCTTGAACCTCTTCGGGTTGCTCATCACTCCAAATGCAGACATCTTGTTTATTCGCGTATCCATTCGCCAAAAGTAAGCCGCCTCATTGGAAAACAATTTTTTTTTCGAAAACTGTGGATTTTCTGTCAAGAGCACATCGACTGAAATGGTGACGATTCGGAAGGTCGGTTGGCTTCAGATCTTGTACTGATTGAACTTTGTATGCTTTTAAACTAAAATCCTTACAGAAAATACCCCATGTTGTTGCATACGACAAGCAAGTTGTTAAGAATAGCTACGAATCAACTGTTCATTATTTTGGCGTACACAAGGCGCTAACGCCGCTATATTTACTTCAGTACGTGCTAAATCTGATATGTTTGGTCGCGTGTTATCCAGTAATGAAAACTGGGTTTTAATCTTACTGATGGTATAGAGAATTATGCGTTCGCTAACCCGATTATGTGGATCATAAGTTGCTCTAAGCGCTCCAAACACATTCCTCTAGAACGCTTATTTTCGTAATATAGCTAAATAATTTCTTGACACTATGCTGGGCTAAGTTTTTCCATGATGAAATGTCAAACAATATTCAACAAAAACGCAACGTCAGGGGACACGATTCATGCATGATCTCCCATTCAATCCATACCAAAAAGAGTACCTCTAAATGTAGAAGGGATCCTACACCTGTCGCTCTAATGAGTCTTGCTAATACAAAATACGTATAAGCGAATAGTAGAGGCATTTTACGTGAAATCAAATCCTAACTGTCTTTTCAGTTTCATTTATATTCCTATAATACCGGGTGCCCCAAAAGTCAGTTAACGCTATCAAAAAAAGTCACGCGCAAGTTTGCTGCGTCTCCAACAAAATATTTTATGCTCTGTGAGGGGCAAATGATTAGTATTATTTTGTCTTTTATAAAAGCCGCATCGCGATGGCAGGGCAGCTCCGTATAAAGTACACGACAGCCCAATGCGTGTGCCTTTTGCCAGGGTAGCTAAGTTACAATGCCGACTACAACACTATTTTTGAAGAGTTTGCGGCACAGCATCCCAACAGACCTGTTCCTACGAGACAAATGGTCTAAAAACTTTATAAGAAATTCTCAGAAACCGGATCGGTTTTCGATGTGCCTCGAAGTGGTCGCCCCACCACCGCTCCCACAGAAAATAATATGGAACTCGTCGCTCTAGCTTTCATCGAAGCACCTACCTAATCCGCACGTCGCACATCTCGTGAATTAGAAATATCACGGACCAGTTTTCATCGTATTTTAAAGAAAATAAAGATGCTTTGTTATCATGGGCGTTTGTTGAAGGCTTTATCTGAAGATGATCCAGATCGCAGGCTACTATTTTGCGAGTGGTACACTGGGTGCGCAGAAGACGACGTAAATTTTTACCGATCCATTCTTTGGTCTGATGAAGCTCAATTTAAATTGAACGGACGAATTAATCGTCACAATTGTATGTATTGGGCATCTGATAACCCTCATGTAACCATCACAGAAGCGTTAAATACAAGGTATTCAATACTTTTAGCAAGACGGTGCACCGCCTTATTACGGATTGCAGATTCGTGAGTTTATAAATGACCAGTTTACTGATTGGATAGGAAGAGGCACAATTTAATGGCCCGCGCGTTCGCCAGATTTGACGCCCTGTGATTTTGCCTTGTAGAGAGTACTTAAAGATAAAGTTTTTGCCACCTCAATACGGGATATGCAGCACGCAAAAACAGGATTGCAGAAGAATTTGAAGTTCTTCGTGCCAACTTGGAATTCTGTAGAAAGATTTGTTTCACTGTGTATAAGCGTTGCCAAAAATTTATTGATTAAGGTGGTTTACCTTTTGAACATAAAATGTAAAGCACGCACTTTTTTGTACCTACTTATTTACAATAAACAATAAACGTTTTTTTACTCCAGTTATTTTTGCTTTTATTAATATACAAAACGGTTAACTGACTTTTGGTCCACTTTGTAGTTTAATTCTACCAAGCCTAGAATGTCCCAAATGGACCAATACGTTATTTAATATAAATGCAAATAACCATTTGCCGAAGTACATTTCAAATCAAAGTTGTGTGCGGCAAACAAGAATTAGGTCTTTAAAATTCCATTTTTATTTACAGTTTTCTCTTACACTGTCTGGAAAATCCATTAAATAGATTTGAAACCACAATTTTTTATAATTGTAGTAAATGAAATAATTTTAGAATAAGTAAATTCATCTTTAATATTGCAGAGACAGCGTGACAAACGAATGGAGGGGCAGATACAATAACGAGCTAGAGTCTCTATTCGGAAAAGAAAATCTAGTCAGATATATAAAGGCCAATAGACTCAGATGGGCAGGGCATGTGATACGTAGTAACGACAATCGCCTTATAAACAATGTGTTCTGCGAAAGGCCAGAGGGAAGAAGGTCTGTAGGGCGGCCTAGAAAAAGGTGGAAAGATGCAGTCAAAGAAGATCTAGAGAAAATGGGAGTGCAACAATGGGAATTACTGGCACAGGACCGACAAACATGGAAGGCAATAGTAAACGCGGCAAAGACTCACGAAGAGTTGTAGCGTCATTGATGATGATGATCTTTAATATTCAATAGGAAACATACTACAGATGAGCTGTGACCTCATAAATATTATGAGGGCACTACACTGTGGAAAAAATAGTTTGCAAAACAAAAGTGATTTGCGAAAAGTATGCGCACCTACAGGATCTTTCAGAAAAAGATTTTTCTTTCAGATCATATTAATGAGATCTTACTGACGTTAAATTAAAAATATATTATAATATGCGTACTTAAAAACGTAGGTATTAGTACATATCGATTAGGCCTTTTGTGACTACCTATAAAATTTTGATTGATTTTGGCATGAAATATGCCATTTTGTATGGGAGTCTCTAATAAAATTTCTTTAGCTTTCCTGTTGAGATATCTTGTTTAACAAGGTTTATATTGAGAATGCTAAAATTTAAAGTACCTCTTTGATGAGACTTCATCATCATCAAGGTCTTTCATTCCTTATGGAATGTTTGCTGCTCTTAATTAGAGTTCTCTAATTCGCTTATTGTTATTGTATTGTATTGTATTATTATTGTTATTGTATTTGCTGGTCATTCCATATCTATCTAGGTCTTCCCCTTGATCTTTCAGTTTCTGCCTTCCATTTGGTGACCTTCTTAATCAGTAGGTCGGTTTTCCTTTTCTCTATGAGTTACAGCCATCTCAGTCTCTGCGCTTTAGTAAATCAAACTATATCTTCTGTCTTCATTATGTCTCTTAGTTCATGGTTCATTCTTCTTTTCATTTCTCACTTTTCCACTTTTCCATTCTTTTCGAGCCCATAATTCTTCTGAGGATTTTCCTTTCGAAGTTTCTTAATTTTCCGTCATCTTTGTTTTCTATTTCTGACTAAGTTCTTGTTCTTTATTAGCCTATGAAACCTCCAGTATGTTTTGTTGCTTGCTAGTATTCGCTTCGTTACTTCTTTACTTCTCTTATTTTTGCCATTTGCAATTACTCATAAATATTTAAATTGTTGCATTTTTCCAAAAGTGTAGTTTTCTTAATTTCTCTCGGCTTGTTATCTTCTCCTTTAGACCTCTTCTCCGTGCTTCATTTGCCAGGATCGTTCCTGCTTCTTTTAATCTTTCCTTGTCTCTTCTCATAAGAACTACGTCATCCGCATATGCTATTATTTGTGTTGAGGATTGGGCTATAGTTCTGTTAAGTCCACTGGCCTTGACTGTTTCTTCTACTTCTATGTTGTGGTTGACAGGGAATCGCCTTGTCGCACTCCTGTTTCTATTGTAATTGAGTTTGTACTACCTTCTTCCGTTGTTATTTTAGCTCGAGATCCATCTATAGTAATTTTTGTTAATCTGATTAGCTTTGCCGGTATATATTGATTTTTCATTTCACTAAATAATTTATTTCTTCCAGTACAGTCAAAGGGTTGTCTGAAGTCTACGAAGAAGGTGCGGATTTCTATAGTGTGTTCGTGACATTTCTCGATTGTTTGTGTAAATATGTAGAACACATCTGTAGTGAATCTGCATTCGCTGAATCCTTGCTGAAAGTCCCAAATTTTTTCTCTGTGAATTGAGTGAGCTTTTGTCTAATAAGAGCTGTTAGAATTTTGTATGTTTCTGTCTCACTCCACGTCTAATGTCAATTTCTTCTGACAGCTGTTCGTTAACACGTACTTTTGCTCGCTGTTTATAGTATAAATTTGATATGATCCTGAGGTCGTTGTGGTCAATCTTTTTTGATTTCAGGACATTCATTAATTGTCGTACTTTATCGAATGCTTTATTATAGTCAATAAAATATGCGTATATATTGATTGACGTCCAGGCATCTTTGTATCAGTATATTAAGTGAAATAAGAGCTTCATGCGTTCCTAGGACTTTGGTTATGTTAAGAATACAAGGGAGAAAGTTGAGAGGAGAAAGTTGAGAAAATTCTCAACATGTTCATTGAAAAAGCTTAAGAATTCAAAATTCCTATGATTATCTGCTATCTCGATTATGCGAAGACATTTGACTGTGTGAACTAAAGAGTTTTGTGGAAAATTCTACACGAGATGTAACTTCCCAATTACCTGTCAGCTCCAGTTAAGTGCCTATACGAAAAAATCTGAATCAGAATTAAGAATCGTATGTCCAACCCTGTTTTACTCAGTAGGGGAATGGTCAAAATGTAGGTTTTAGGTATTTAATATGCGTGGACGCTTAACCATCCTTTCACTCGGCCTAAGAAGAGTATTGTGGCAAGGATGTATTATATCTTCAAGTCTCTTTAACTTCTATGGGTAATATTTAATGAGAAAAGGACTTGACAGATGTAATGGCTATAAAATAAGTTTCCGTAACCTGTTTTTGTTTTATTTTTACTCATAATGACAATTAAAATATTTATTTTATTTCTGAGAATATTTTCTTAATTATCTCTTATAATATGAGTTTCACGCTTCGAATGATAATGTAGTTTTAACAACAGGAAATCCATTTGAAAATAGCATCTTCAGTTTTATTTTACAGAGATTAAAAATGCTTTGCCAATTGGTTTTCTTGATGTCGCAGCACTATTGAGTATTTGCTTTTAAGAATAAAATATTTGCATGCTTTATTGAACTAAAGCCAAAACGTTTTAACAAATTAAGCATCGATTTTAGTTACATGTACAAAATGGGTCATTTTGTAAACATCCAAATGGATTTTACAAGTAATTAAATTTTTTAAAGCCATATATACCATTTATTCTACCACGATTTACAAAACATATAAATAATAGAAATGGGAAAAATAACAAAATGAAATAAATCTAACAGAACATTTTATTTTAATTTATAAAGATTAAAATTTTGTGTCTTGAAACAGCTTATCCTATGACGTCCCTTGACGAAATAATGAACATACATACTGAAACGACTAAAAAGTGATTTTAGGCGATAATAAGCCGGTCTTAATACAAGAACAATACGAAGGCCTCTTTGCTCATTATCGGGAGCGTCTTGGGATGGGTATGAAGGAGAGTAATATAAAGATAACAGTGTGACAAGAAATCCATCATCATCATTTTGGCTTTACAACCCTGTGTGGGTCCTAGCCTCCCCAAGAATTTTTCTCCAGTCGTCCCTATCAATCGCCTTCCTCCGCCAAGCACGTATTTCCATATTTCTCATGTCTTCATCGATGTTATCTAGGAATCTTGTTCTGGGTCTTCCTCTTCTTCTTTGACCAATAGGTCTATCAAGGAGCGTTTTTCTAGCTGGGTCGGTTTGCTCCATCCGCATTACATGGCCTACCCACCTCAGACGTCCTATCTTTATGTGTTTTACGATATCTGGTTCCTGGTATATCCTATAGAGTTCGAAGTTGTATCGTCTTCTCCAGACACCATTTTCATTTACCGCTCCATAGATGCGCCTTAGTATTTTTCTTTCGAAACATCCTAACATGCTTTCATTGCTTTTTGTTAAAGTCCAGGTTTCTGAACCATATGTTAGGACTGGGCGTATTATTGTTTTGTAGAGTTTTACTTTTGTATTTCTTGATATAACTGTAGATTTAAAAAGGAGATTAAGCCCAAAATAGCATCTATTAGTAGTGCAAATTCTGCGGTTTATCTCTGCGGTAGTGTCATTTTCAGTATTGACGAGCGTTCCCAGGTATACAAATTCGTTAACTGCTTCGATGACGTCATTTTCTATAACAAGTGGCCGTAGTGTTTGTGGTTGCGTACCTATTTTCATGTATTTTGTTTTATTGGTGTTTATTATTAAACCCATTTTTGTAGCCGCTTCCTTTAATGCTACGTACGCCTCTCGTGCTGCGTTTTCCGTTCTCCCAACAATATTGATATCATCAGCATATGTTAAAATTTGCACAGATTTGTTATATATTGAACCGGTAGTTGTGATTTGTGACGTACGTATTACTTTTTCCAGAGCTATATTGAATAGTATACAGGAGAGTGGGTCTCCCTGACGTAGCCCGTTATTTGTTTTAAAAGGTTCAGAGAGTTACCCCTGGATTCGTACTTTGCATTCAACTTTTTCAAGAGTTAGTTTGGTTAAACTTACCAACTGATTTGGTACTCCTAGGTCTATCATTGCTCTAAACAAATTCTCTTCTATTTACAGAGTCTTAGGCTGCCTTGTAGTCTATAAATATGTGGTGCGTGTCTACACCGTATTCCAGTGTTTTCTCTAGAATTTGTCTTAGGGTTGAAATCTGATGAACCTCGCAGCTTTCGTCTTCCGGGTTTTCTTCTTCCTCTATATTAAGTATATGGTTAAAATATTCCGTCCATCGGTTTAGTACGTCTGTTCCTGTTGTTAAGAGATCGCCATTTAAATTTCTACATTGATTTGTGTTTGCCTTAAATTCTTTTCTGTTGATGTTAACTTTCTTATAGAATGTTCTGAATTCTTTCTCTCTGTTGAGGTTTTCTATATATTGAAGTTCCTTTTCTAAGTGGTTTCGTTTCTTCATTCTGTGTATTTTCTTTTCTTCTCTTCTCTTTGTCTGGTAATTCTCTATACTTGTTCTACTTCGGCGGGTAAGCATTTTTGCATAGGCTTCATTTTCTTTTTCCAAGACAAGAAACCCAAAATACTGAAAATCACATCATTACACAAACCAAACTAGTAAGATTAATATGCTTTCCTATACAAAGCAAAAAAATAGTCAATAAAATAAATCTTAAAAAAATAATAAACTTAAAAAACTGTATTTATTCATTACCGTTAAAAGTAAGTACATATAAACAATTAAACAGCAAAAAATTAATATCTAAATAAATTGCGATCACCGATTAAAATTTTAAAAATGAGAAATGGGGTATGGACCAGAATTTTTGACTGAAAAAGCTTTTTGGTTCGTAAATTATATACGGAATATACTCAAAACATAAATGAACTTTATGATTATATGTAACTTTATACTACTACTATCGGTTTACAGCGTTCTTCTACGCCTTCCGACTCCTAACCGCCATTCTTCTCTATTCAGCCATAGGCCTGGAGGGATTTCTCTTTCCTCTAGTTCTTTTTCAATTCCCTCTCTCCAGCTTTTTCTCGGCCTTCCTCTTTTCCTTCCCCTTGTGGTGTCCACGTCAGAATCTGTTTTGGAATCCTGTCATCTGGCATTCTCTGTACATAGCCGTACCATATTAACTGTTTTGTTTTTATGTCATCAACTATTGTATGCTTGACTCCCATCATTTCACGTATGTATATATGTAACTTTATAATAAACGAAATAAATGAAAATTTTAGTCCTAAAATGAATGTTATACATATACCTCTAATTCAACTATACAAATCTAACATGAAAAGTCAAATCCAAATCTGGTTATTTTTCCCGCCAATAAAAGCGACGCCACCATCATCCTAAATACTTCTTCTTACATTAATAAACTCTCAAATCTCATTAATACTCCAGACTACAGACCAATTCCTAATAATACAACAACCTATCTGGAGAAAACAACTAAAACCAATATCAATAAAACCTCTTTTCTAGTTAACATACAAGAATCTCCAATTCCTCGTGAAAAGTCTTCCAGAACACCTCGAATATATGGTCTATCCAAAATTCACATACCGGATATTCCTTTACGTCCCATTGTCAGTAAATACAACTGCCCTACACAATCATAGGCCAAGCACTCGGCCAAAACTCTACAACCTCTTGCCGAAAATAATTCATCCTTCGTCAAAAATTCTTTTCATTTTATCGAACTTTTTAAACAATACCCTATACAATACCCTATACTCAATACGAAACTCTAAACATTCTGAAAACTAAATACAGTATCCAGCAAGACCACTTATATCTCATTAAACATTGTATGTGTAACACTTATTTCATCTTCCAAAATCTATTCTACAGATAATATGGGTCAGTGGGCACCCCACTATCTCCAGTAATTGCCCATATCTTTATGGAAGACTTTGAGATTGAGACCCAAGAACTATCCACATCAATGCTCAAACCCACTTATTGGCTACGATATGTTACGGATATATTCGTCATTTGGCCCCATAGCAGGGATGCTTTGGTGTCTTTTGAAACCCATTTGAATGGTATACATCATAGTATCCAGTTCGCGATGGAGGTGGAAACTGATTCATCCCTACCGCTTATCGACGTTGTCATAAAGAAAAACCAATCCCAAGTTTTCATCACTCTGTATATCGAAAACCCACCCATACCAATCGCTACTTGCTTGCCAACTCTTATCATCCACCTTCACAAATTAATTTAGAAATTAATAACCTTGTCTCCAGATCAATACGCCTTTGCGATGATGCAAGTAGACCCGCTGAACTCTCTAGTTTAAAACAAGCCCTCGCCCAAAACGGTTACCACGAAAATCACATAAATAGGAGCATCCAAAGACATCAATCTCCCACTCAATCTCAACCCAAAGACTCAGATTCTCTGCATACGAAAGCTTTTCTTCCTTAAATCAAAGATGTCAGTGACAAAATCGACAAAATTCTTAAATTAAGAACAATAAAGACAATATTTAACCCCCGAAAACACTTTCATCTCCTGTCTGATCAATCAAAGACAATATTCCAAATGAACAATACGGAGTTTATGAATTTCGTTATGCACACTGCCCCCGATCTGATATAGGTCAAACAAATCACAGAATACAAACTAGGATTTATGAACATTCCATTTCTGTTCGCAATTCCGATTCAATTTCAGTTTAAGGTCAACACCATCTCTATACAGGTCACAAAATTGATATTGAAAACTCCAGAACCATAGCCTCGATCCGCTTATAGAAACCAAGAATTATCCGAGAAGCCATAGAAATTGAAAAAAGGCCAAATTGTCTCAATAAAAAATGACGGCATTCGGTTACCTTCGACTGGGACCTCTCATAAAGAAAATATCGTCAGCTTCACCCGTCAATCAAAATCCTACTGTTAGAAATGTTCGCGCAACTCTCGCGCCAATCCCCCGCCAATCCTCAAGCTAATCTCTACGCCAACCTCCACCCGAACCACGTCACCATCGATGGTATAAATGAACCGCCCTCTGCTCCCGGTAGCAATAATGCGTTGGTTAGTGATCAGTGTAGTAGTGTCTGGGGGCTCGGAAGACTAAGACCTCGGAAGCCCTGAAGAAGATATCAAAGAGCGTGTCGAAAGCTCGGCGCAACGATAATTGAGGCGGTTCAACCCGGAAGACTGTTGAGTTTAATACTAATTCTTGTAATAGATTAATCTTAGCTCTAGGTTTAATTGTATGTACTAGCCGCGGAAATTTTTCGGAACATATATAAATATATATATATATATATATATATATATATATATATATATATATATATATATATATAAACATATATATATATATATAAACATATATATATATATATATATATATATATATATATATATATATATATATATATATAATTTGTTTTAAAACCTACCGATGTCTAATTTCCACGTGTCTTGTGCCCATTGACTTAATTATTCCTCCTGTCTAGAACGTTTGAGCTCGTATTCCTCCTCGTCTTCTGCAGTTTGGTGGAATCCATTCTTCAATCTTTTTCGGGATCTTGTATGTTTAACCCCTGGACATCCCATACTATCACATCTATCGTTATTTATTTAGCCTTTAATGTATATTTGTCGTCTTATCTCATCGTTACAAATATTTTTTCTGCTTGATACTTGATACTGACCTCCTAAAGTCGCCCATTTTCACTGCCACCAGCTTTTATTATTATCCGTTATTCCCAAGTTTATGCTCCGACAGTCTACTTTTTAATGAGAGTTTCATGTTATATTTCTTTCTTTCTTCTTTAATAAAGAACTATATAATTATTATTAATTATTTTAAATTACTTAATTTTTTATCTACCCATCTGGTCTACATATTCCAATAACGTCACTCCTCTTATCTTGACTGTCACGACAATAAAATAAATATAATTCCCCCATCCAGTCCGGCGCTGAATCATTTATGCTTATTTTTAATTAACTTATTCCATAATTCATGCAATGTATTCCTTTAGGCGTAAAGTAAAACTGCCCATTCGTGTTTCTGAGCACAAAAAATAATTCGGAGGAATGGTACAAAACTGAAAATAACCATGAATTTCCATTTCGAGTAAAGATCGTTTTATTTTATTTTTGCTGTCGTAGAAGAGAGAACAAGACAATAAGAGAAGCGAATTTACGCCCAGAATATAAATAATTTGGAAAAATGAGGTAGAGTTTCAACAGGATTTATCGATAGGAGAAAATTGAATTGACGGCAAAAACAGCGAACAATGTAAACGTTACCGTAAAAAGGTAAGTAGCGTGTAACGTCAAGGATAATTGAAAATCCAGTCACATTATCAATAAGACTTTGCGCATAAAAAAAGTTTTTTATCTAATTAAGTCACAGGTACAGAAAATGGACAAAGAAATTCAATTCCTCGTGAAATTAAGATAATATGATGGATTGCCAGATTAAATTGCTCCAATAATAATTGATTTGATGTCGAAAGCCAATGAATATCACTTGAACTTATACATTGGCTTCGTTAATTATAAAAAGGCATTCGACTCCATAGAACTTTGGGCAATAGAGAGAGCTATGAACAACTGCAGGACAGACTTCCGATACAGAATGCTCATACATAATATTTATAAGAAAGCTACAATGAAAATACAAAGAGATCCGAAAACCAAAGCTATACCAATCAACAGAGGAGTTCGCCAGGGAGATGTTATCTCACCAAAGCTATTCACACTTAGACTGGAAGACGTGTTCAAAGACATTGACTGGGCAGATAAAGAAATAAATGTTAATGGAAGAAAACTGAGTCATTTGAGATACGCTGGTGACATTGTAATATTTGCTAAAAGTTTCGAAGAACTACAAACCATGATGACGCAACTATTTCAAGCTTCGGAAAAAGTAGGCCTTAAGATGAACTTGGAAAAAACAAAAATAATGACAAATACACCGAACATTAGAAAAATAACGTTGAACGACATAAATTTAGAAACAGTAAGCGCATACATCTACCTGGGACAGATAACGAAAGTTAACAAAGAAAATCAAACTGCTGAAATTACCAGAAGAATCAGGTTAGCGTGGGCAGGATTTGGAAAACTGAGTTGAATCTTGAAAAGCACTAAAATAGAACAATATTTGAAAACCAGAATTTACGATCAGTGTATCCTCCCTATACTCACGTATGGTTCACAGACGTGGACACTCATCAATTCCAATATGGATAAGAAAAAAAAAACAAATGGATTAGAAGCAAAACCAAAGTAAAAGAAGCAGGAGAACATGCTGCCAAATTAAAATGGAGCTTCGTAGGACTGAAGGATAAAAGACGCAACCACGAAATACAACAATGGAGACCATGGATAAAACAGAGAAGCAGAGGAAGACCACAAATGAAATGGGCTGATGACATTAAGAAGATCGGAGGACACAAATGGAAGCAAGTGACGCAAAATAGAAAACACTGGATTGATTTGGGGGAGGCCTATGTCCAAAGTTGGATTACTTAAGGCTAAAGAAGAAGAAATAATTGATTTGGATAATGGTTCACATAATGGTGCAAAGACTACAAACAAACATTTTTAACTGCATATTGGAATTCCGATATCTAAAGATTAATTAGAAGATTATATGGAGGTTTCAGATCTGATTGTCAGTTCTTCATGGCTTCTATAACTTGCCGGCAAATATTTATTTACCGCTTGACTATTGCCAAGGTGCGAAGTGGCCATAACTCTGTAATTCAACTGCCTAGATCGAAGTCAAAATTGTAATATGACGATACTGGTGTCGCTAGTACCACATAAGTAGCCGAAAGGTCAGCCCTAAACTAGCCAAAGGCCAGACCCCGACTTATCAAGAACTCAACCGGAAATAATCTTAATTCTCACGTATGGATGATTTTTAGCCGCTAAAAATTCCCCCAGCCCGCAAAATGAAGAATCCCGCCTCTTAACTTGGAATAGTTTGATCGGCGCGCTATATACTTTGCATTGCCTGCATATATCTGGATTGAAAACTCGGATATTATTTAAAAATTACCATGGACGAAACAGAGGAAACGAATTAAAAAGAAAGGCAATAAATAATTTGGTAGAGGCATCTGGCAAATGTAAAAAAACGCTTATTGTACTTATTCTCGTTTGAAATTCTAAAACAACACAAATCACTAAATGCTTTTAGGAATTTATGAGATTTACAGAGAAACCGATTTAAAAGGGAAGCGGTTTGCAACCCATTTGAACCTACCGTCCTTTATAAAGGCCAGAAGGTTTCTTCTAGTACATTACAAATTTAAACTTTTCAAATGTAGATGCCGTATTAGTTTTACAATCCTAAATTATCATATTACCCATCGAATCTTATTATGAATCATTTAGTAAATAATTTCCAGTGTGTCAGGAAGTTTTTGTGTAGGAGTGATTTCAGCTACTTGAAATGGATAAAGCTAGGTAAGCTATTTCTGTTTTGTTTATAATAAGTGATGTCGGATCGTGATAAAATATAAAGTTTAGAGATGAAATAATTATTTAACGCATATACAAAAGAATTTTTGTCGGTAATAATATCATAACACGTGCTCAAAGTATCATGTTCTTTTAAAAGGCCAGTAGGACAATCGGCGTCTACAGTGTTCTGTATTACTAATAAATGTTTTTTTATTTTTCTCAGTCGTTCCTACTGGAAAAAGCCCCTTACGCTAGCGGAGCTACTTGAAGAAATAGAAAAAGAAGATATTGACGTTCCAGATAGCATTGCAATTTTGCCTCCTGAAAATGCTAACGATGACGTTACCGATGAGGATTCGGGTGAAGAAGATAATGTTGATATTGAGAATTTACCTGGATGTCAACTTAGGGCAGAGTGTCAAGTTAATCTACCAAATCAATCTGATTCAGATGATGATAAGTCATTAGCAGACTTTGTTGAACACAATCCTAAGAAATTTAAAAAATTCAAGTACCTACTCAAAACGAGATTTACAATCGAATTTCTCTACATAGATTCCAATTCAATCTGTAAACAATCAGCGCTCACCAGCAACGATATTTCAATTGTTTATGGCTGATATAGTTAAGCAAATTACGGAATATAGTAATACATATGCCCAACAAAAAAATTCTTTAGGTGATATATCTCCGGATGAAATGTTTTGCTTCATTGGTATATTACTGCTTAGTGGTTATTGCTCTGTTGCTAGAAGAAAAATGTATTGGCAAAATTCTGATGATACGAATAATAAAGTAGTTTGTTCAGCTATATCCAGAGATCGATTTCAATATATTATGACAAACATTCACAGCAATGATAATACCCAACTGGATAAGCAAGATAAGTTCTCTAAAATGAGGCCAATCTTCGAATCTCTGAACAAAAAATTCTTCGAATATGCTCCAATAGAATAAAACCACAGTATAGATGAAGCTATGGTGCCCTATTTTGGACGCCATAGATGCAAACAATTCATCCGTGGAAAGCCCATTCGCTGGGGCTACAAGTTTTGGATTGGAGCAACAAGACTTGGATATATCATTTATTTTGATCCATATCAGGGAGCATCTTCAACTCTACCACCAAAATATAGTCATTTAGGTTTAGGGTCATGTGTTGTTCTCAAATACGCCGATGTTTTACAGAAGACGCCATTTGCGCCATTTCATTTGTTTTTTGATAACTACTTCACATCTTTGTCTCTCCTGAAAGAATTGAAGTTCAGAAACATAAAAGGTACAGGTACTATAAGAGTAAATAGAATGTCCCCTAAAAACAATAAAAGAGATGAAAAAACTGGAGAGAGGTGCTTTTGATTATTCCATGGCAGATGATGATAGTATAATATGTAATTGGAATGATAATAGTGTCGTTACTTTTGCATCGAACGTGTCTTCAGTTTTCCCTCTAAATAAAGTAAAACGATTTTCACAATCCGAGAAGAAGCATATGTACATAAATCAACCTAAGCCCATACAGCAGTACAACGAAAATATGGGTGGAGTTGACAGAAGCGACCAGAATATTGCTCAGTATCGAACAACTGTACGAGGAAAAAAGTGGTATTTTCCTTTGATATCCTGGATATTGAAGATGCGTACACTGCCATAAAAAGGCAAATTTTATTTGTCATAAGTGTAATGTTGTCCTTCATCCTAAAGAATGCTTTTATAATTATCACACTCAATGAATTTAAATTGTACTTGCTAATAAATAAATATTTTTAAGAAAAAAAATTTTTCATTTAAAGTAACTTATAGTCCTACTGTCCTTTTAAAAGAGCACCAAATTGTGGCCAATCTGGAAATTGGATATTTTTTTGTTTATTTTTCCCTGACTTTTGAAGCCTTTTTAATCACTACTCAATGTATACATTCAGGTTTAAACAAAAAAAAAGTTTCAGGAATAAATGGGTTAAGGCAAACTTGATTGTGTAAATAAACAATTTGATGTTTATTCTATTCAAAGACATTAAGATGTTATTCGAATGTTGTTGTTGTGAAAAACTCTCGTTCAAATATATAAGTGTAATTCACGGAATTAAAATCTTATACGGGGTAAAAGAAAACTGCTACATGTACCGTTCGCGTCATAAAAAACTGGTACAACTCTTATAACCAAAAACCGTGTTTTTTAAGTTGTGTACGTTGGTCTTGTCACATGTGTCATTCTAATTTCTAGAGCACTGTTGCCAGTTCAACGAAAATATTACATGAAACCAGCTAAAAGCAGGGCTGTGCGATAGACCGCCAGTTTTGAGTATACTAAAAACTAAAACATTATATCAAACATTCTCTATCAGTCAGTCACATTTATTTAAACATGCATCCTAAAAAATTCTTCTATTACTATTGTAATTTTCCATAATCTCAATTAAGTACCCACACATTGATTTGTGTTTTATTATAATTTATGAAAATATTTCAATTCAAAAATAATGATAGATAATCAATCTAGACATAACTTTAAATTATTATCATAAAACATTACAGTGAGATATTGGATTGTAACTGTCACGTTTTGAAAAGTTAATGTTAGTTTTTCACATTTATTGTTCTTGTAATAAATAATAATTTAATTTTGGTAGTTTGCCTGTTACTAAACTTATTGACACAAAATACAACTTGTGTTCGGCAGGTAATTGAAGTATAAAATTACAGTATATGCATTCCAATGTTCCCTGTGCCAATACCCTAGGTTTAAAGATCCTGCAAACATTTTGGATATTAGCTCAACCCTATCTCTGGTTACTAAATTTATTAGATACGGTTTTTTGTTGTTAATGATAAAAATAATACCTATCTAAAAACATTTTTGAACGTTATTTTTTATATAATTAGATTTTGTGTAATTCCGTTATCTGTGATAGTTATCCGATGGATTATCAACGAATTGATTCACGGACCATTGTGTCCAGTCTGAACACAGGTTTACATTGGGAAAAACAAGTGTACCACTTTTATATGACGGGAAGTGTACATTCCACTCTTTTTTTCTGTTTAGCACCCAACCATCGATATCGTATATCCCATATATATATTTCTTTGAAGCTATGTCAAGAACTACCTTCATTTCTGTTATTTCAAGCATTCTTTTGGTTTTTTTTGTTGTTTCTGGTCTAGTCTTTAGTGTATGTCATTATATGCCATATAGCAGCTTTGTATATTCTCGATACAGCCTCGAAGCCAATGTTCTCTTATGCTATTTTGTATTGTTTGTGTTTTGGGAAAAACGGAAAACAGAAGGACGGCCTAAAAAAAGGGGGAACGATACAATTAGGGAGGATCTGGAGAAAATGGGAGTGAGAAAATACTGGGAACTAGTGACACAGTACCGATAAACATGGTAGATAATAGCAAACCCGGCAAAAGCGAAGAGTTGTAACGCCGGTGATGATAATGATATTTATTGTTTAGACAGCCAGCTTTTTTTGTTGCTCTTGTTGTTTGTTCTTTTATTTTAACGTCGCTATAACCTGGTTTGGCTGTGAGGTTAAATTGATGTAGAAGTTACTGTAGGTGTCCTTATTTTGGACAATCAACGTCGCATCATCTGCATAATAGAAGATTTTAATTTCCTTATATTTTATCCTCTCATTTTGCGCAGTTTCTTTATTATCTCATCCATAATAATGGTAAAGAGCTAATGCCATAAGTTCGGTAAGTTCTGCGTTTAACCTAGTTTGAATTTAATTCTCTTTGTAAATGTTTTTCAGTTTTAATTAGATTGAATTGAATTTCGGGCATTTCAGTATGACACAAAATGAAATCGATGAAAGGGCTGTAACGATATGCATCGCCAGCTATCGCCATCTTCCGCCAACGCTACGTACATAAGCACTCCCACCGGTGAATTGCTGATCTGGTGGGGACTCCACCGGGAATTTGGGTGTTGACTAAAGGCCAATCGTCCGGAGTTCTATCAAAGTGTTAATCTGGGAACAACTCCACTGGCCCTAGGATGTTGACAGAAGGCCAACTGCTTCTACTGTAGTGTTGATCTAGTGGATGCTCCTTACCGGTCTTAAAGTGTTGATCTAAGACAGACCTGTTCCGTTCTAAGTGTTGATTAGTCACTGCCTGCTCCAGTGTTGACCGATCCGTCCACCTCTAACCCATAATTCTTTCTCCTCAACTGTATTAAAACACCGTATTTTCATTTCGATTTTTATAACATTAATTATAATTTATTTTTCGCAAGTATTAAACAGTGGCCATCGCATAGAGCAATCGATAGCGTACGTAGAATTGACATCTAAATTTTGTACATATTACCTAGAATATAATTTTATTTCGTAATTTATATCTTCATTTAAATCAAACCTGAGTTTTACGGAGTCTGCTGTCTAAGAGAGATACCCCTCACAGCGCTAAGAAAAAAAAGTTTGACATATTGTAAGATATGTGAATAAAGTAGGGTCCATAATAATATCTTAAATATATTTAGAAAACAGTAAAAATATTGCTTATAAATCAAATAGTCATTATTATTGTATATTATATAAATATCTTCCCAAAAGCATTCCCCTTATTTCAAACTCAGTTAGCACATTCAATAAGTCTATTATTACACGATTGAAACAAAATCATGGGCGTTTTTCTGCGCATTTATATAAAATTAAAATTACAGACTCACCTTATAGGCCTGTCACACATTCTTTGATTATCTTAAATATTATAATAAGGATATAATTTTTTTACGCCGTCATAACTTTAACTAACTTCCTCAACCGGCTAATATTTAACCCATATAACTTTGTAGTAAAAGTAAAATAATAAACCATCATCATCATCTGTCAACCTTTTGCATCTACTGTTTGCCAAAGATCCTCTCCAATCCTCTTCAACTGTTCTCTATCCTGTGCTTTTTGCCTTCAATTTCCTGCTATTTTTCGTAAGTCGACATTCATCTTGTTAGTGATGTAGTTCGATCTCACTTGTTTTCTCTAGGTCTCCATTCTATAAGTCTCTTGGTCCACCTATTATCATCTAAACGTACTATATGGCCAGCCCATCGCAATTTGGCTTAGGCAATCTTTTCTATGACATCTGTTGTTTTAGTCCTCTTTCTTGTTATCCTGTTTGGTATCATATCCTTCTTGTTTTTACTTCTAAATATTTAAACGCAAAATAGTCTTAAAAGATAATATAAATAATTCGTATTTAATAACACAATACATGTTTATTATTTAAAATACTCATTAATCCTACGTGAACTTGAACTGGAAAGTCATTTACCTTCGTTAGATATATAAATAGAGTACATATTTGAAGGGTGGTCTTTGTAGAAATATACATATTAGAATATTGTCTCACAACGTTAGTGTAGGACGTAGACCAGTGTTTATATATTGTGTCGATATTAGTCGTGAAATGTAAACAGCGTATTAGTAACGAAATAAAGTATCGAGTTAATTGGAACATATTTCGTTATGGGTTTTTGTTACTAAGAATCCAGAAGGGCACATTATACCTTCCAATATTGTAAATGATGATGAAGATATATAAATATGAATTATGATTAAAAGTACTCTGTAAAAGAAAGTACTAAATAAAGTATAAAAGAAAATGAAGAAATATCGTCGTTAGGAATGAAATACCTCCAATGTGAAAATTTCTGGTAATTCAGATTTTAAACTATTCTGTATCACTATGAATGGTTTTACAGTCTAGAAAAATATCCAATGTGTGTACCGATTCCTAACTTCACTAATGTCTACAAATGCATTACTCCAATGTAACATAGTATTAGGACATCTTGGACTGAAATAAATCAAATGTGCTTAAGAAACACATTGGAGCTATTACCTATTACATTATGTGCACATTGTAGGTCAAATCTGTCAAATCTGTCAAATTCCTAACCTCAAATTTTGACAAAGAAGTTATTTACCAGTGCAAAATGAGTGTTTTCAAGACAAAAACTAAAATAATTGTACAAAATTCACTTAAGGAAGTCCGGTTAAATTATATCCAAACTTTTGTTCCCGATGAGAATGAAATTGACAATGAAAAATCCAAAAACAGGTATGTAAACAAATTCACTACTACGGTTAAGTATCTTTAATATCATTTTTGCTTAAATTAAATAGGTAATAATTATTTTTCTTATTTCAGTTCGTCTGCAGCTACTATGTTGGAAGAGGAAAAAACAAAATCTGTGTTTTGAAGATTTACAACGTATTACCAGACGGAAAGTGTTCCAAAATAACCTCAACCGAAACTGACATAGTTCAGTAAGTAATGTTTATTTTCATAAAGGATGCCATACTTTAAGTGTATTTTTCACAAAGAAACTAAACAGTTTTAAACTACTACTATTTTTTCCAGGGTTGATAATAATTTAAAAAGAGTGGTAACAAATGCAGAAACGTACCACCGACAAACAAATGAAATGGAAATTATAATGGATGAAGTTGTACATATATCGGATATTAATGAAATTAGTCGTGTAGAAAAATCTTGCTGTGAACAAACAAAACTGCAATCAACAAATAGTATCAATGAATTACCAGAAGTACAGAATCAGGAAGAAATAATGGAAGGTGAAGAAAAAAAAATGAAAGAGAAATGATTTCAACAGCAGAAGACAACCCAAAAAAACGAAAATCAGAAAGAAAGAAGAAAAATGCGCTCAAGAGATTAAAAGGCAAATCTTATCTAGGGTATAAGAGAGAAAATGGTGTAGTGACACATAATGTTAAAAGAGAAGCCAAGTCGGTAAAGCAGCCAAAAATGTAGCCATAATATAACGCCAAAATGTTTAACAGAATATTCATGTAGATGTTCTTTAATAAGGCAGGATGATAGACTACAAATGTTTAAAAAATTTTGGGCATTAACGTCGTGGGAACATAAAAGAAATTATATTAAAAATCTTATTCGGACAAGAGCAGTACGAAGGCGCCGAAAAAATACTCAAAATTCAGACAAAAGATCCAAAAAGAAGAGTGTTCATGACTACTTTTTGGTTTCTAAAGATGGAAGTTACTTCAAGGTATGCCGCATTATGTTTTTAAACACATTAAATCAAGGAGAAGACACAATGAAACAATGGGTCTCAAGAGAGACAGCCACTCACGAAATTGATACTTCTACAGAACGTCTACAAGACCAGCATTCAACCATCAAAAAACAAGATTACTCCCAGAAAAATGAGACAAATTTGCAAAGAAAAGAATGTTAAGAAATGGTTGCAAGATATTCCTAAAGTTCCTTCACACTATTGTAGAACATCTACTAGCAGGGTGTACGTTGACAACAGTTTCATAACAAAAAATTACACGTACAGACTATATAAGGAATGGTGCGATGATAGAAAGCAGTCAGCTACTCATGTCAAGTTGTTTAAAGCTGTTTTAGAAACAGAGAAAATATCTATACATAAACCAAGGAAAGATCAGTGTGATACGTGTGTTGCACATAAAATGAAGACAATAAGTACTGAAGATTATGATAAGAATTATAAAAAAGTAGCGCAAATTCTGACCAATTGGTTCTCACAGTTTGATCTTCAAAGTGTCTTAACGTGTCCAAAAGATGTCCAGTTGTACGTTTGGCATGAAGCAGGAATGAATTTACGTCTTGTCTTATAGATTATATAAATAATATTCCGGCTAACTAGCAAACTGTTTTATTCATCTCAGATAGATGCAACTACCAAAATCAAAAGAGAACTCTGGCTAATTCTTTAAGTTATGCAGCAAGAACAAAATCCCTTATAATACAGCAGTTATATCTTGAAAAAGGCCTTACTATGACGGAAGCAGATTCAGTTCATTCAACTTTGGAACATTACTTTCAGCCTCCAATTAACTCACCGATGGATTACACTGCTAGAATGCATCTAGCTCGCATGCGAAAACATCCGTATAATATTAAAAACGTAGATTTTACATTCTTTAAAAAGTACGCTATTGGCAGTAACTTTCGTTCAATAAGTCCTGGAAAAAATACCAAAGATCCACAATTGTAGATATAAGATATTAAAATATAGCCCCAATGGAGAGGTATACTACACTACTGATTACTCAGAAAACTGGAAGCTAGTACCAGACAAAAGAGAAAGCCAAGACCTGTCGGTTTATGAAAACTCACTCTTCAAGACATCTCCTGAAATATTAGAAGACAAGTTCAAACACCTTCAAGATCTCAAATCAATTATTTAAAAAGATCATCATCACTTTTACGATACTCTTCCTAAAATCAACCAAAAATAATACTTTCGGGGGTGTTCGTAAAAATATCATACACTGATATTACAAATCGAAGTTTGTTTATTTAAAATAAAGATAATACTCACTTTACTTTTGATACTACTCTTTTTCCCCCAAAAATACCAAATTCAACGTTTATAGTACTATGACATGCCATACACAATATGTGAAATACCTGCTATGTACCGGTTCAATCATTTATAATTTCTCCAATGTGCGCTTTTGTATTATTTTTTTATTAGTTTAATGTTTTGTACTGATTTAAGGAATCAATTTCACCTCGATACCAATTTATCAATATCGATCTTGGTTTGGCCAAAAAAATCAAACACTAATTTAATACAATGTAAAATAGCGTTATTTAACTGTTTTTTGTGTCTCCTGTAAAATTAGAATATTTTTACATTGGAGATATTTCATTTCTTACGACGATATGTACTTGTGAAGTAATTAAGATTTTAAGACAGACGAGGAAAAGCTAGAAGCAAATTTAGGTGAAACAATATGGAAAAATGTAAGAATATACATTAAAATTGTCAAGAATGTCAAGTAAAAGAAGCACTAACGAGAATTGAGAGAGTAATTATTAAAATAAAAGTAAGAATTAGTTGAAATTTTTGAAATAACGTAAATTATAAATTGTAAATGTCAATTGGAATCTTTAAACTGAATAATTAATCTAAGTATAATTGTAAATGTAAAGTCAGGTCAGACTTGCAGAAAAATAAAGGAACGTACATAAAAATAAAATATATTCGTACAAGTGAAATTAGGTGTAGTGATAAACAGACGAAAAAGGAAAAAACACAGTGCATAGATATGCACAGTGCAGTACATAATATATTAGAATATTGTCTCATAACGTTGGTGTAGGTCGAGAACCTGTGTTTATAAATATTGTATCGATATTAGTCGTAAAATGTACCATAACAAAATAAAGTATCTAGTTAATTGAAATACACTTCTCCAAGAAATTAACGCACCACTTTGAAATATTAAAATATTTTATTAGCGTTAATAAAAATTTCCATTGTAATGTTATATTTTGCAAGCCCCTTGTATATGCTATTCGTACACTCTATATTTATTGACTGTATTTTATCACTATAGTTTTTTTTGCAACAAAACCAAAAGAAGCAAAAAATGTACTAATTCTATAAATATACTAATTTCCAAGTGTTCACGAATTTTCTTTGGCTACTGTTTAATTGTTGATTATTGTTAATTGTGTTTATTATGGAGCGTCAATCACGTAATTTAACTCAAGATCAATGTGCCCAAGCAGTGATACTGTCGGAAGAAGATTGGAGTAACCGAAGAATTGGTCGTCGGTTTAATGTGTCCCATACATCCGTCTCACGGGTGTTAGAAAGATTTCTCGAAACAGGGTATCATACTCGCAGACCAGGGCAAGGACGAAACCGGGTACCTACCCCTATTGAAGATCAATTTTTAAGAATTTCTGCTCTTCGACATCGTTTTGTAACAGACCGAAGTCTACAAATTCAGCTTCAAAACGTGCATGCTATACAAATTAGTACTGAAACTGTTCGCCAGCGACTTAGGGAATACAACTGAACACCTAGGATTGCCGCCCGAGGTCCTCTATTAACTGCAGAGCATCGAGGGGGGAGGCTACATTTTGCCAGAGAACACGTTAATTGGTTAGAGGCTGACTGGGAACGAGTGCTATTTACTGATGAATCCCGATTTTGTTTGTATAATAACGACAGACGTGTTCGTGTGTTGCGATGACTCAACGAACGATATGCTCAGTGTAACTTCTCACACATCACATTTTTGGTGGAGGATCAGTTATGGTGTGGGGTGGTATTTATTTGACCGCACGTACGGACCTAGTGGTCATACAAAATGGAACTGTTACAGCTGAAAGGTATATATTGGAGATCCTGGAGCAACATGTAGTACCACTTACTCCTTATATCGGTGAAAATTTCTTACTAATGCAAGATAATGCCAGACCTCACTCTGCACAGATCGTCAGAAATTATCTAGAAGAGGTAGAAATTAACACTATGGAATGGCCAGCACATAATACGGATTTAAATCCGATTGAAAATCTCTGGGATATCCTTGGTAGGTGATTAAGAGCGACACCGATCCAACCAAACAACTTACAGGAAGTGGGAGAGGGGCTGATCCAGATTTGGTGAGAACTAGACCAAAATGAAATACGGCAATTAATTTTAAGTATGGGCCAACGATGTGAGGCTGTTATACGTAGTAGAGGTGGAAGCAATCGTTATTAAGACTTTTTCATATTTTAGTTTACTTTTCTTATTATTATTTTTTTAGAATTTTCCGTTTTATTTTTTTTTTCTCCTGTACTTCACCATTTTCTAATGATTAGACAAATTGTTATAATTACTAATAAAATGTAGAATAAATCTGATGAAGTTTTATTTTTTATTCTTTGCCTGTTTACAAATAAAATTGATTTATTGAAGTGGTGCGTTAATTTCTTGGAGAAGTGTATAATTAGTTATGCGTTTTTATTAATAAGGACCGAGGGAGGGAACATTATACATTATAATACCACAATTCTATGGGAAGTAGACCTCTGTATGATGCCGTTACACACACATACATACACTCCTCCTCACACACAAATATTTTACACTATAAATTATATTCTTTCTTAAGACTTTGCGAATAAAAAGCAACTCTCTATACTTTTATTAAAAACATTAAAATCAGTAATGTAAATTCTTTGTTACAACGCGACATTTTACATAAAGATAGGAGAATATTAAGTTCTGCTGAGTAGATAATTCTGAAAATTGTATTTTAAATACACCGTACTCGAGAGGAGAACGGCTGATAATTTACATGCGCGGAATGAAAATGGGGCCATATCCGATGGTCTATCGGGAAAAACATCAAACGAAGCTTTACTGACTCCCAGTTCCGAGACCAAAAAGGTTAAAAACAATATGAATTTATTTGCAAAATAACAACCATCATTTGGTAATAACAGGCTATAGGTAAAAATAAATGACAATTTTTTAGAAATTTTATTTAAAATCAAGATTTATTTATTTATTTTCACACACTGCCTTACAAAACATAATCCATTTTGATAATTACCTGCAACTGTTGAACGTTATAGAAAATACCCCATAAGAAAATCGTTTATATGTTTACAAGTCAGCACACTTAAAAAGTGTCAATTATATCGCAATAATATCTGGAAAAACAAAATGTACGATTACTTCTAAAAAATCGATATGATGTAAATTGGAAGTTGACGGAAAAGTGATAAAAGAAACAATTTTAATTATCTGAACATAGAGATATCCAGCACACGCACACAGAAAATAAAGTAAGACGACAAGCTAACAAAATAGCGACATATCTAAACGACATAGCTCTTGAATGTTGACCATCCAGAGGAAGTGTAGTAGTCATCGTGTATGATCCATCTCCATAGGTTTCTCTCTGTGGTCATTTTTATTAATTCATGCATTGGTCTTTTAAAGATTCCTGTGTCAATATCTGGATCTGGTCAATCCATCTTGTTGGGGATATTTCTCGTTATCTTCTTCCTTCCCTTTAATGATAATTCTCCCCATATTCTCTCTATCCTTAGTCCCTTTCTTCGTTTAAAGGTGCCTATCTTCTAGTGATGTTGGCGACCACATTGACCCATCTAAAAAAGACCAGATCATGTGCCCATCGAATTATTAAAACTCATTGATGAAGATGTTATTGATGTAATGGTTGAACTCTTTAATTTAATATATCAGACTGTCACAATCCTCACACAATGGCTGTAGTCGATCTTTCTGGCAATCCCCAAAAAGTTAAGTACAACGTCCTGCTCAGATTACAGAACAATAGCTTTAATGAGTCACACACTTAAAACATTTTTGAAATAGCAGAATTGTTAAAACTCTTGAATATGAAATTAGTGACACACAATTTGGTTTTAGAAATGGTATGGGCACAAGAGACGGTTTTTTTAGATTGAATGTGCTGGCCTAGAGATGCATGGACATGCATCAGGACATGTCCTTATGCTTTGTATTTGATCTTTGAACTTTGATCAAATAAAAGGCAGATATCGAGCACAGTTTATTATTTAAATCTTGCCCAAGTACTTTCGCTTCCTAGAGCATCTTCAGGGACATTTCGTCAATTTTGGCCTATCCAACAATAATCGAATGTTATAAACATAAAAGTGTACATAACACTACACTACACAAGGACAAACAGTTTAAATATTTTAAAAATAGGCGAAGCAACATTATGGTTGGTATCAGCCATGATGATTTCCAACCTTCCATGGAAGATACAACTTAAAGAAGAAGATTCTATTCACAGCAGCTCGAAATAGATCAGTTGACGTTAGACCAGTCTATTTCTTAAGATTGGCCAACCAGAATATACGTCTACGTCCAGGGCCTCTCTTGCCCTCAATCTTGCCTTGTAGAATCAACTGTGGAAGTCAGTATTTACTATTACGCATAATGTGGCCGAAGTAACCACTGACTCTTAGCTCTCTTAACATTGAATTATTTGTTTTATAATTGGGCCATAGAATCCGTAAAATTTTTTGCCAGTAGAACAAGTAATTGGCGTATATCTTCCTCCTTTCTGATTAGCCCATTGTCCAAGATTTTTACGTCCTCTTTATCTCATTTTAAGAGTTTTTAAAGGTCTTTCCTTATTTTGGCCATTTTCCCCATAGCGATCTTTGCTAGATTACATCTATGTTTTATCTTCTCCTATAATGTTCCTGTGTTTGGGACCAATGGTATTGCTCAATAAAAAGTTTGGAGACAATATAAATCTTTACTACCTGACATCTTGTTCTGGGTGGAATTCTTTAGAGAGCGCGTTTGGCATTTTAACTGATCTAGTGGTATAATTGTATATCTCAGTTATAAGAAAAAAGGCTATAGGTGTTCTCGATTATGTGTCTTGCATACAAAATATGCTCTCGTGTATTTTCACCTTTGGCAAATCGGGCCAGCTCCTCTAGTATTTATTTTTGTAGGAAAATGATGTAGGAAACGACATAATATAAAGAAATAAACATTTTTATATATACATAAAAACTAAAGTATATAAGACAACAATACACCCCAATATGACGCATATTGCAGAATTAAGGCCTGATACAAGCAAAAAAACATATAATGAACACAATAAAGATGAAAGTACTAAGAAGAATAACTGACAAAACTTTATATGATAGGAAAAAGAGCAAAAACATTAGAACAAAATGCAAAATAGATCCAGTTAACACATGAGTACAAAAAAAGAAGAAAAAATTTAATGGTTAGTAGGTTAAGGTTTTATTTCATCAGAGCAATATCAAGCTTTTGCTAAAAACGACAAATATTTGTAAATTTTTAATAGATAAGAGGACAGAGAACAATTTATTTAATTGCTTAGTTCTTCGCCTCCAAAGCAGGCGGCACCTTTGTGCCCGAACCACTGAAATTGGGAAGATTTTGGAGACATTAGTTAGACTTTTTGGTTTGAATCATATTCAAATCAATACAAATTCAAACTCGGAAAGAATATTTAAAATTAAATATTTAAATAAATACTAACTACTTTTCCAAACACCCAGTGACATTTTTTATTATATTTTTTGAGGCCAAACCTCAAACACAGATAAAAAAAATATATTTTTTTGTCAATTTCCAACTCGGAAACCATCCCCAAAATATAAATACGTATATTAAAAACAGTGATGTCAGACCAATTTTTAATCGCCACCCGCCCGGTTTGATAACAATTTCCAAAGTCACTGAATAAGGAATTATACTGGATTAAATAATAAATAAAAAGATCCATCGCCAAATAAAAAGATAATGACTGATTCGAACTCGGAAATTTGGGAAAACGATTGTTCTATTTTTAGGATAAAACGGATCTTTTCAGCGAATTAATAATTCACAAAATCGGCAGTGTCCCGAATTTGGCAAGGTTCTCTTTTGTTTGGTATCTTATCAAAGCAGATAAAAAAATATGGATGTTGTTTCCGAAATTCTGAACTAGTTTAAATGGTCAATATATTAACTAAAACTTGTTGATGTTTTACCAAAAATAACAATAACAGAAGCATATAATATGAAATATTATCGAAATGTTATTTTCTAACAATGTTTTCTTGTGACATTTTAATATTATTTACTATCTTTAAAGGGAATTATTCACAATTTCGCTGAAAATATGTTTATTTTAAAGAGGATTACCTGGAAAGTTTTCCGGGAGTTTTGAAAATTGGTAATTCTATAGGTTTCGATGCTATCTTTCCGAATTTCAACTTTGCCACCTCCTATTTTCGCCCAGATATCTCGACACCAAACCTGAATGACCGCTTCTATCATTTTTATTTTTGTAGTACAGTCGATTTTGCGCAGTCTAGCTTTGCAAATGGCCCATAAATTTTCAATGGGGTTGAGGTCTGGCGAATACCGGGCAATCTAAAACATTAATCTTTTTATTTTTGAAAAATTCCATCATTTGCTTTGACTTGTGACAAGGAGCAGAGTCCTGTTGAAGAATCGCTCCTCCTTGGGGCTGACATTTTTGGAGATCTGTGTCCAAACGCTGTTCCAACATGGATTTGTATTTTTGGCTGTTTATCATGCCTTCGATTGGAACCAAAGATACAACCCCCATGTATGAAAAACATCCCAAGACATTTTTGACATCCAAGACTGGATGTTTTACGGTTTGATCAATATGAGATGGTGTAAGGTTTTCATTTTCAGACTTCCTGACGAATTTTGATGGCTGTCCCTGAACTATAAAGTGAGTTTCATCTGTAAATAGGTCGTCTACAGTCATCTACAGTCCAATTAGAGTATTTTTTGGCCCACAATAGCCTTTGTTTCTTCATTCGTTCAGTTATAAGTTGTTTTTCTGTGGGCTCATTGCTCTTCTACCATTCTCCAAAAGTCTTTTCCGAACAGTTGAGTTATAAATCACTACACCTGATGCTATTAGATCTTGTTGGAGCTCTTGGCTTGTTTTTCTTGAGCCCAATTTGCTCTTTCAAAGTAAAAATCTTTTATCTGTTGGTGTTATTTTCGTCTTTCTTCCGCATTTTCCTAACCTTTTCACATCCATTGATCCCGTTTCTCGTTTACGCTTCAAAATCTTGCTTCCTACCCATGTTCTTGCGATTTCTCTTTGTGACATAGTAGTGTATTTACTTAACGTGAAAATCTTTTCACGCTTCCTAGGCGTAATATCCATAATGGAATTAAACGAAACAAACTCACTAATTACCGAAAACAACACAAACTTAGTGGCAAATGTCCTAAAGCGACCATAAATAAAAGGCAGAGGAAAGTAAGGTTATGTTTTCAATGTTTGGTCAGTTGTAAATGTGTGGATGGTGTTGCCAACTGTGATATTGAAAAATGTCACAATAATTCCATTAATTCGCACAATACTGTAACGTGTCCAATCTTTTTCTCCTGTTACTACACCGACCCTCTTCTTCATCTTAATCTCTTAAATACCAAATAGAATTACCTACCTTTTACCTAAATTTCTATACCTTTTTCATCATGAATTTTTTCTTTCATTCCTTCATTCATTTCAGTCTCCCGTCCTTCTTCTTCTCAATATCTTGAAAAGTTGTCGTACGGTCGTAGCGTCCTCCTGGTTTTCTGGAGTCTCTGGACGCTCTACAACCACCGCTCTCGAAGAGGATCTCAAGTTTCGAGAGTATAAACTCGTTTCCGTGGAGTTAATCCGGATTCCGGCCTCTACGTGTGAGAAGCTTCGCTGAGCCTCTGTGGTAGGTGAGGGGATACCGGCAATCAGAATTCTTTAACAGTTCGAGCTTTCTTAAATGACTTAATATGTGTGTTAGAATTCTGATGCGTGGTGTATGTCTCAAGTTCCACAGAGATGCCGGCCTTCTCACTTCGTGTAGCCGCGTTCCCTCTCCTCGAGAGAGGCACAAGAATTCCGGCCGTGTCGACTCTTCCTACTGTCCGTCGCTTCATGTCACTACCTTTCGTAAACAGTATTTTCGATAGTTACTATTTGCATAAGGTTTCTGGTGACGAAGCGCTATCGCAGCTCGACCCTGATCGGAAAAGCAATTAAAAGTCCCCGTCGGGGCTTTTATTCGCTCTTTACCGTGACAGGCCCCAAAGAACGCTGTGGTCAGTTCGACACAATTAAAAATAGTTCTAGGACCAATGTCTTTCTATTTCAAAAAGTCGTGTTCTACTGCCAGGGAGCGTTCGTAGTCGACACGCCGGTTGTCATGCTCTGTAGATTTAACTTCTAAACTGGATGAAATCTTCTTGTATTCGACGATATCAGGTTATTGGATAAATAATAAAACTCAAAGTAGCGTGGTAGCACACCAGGCCAACAAGGTCTAGCGGAGCTCATAGTATATGACGACTGGATCCTGATCGGAAGATGTGCTGCTCTTTTATACACTTAGTGTTTAATCTATCAATCTTTGTCGTGATTGGTTACCTTGGCGACAAAGTTTTTCTTAAATTTTCAACATTTAATTGCCATTACACTTCTTAGAAAATCTTCTTAATACATATTCATACCATTTCACAAAACAATAGATAACTTTTTCATCCACAATCTCTTAGACCATTAATCATTTTTCATTTTATTTCACAATTTACATTATCAAATTATGAGATTGACTATAAATTATTCTACTACTATCACTACCACATTTTATCTTATGACTCTAGCAATCATTTACTATCTCTTAGCATCAATAATCTTAGAAAACCCTCACTTTTTTATTCAAATTCAACTAATCTTTATTTTACAACAATTACAATTCAAATTCACACTCCCATTAGACATATACAACCAATCCTACAGTTGACCATCAAATTTTCAATTCAATTCTTTTTATTATATTCGTCATCAACATTACTTTATTTACACACAATTAGATACAATTACGCTACAGAAAACTGTAATTCCTCCCAGTGGTCTATAAGATAAATTTCTTTTCTTTCATATTTTATTATGTAACCGTTTCACTCATTCTGAATTCACTTACTTTCTCTTGTTATCACATTTTTAATTTCTGTCTGTTTCTAAAGTCCACTTCCAATTCTACTGATCAATTTAATTTTATAGTCAATTCATAAAATGTAAACAAATATAAGTAACAAAAAGAGAAATCAAACGATTTCTACTTAGCGAAACCGAATTCAAATCTTAACCACTGTGTTTCCTAAAATTTGCGAAACAAACAGCTGGATAAATTACTCGGCAAGGGAATTTAAAATTGCATTCCACAAGCAGTTCATCCTGGTCAAAATTCGTAGTGAGTTCAGTTTCTGGTACTTCGAACGAAGTAAATAACAAAACAGAATGACAGTATTAGATTTTTGTTTTGATACAGTGCAGCGACAACCGCTGATACGTATTTCGACCTCCTTAGGTCTCGTCAGAACGGTATAGTCACTGCTAGTCACAGCAGTGACTATACCGTTCTGACGAGACCTAAGGAGGTCGAAATACGTATCAGCGGTTGTCGCTGCACTGTATCAAAACAAAAATCTAATACCGTCATTCTGATAAATATAAGTATAAATAATAATAAAAATAATAACTACTGTCTCAGTTTTAATAAACTAATCTAATAAAAATGTATATATAGTTCATTCAACATATGGTTTCTTGACCTGGTTTACTTTTAAGAAAATGTAATATCAAGCTTGTTCCGAATGTCATTGTCACTGTAGACAGTCAATTATTATTTCCGATATCTTAGATTAGTTGGCATTTAACATTCCTACAGTTCGAATGTAGAACACTTTTTCGAGTAGGGACGTATGTTCCCGGTTGGCAATCCAATTTAATCGGCATACTGCCATATATCCAATATGCTATAAACAACTCAAAATCTGGCAGAGCCCCTGGGCCAGATGAAGTTCATATCGAGCTGATTAAACTTATAGACGAAGACAATTTAAGTGCAATAACTATACTCTTTAACAACATATACAAATTTGGTGAGATACCTACAGAATGGCTGCTATCGACCTTTGTTCCGATACCAAAAACCAAGAACCCCAAACACTGTAATGACTATAGATTAATCAGCTTAATGTCACACTTATTAAAATCATTTTTAAAGATTATACATGCAAGAATATTCAGAAAGTGCGAAGCGGATTTGAGTAACAGACAGTTTGGCTTTCGTAACGACTTCGGAGCAGTAGAAGCTCTGTTTAATTTCACAACCCTTGTTCAAAATTGTCGAGACCAACAAAAAGATATTTTCGTTGCGTTTATAGACTATGAGAAAGCTTTTGACAAAGTTAAACATAACATTCTCATAGAATGTCTAAAGAGAAAAGGACTCGACAAAAATGACATTAACATCAAGATAAATTGTAAAAATATAAACATCCGTTATGCTGACAATACAGTCTTTATCGCTGAAAGTGAGACAGACCTGCAGAAGTTACTAAACACAATTTGTGATACTGGAGAACAATTTGGTTTAACAATAAACATAAAGAAAACAAAAATCATGGTTATCAGTAAGTGGGGCAAAATATTGGTAAAATAATTTGCAATCTGCAAATCCGATATCGGATGGTAAAATGTTATATCCACTCTTCTCTTCTTTATGGTGTCGAAGCCTGGACTGTTAATGTTGACTTAATGAGAAAACTGGAAGCTTTTGAGATGTGGCTTTTTATGAGAATTTTGAAGATACCATGAACCGATCATATTACGAACGAAATGGTGTTGCACAGAATGGGAAGAGACAGAGAACTTTTGACCACCATGAAAAGGCGAAAGACAGCATATTTGGGGTACATACTTAGAAATGATAAGTACAAGTTGTTGCAGCTGATTATGAAGGGTGAAATCGAATAAAAAAGGGGTCCTGGTAGACGACAAATATCCTGGCTGAAAAACATTCGCTACTGGACCGGGTTAAACACACAGACGCTCTTAGAAAAACAGAAGATAGACACAAATCTGCAATGGTTATAGCCAACCTTCATTAGTGGAGACGGTACTAGAAGAAAAAGACTGCCATATAATTTAATATTTTCAAGGATGGTTTAACCCATGTAAACGCAACCACTGTTTAGTTTTGAGGTTATTTTGGCAAGTACTACAAAATTAAGTAATAGAAACCACATGTTTGCATATAACAGTCAAAATTTTACCTCACGTTTTTAATAATTGGTGGGATTACTTGCTTTTAGGTGTATTGAAGATGGACTGATTAGTTCGAAAACGTTTTGAACTTAATCCTTTTAAATATTTAAATTTAATTTTAATTAAATCCACCACTTACATCAGTTTTGTTTTAAAATAACTGGCAGAAGGTGTTATGAAGAAAAAAGAATACCCTAAGCTTGAAGAACCCTAAGAACAATGTATATAAAATATATCTCTTGCAAGATTAACGGGCAAGTTGCAACATATTTAGATAGATAAGAAGGGATATCGGTTATAATGAGACGAAGCACGCGATATGAAGATGAAAAAGTAAACAAAGTTTTAAATTCACAATAAAAAATCCGTACTACTACTTACCTCTCTTACTATACTAGAAAAACTCAAAAAAGCAAATGACTAAAGGCATAAAAACTAGAAATAAAAGAAAGAGTAACTAAACAATGAAAAGGCATCAAAAAACTCCATAGATAGCTATATTTGTGATACTCAGGAATCTAGTAAAAGTTAAAAAGAGTATAAAACCATCTGAATCCATGTCTGTTTTTCAAGGTACGGCATTTACTCTTTAATTTCTACAATTGTATCTGGTTGTCTAAAATGAGTTATTTATCGTGTAAACCAACAACTGCCTCGTAGTAGTTTATCTCAAGTCCCTTTGCAAAAAGCAAGTTAGTCTTTTGACTTCAATAAATAAAGCGAATCACGCAATGTCATGCATGGCACGAAGAGCGAACACTAGTTCGGAACTGAGGTCAGTTAGGCAATATTTCGCGATAACCTCAAGATTTTATTCCGCGTTTCTCGATTAAAGACTTATTTATGGACTCGAACGCTTCGGAGTTCTATTTTGTTCATTTTATTTTCTGGTTTTCATTAACGCACACGTTTACTATAGACCATATTCAACAAACAAACAACTTTTCATGCGAATCGGTTATAAATACAGCTCTGAAGTTTGATTAACTTTCCCAATCCCAGACGATTAGTGAAACAGTAAAATAAATGAATTTAATACAAGTAACAACGGTTAATATAAACTGTGAGAAATAAAAACTTCTCTTGACCCATTAACTGCCAATTTTTATTGTGAATTTTTTTTTATTTAATTAATGGCTTTGGATCTATTGGATCCATCGGATCCACTTGATCCATTCAGCTACGATAATGTATTTGACTACTTGAATTTGTTAATGATGTAATGACCTATTGCATTTGTTAAAATAGTACTTCGCCTAGAGGTAAATTAAAAATATAATGTAAACATCAGTATCACAAGAATCAGTAGACTGACAAGAAACCATACTTCCATTCGTTACATTCAAGGCCTTAACTAACTTAAAGTGAATATTTAGAACCAACAAGTGATTAAATAATATGGGGATACTTTTCACGCTAAGGTGCCTTTCATAGTGACTTTATTACAACACAAGACAGGCAACGGCTAGGAGCTAAATATATAACATAAGGAGAGATAGAGGGAACAAAGCTAGATTTATACATTCACATTACACATTCTATCCTAAATTTTTCTTTTAGTCCTTTTTAAATATTCCCAAAAAATTTGGTTAAGCCTAATATTATAATGAGAGATATATAAAGTAGAGGATTGACACTGAGGCAGAGGTATTTTTTTTTATCACATTTTTCAATAAATACTTAATAGCAGCATCATTATTATATGCACCCGAACATCCAATGATTGATATCGTCAGTATTACCATTACAATAGCAAAGTTCTGTTTCACTTAAATTAAATCTATGAAGATAGGCTTTCATAGTAGCATGATTAACAAGGCATCTAACAAACATTGAATATACTCTTCTATTGAGATGACTTCTTGCAGCAAAAGGTGCAGTATGAAAAACAGGGTGAATTTTTGTTTAAAGTTTGTTAATTTTGTTACAGAGACCATTTAATTCAATCCCGGTTTTCTTTTAATTCTTGTTAACGCAGCGAGACTAAATCACTTCTATTAACCCATTAACCGCCAAGCAAAGAAATACTGCAATAATATGTAATATTTTTTATTACCTAGGGTAATATAAACTTAAACATTCGTAAAAAAATTGTTTTACACTTTGATACTGACAGGTGTCACAACAAAAAATCGTTCGTTTTCGAACCTTTGGCGGAACTGAGATATAAAAATTAAAATACACAATTTTATTTTTTGTGAAAAGTTTCAAAACATTTAGAGTGTAAATTTACCTGACATTTTTGACAAACAAAAACAGTATGGTTAGAATACTGCCTGCATCTTCTTCTTGCATTTTCTACTTGCTTTATAACTAAATGCTCTATCTTATCTTTTCGGATTTCATCTGGTAAGCTATTTTTCGACGGTCTGCCCATGTTTATTGTCAACGGTACAGTTGACTTTTCATCTTCTTCATTCTCATTCTGTTCTGATTCTTCTTGTTCATCTTCCGATTTCATTAGACAAACAACAATATATGACCGAAAATCGATTTGGGAAATGGAGCTTTTGTTTGCCAATCTGAAAAGTTTCCAGGCATTTACAATGGAACTATCAATTACGTTTTTAAAAAATGGCCACCTCCATTTCTTTCCTCGTACAGCAATTCTGGATTTCGCAATGCCGTCAAAACGAAGTCCAACAACCCTCTATCTTTTTTAGAAATAATTTTTGAAGTTTCCAGTGGACACTTTTCAATCCTGTTTTCTCGCACTGTACCAGTGGCATAAATTCCCTTTCCTTTCAATATTGTGAACAGCATATAAGACGAAAATAAGTTGTCAAAAAATACCTTGTGGTTAAAGGGAGTTTCTACAACACTTAGTAATTTTAATACTACATCAGCACCCAAGCCTAAATCTGATTTTGTTGTGCTAGCACCACCGTAGTTGATAAACTGGAATAGGTATCCATCAGATGAACAGAGGCACCATAACTTATACCCAAAACGCACAGGTTTTCCCTTTAGAAACATTTTTGCAGAGTGCCTTCCAAAATATGGTACCATTTCTTCGTCTATAGATAAATTATATGCAAAAATACCAAATTGCAGGAATTGTCGATTCATTATATCGAAAAATAGCGAAGTTTTGCAAATTTATCATTTGTATCTAACACCGTATTATCTCTTACGTGAATATACTTTTTGATACGCCGAAATTGATTTCTACTCATACAGTTCCTAGTGAATGTCACGTTCTTATCCTGGTCCTTGCTCCAGTACATATCCATTTGTGGCAAGGTGTGATATCCTGTAAGAATGAGTATTCCCAAAAACCTTTTCAGTGATGCATTTGTCAAATGAAAATTGGGACAGTTATTATCGTGGGCATATTTTATAGTAAAATTAATAATAAGGTTGTAAACTTCATCATCGAAGAAGAGCTGGAAACATTCGTAAGGGGTTTTTCCAGCGACACGGTTCTCAAGTTCTATCCCTTTTTCAATTTAATGTGACTGTGGTGCTGATGAAAATGTCGGATCAGTTATTGTAGACCATTTTGGAGTTGTCACACTACATACTTTACGTTTTTTATTTGATTTCCTAGTTGTTGGTTCAACGTCGAATGACTACCTAGTAGGAATCTTTACAAAGCCGGCAACTTCAGATTTACTTGTGGAAGGTTCCCGAAGAACGGTATCTTTAGCAGAAATAGTATTGTGAAATTTTGGTGGGAAAATTGTGAATATACATAAAAAGTTGTGCGTAAAACGTAATAATTACATTTAAATTATATTTTTAAGTCCCAAATTATTTTTATTCGATCAAGCATGTCATCTTTTCTGTTAGATAAAATCTAAGGGGCGCGTCTGAAAACGTAGGTCAAAATTTTCACGTATAATTTTCTAGTATTGTGTCTAAGAGATTTTTTGTACGCAGATATCTATACAGTTCTGCAAGAAGTGCTTTGTGGTTTTTTGCGTAGATAGATAAACATTTTTAACTTATTTCATATCAAAAAAGTTTGAGAATCGCTGGACTAGATAATGATGTAACACAAATTCAGATCCTCTCACTGACGTTACTTTAGGTTTCCAGTTCAAACAATCAAATCTTGGCCATCCAAAGAGTGGTCTGAATGGCCATGTCAATTACGTGCAGAAGATCGTGTTTAGGTCAAGATTTCTTCAACAGAGGATAACTAAGTAGATTTGTTGAATCTTGTACCGCCCTACATTCACACAGTGTATCGGAGCCAGCAGGCAACGGTCTCCATTTCTCCATGTTTGTTTTCTCCTCTATAGCTCTTCTTATATCCATGATAGCTCCTTTTATATCGATTGTTTCAATTAAATATTCTTGTTGCATGATTATAATATAGTCTACGATGGATTACTGATTTGTTAGTTCTGTTCGTGTCTTTGTTTGAATATCTTTATATTTATAGTGTGGAGAATGCACGGGATGGATTATATTGAAAACAGAGATTCAAACAATTGAAGCGTTTATTTGAAAAATACATAGAAAATTCGGATAGTTTTAGATAAACAACAGATGTCCATGAGGTTTGTTGTAAAAGCAACACTCATCGCACGGTCATCGCTAAGCGAGAATGATCTTGTCTATAAATTTATCAGTTGTATGCGATCTTTGTTTATAACAGGTGATTTTGTTTTTTTTTTGTAATAGAAAAATAGTTCGGCATGGTGGAAACTGTTAAACAAAATACCTCTAATATTATAGATAATAGAATTTGTAAAATTCGAACTACAGATTGACCACGATAACGGAAAAGAAACCATAAAGCAAGCTAAAATATATGGAGTTGCTCACAAAACGCATAAAGGTGATAAGGATGTTTTAGCCCGAACAACAGAAAATGACTGTAGGTAAGTTTTTCGATAATAAGTTGTTTTTTCAATGCTTATGACTTCAATCTTGGTTGTAGGTGTAAACGATATTTCTATAAAATAACGCAGGAACAACGTTCTGACTTACTGAATATGTTTAATAATAAGAAGACCAAAGATGAGCAGGATTCATATTTATCAAGCCTCATTAGCGTTACTCCTGTCCAGAGACGACGCAGTCATATTCCACAAGTTGCTTTACCTAACCACAGTACTGCTAGTGACAGTGGGAATAAACATACAAACAAAGCTTGACATCAACAAGGTCCACCACATGTAGCTTCTTTTCGTAGTATTTTCGGTGTTACTAAAATGCAGATCTTCGAATTAGAAATAGCTTAGCAATGAGCGGATGTTATCCAAAAGATGCTCTGGGCAAGCATACAAATAGGCCTAAGAAAACACACCCTGTTGATATAGAAAACATAATAGCACACATTTCTTCATCCAAAGGCCACCAAAGTCATTATATACGGAAACTGGACAAAAAGAAAATTTATCTACCATTAGAGTTAAATGTAAAACATATGTACAGAGCCTTTAAAGAACTTCAACCACAGTCCAAGGTTTCTTACTTTGTTTATTATAACATATTTCAAACTCGATTTAACATATCTTTTCTTACCCCAGACGTGACTCTTGTACATTATTTGATGAAACTGAAACCCAACTCAAACTACGGAATATCGATGAATCAACAAAAGAGGAACTGCTTAAAGTGAGAAACCTTCACCACACTAAAGCAAAGGCATTTTATGGCATAAAACGAAAAATTAAACATAAATGTCAGTATAGTAATAATGTATCTGCAATAGCCTTTGACATTATGCAAAATCTTCCGCTACCCAATTTGACTATGTACAAATAAATTTTTCTACAGCAGACAACTTTGGTAGTATGTATTTGGTGTACACGATATTGGAGGCAATGATGTCCATATGTATATCTATCATGAACGAATGACTAAACGTGGCCAAAATGAAGTAACTTCCATGATATTTCATTATTTAAAAGATTATATACTCAGTAAAATGGATGAAATATGGTTTTTCTCTGATGGTTGCCCGGGTCAGAACAAAAACTACATATTTATCCGCATTTCATATATCCTGGTGCATGTACTGAAATTAGCATCAAAGATAACACACGTATATCCAATACAAGGATATTCACACCTATCTTACAATAATTTAAGTCTCGTTGAAGAATGGGATGATCTTATTCGGCAGTCAAGGTCTAAACCTTCTCTATTTAAAGTGGTTAACACCGAAAAAGAAAATGACTGGTTTCTTATGAACGAAAGCTTTAAGAATTTATATTTAAAGTATCCAAAACCAAAAATTTCATTGAAACCAGCAAGAATGTACCGAATATCTCAGAAGTATTCTGGACAAGTGTTAATACGTCAAAGTCATCACGGCCATGAACGTTCCACACCATTACTGGAAAAACAACACCAGAACAAATAACTCCGATACCAAATAAAGCGAAAAATCAAATAAATCAACCAAAGTTTCGCGATGAAGTTAAAAATATCTCAAGAATGCCCTTAATAAAAAATTTGATCTTAATCTAGAACCAGAATCCGGGAAAACCAAGGACCATACTCCAGTCGTAGAACTATTTAGCGATGATAATAGCAGTGGTAGCGAATAAACATCATAGAATTTTTTATTTCTACAAAGATATTATATAGATGTTCATTTTACAATATATTTTGTATAAGTTTCTACTGATTTTTGTTTAAAATATGAATGAAAATATGAAATCACCTTGTACCACATTACTTCCAATGAATACCTTAGTAAAAGTAAGATTTGAAATAAATTGAAGCTGGCAGTTTTTCTTGATTTGCCAAAATTTTAATTTTCGGACCAGTGTTGTTTAATAAACGCTTCAATTCTTTTGTCATAAAAAGTAAATATCTATTTTAGTTATTTACACATGCTCAACTGCTGTTTATTAAATCACCAAATACTAATGACTACCCAAAAATAGTTTGCATAACAATGACCTGCATATTAGTTTATAAAATTGGAATATGCATGAGAAGCAAGGTCAATATTTATAACTGCGGTGGGTGCATCGTCCTACCACAACTGTTGCATAATTAGCATGCAGTCGTCAACAATGTTTTTTAACGAAAAAAATAAGATCATTCGTCCCACCACCTGCACGATGGCTGAATCACTCTGGCACCAAAATTACAATAGAAGCTGTGTACTTGCAATATCCAATAACAGATCACTTACGTTCTATAATACACAAACCTGGCCCTGTTTTTAATTAAAATGGATATATTGTTTAATATTGACCTATTTTATTTAAATATCAAATATTTTTTATAATCCAAACCCATATGTACAGCTGGTTCCTAAAACAACTGATACGACTCTTAGTAAGATTTGATCATTTTGAGCAGTGTATTTGATTGGTCTGACATTATATTATATTTATTATGACAGACAAATAATAAAATAAACAAATAAACCACAAACAATTGATTACATATGTTAATTCATAAAGTGTAATAGTTATTAAAGTATAAATTTTGATATTATTTTGAATTCCTGCATTTTATAAAGAGTATATAAACGATAGTTTTTACATAAAATAGGGTTGTGTTATTATTTTTATTATTATTAAGGAATAAAACAAACGGCGTAACTCAATATAATATATTAAAGCAAGAATTGTAACCAAATTAAAAGATAACTGGGCAGTATCAGAGGCAGCAAAACATAAGCAGAACCACAGTTTTTCTATTAATAAAAAATGGAGGAAACAAGAAACTCTCCAAAGAAAGCGAGGGTCTGGAAGACCAAAACTATACTAAATTTAGGTATGTAAAAATAAAATTAATATTTTGATATATCTCCATCAGCATTGATATAAGCTTGTAGGCTTCGGTCTATCTGTGTGAAAGGAACTATGAAATTGTCTTCTTCAGAGAGCTCTTCCCAAACCTGCTGTATACCATGCCACAGCTCTTCAGCATTTTCTTCTTCTTGATGTGCCTATCCGTTACGAATGTTGGCGATATCTTTATCTTATCTGCAGCAGCGTGGAAAAGCTGCACAGATGTTGTATTGAACCAGATTCTGAGGTTCTTTAACCAAGATGTTCTTCTTCCTCCTGGACCTCGTTTTCCATATATTTTTCCTTGCAGGATGGCTTGAAGGAGAGCATATCTGGATTCATTTCGCATAATATGTCCGACGAACTGTAACTTTCGAGATTTGATGGTGGTCAGTACCTCTCGGTTCTTATTCATTCTTCTGAGGATCTCCCCATTTGTGATTCGGGAGTCCACGGGATCTTAAGCATTCTCCGATATAACCACATCTCAAATGCTTCCAGTTTTTTGCACATATCTTCGTTCAAGGTCCACGATTCAACACCATAAAAAAGTACAGAGAAGACGTAGCATAGCAGCATTCTTACTTTTGTATCAAGAGAGAGAGGTTGTGACTCTTGAAGAAGGCCCTCCTCCGATTGAAGGTGGATCTAGCTTTTCCGATGCGTGCTCTAATCTCCTGGTTGTTGGTCCATTCTTCATTTATTATGATACCGAGGTAGTTGTAGTGCGTCACTCTTTCTACAGGGGATTGGTTGACGTAGACTTGACCTTCTGATATCCTTTTCTTTCTAATTATCATAAGCTTTGTCTTCTTAACGTTTATATTGAGTCCATATTGTTGACTGTAATACGTGATTTTGTTCATAGGAACTTGTAGGTCTTCTAAGTTGTCAAATACTACGGTATCATCTGCATATCTGATGTTGTTTAGCCGGTAATCATTTAGTACAATACCTTTTTCAGTTTCGCGCAAAGCTTCGATAAATATTCTTTCAGAGTACAGATTGAAGATTACAGGAGACAAAATACAACCTTGCCTCACTCCACGCATGATTTTCACATAGTCAGTGTATTCACCTTCAACTCTGAGATTTGCTGTCTGATTTCAGTAAAGATTTCTAATTATTTTCAGATCTTGGTTGTTAATTCCTGTTTCTTTTAGTATTTGCATCCTCTTAGCGTGCTGTACTCGATCAAACGCTTTCTCGTAATCAACCAGACATGCGTATACGTCGTAGTTGACGTCTCTGCATCTCTGGAATAAGACTTGTACTGAGAACAAAGCCTCTCTAGTACCAACAGCATTTGAGAACCCGAACTGATTAGGGGAAATTTGACTTTCACACAGCTTGTAGATTCTCTTATGAATTATCTTTAGGAAAAATTTTAGGAGATGACTCATGAGACTTATGAGGCTTCAGCATTTTGAGGTATAAAATTACGCCAATACAACCGTTTAAGAATAACCACCCACACATTCTCGATTGGGTTTAAATCTGGACTGTAAGCTGGGCCATGGTAAGGTCTCCCATTTTGTTATTCTGGAACCATTGGTATACTATATTTGCAGTGTGAACATAATAATTATCTTGTTGGAAGATAAATTTATTTTCTGGATGTACTTAACTGTTCTACACTGGCAAACATGATGTTTTCTAGAATATTCAGATAAGTCTGCCCAACACACCTGCCATCAATACGCCATACCATTCAGTTTCCTCTAGATGAAATCCACCACCATACATTGGCACTAAAATGACCAGCTGCTCAATATCTTTTAACATATAGAGAATTAAATCTATTATTATCTGGTCTATACACCCCAATATTGCCCTTTGTAAAAGATTAAAAAATTTTCTCATCTGTAAATATGTGCCTCAAAAATCTTTATTTTGTAGCTGATAGTTTAAAGCAAATATAAGTCTTGATTGCTTGTGTTGTGCTGTAAGAGCTTGTTTTATTGCTACAGTTCGGTACCTAAGATGCGATGCTTTAATTCTGCGCCAAGTTGTTGTCTTTCTTCCCAGAAACTGTGACATAATTCCTGCAGTTTTCGATTCTTCAAAAGGATTCTCTTCTAATCTCTCCAAAAGCGTACGATCTTCATGAGCGGTATATATTTTTGGTCTTCCAGAACCTTGCTTTTTTTCGAGAGTTTCTTGTTCTCTCCATCTTTTATTAATATTAAAAACTGTTGCTCTGCTTACGTTTAAATGGGTCGCTACGGCAAATAGTGACCAACCATCTTCTAATTTCGTTACAATTCTTGCTTTTAGTTCTTTGCTAGCATGTGGAGCCATTTTTTGAGGTCGAAAAGAGTAAGTTATCTAACAAATTTTAAAGTTTGGCAGTGACAGTGACAGTATGTAAATAGTAAGTAATTATCCTTTAAAATACACTACTCAATTTTCTACAAAATACGCTTTAAGAGTCGTATCAGTTTTTTTAGGAACCAGCTGTACATAATCAAATATCAATTATATTTTATACTGGAAAGTAATATGTATGATTTATTTATTTTTAATATCTGTTAAAGTTAGCTTTGTTTCCGAGGAAAAACATCTTTAATTTAAATAAGCGTAACTAAATAAAATTCCGATGCCGGTGCATAAAAATTAATAATGAAGTAACGCGAAGCACGAGCTCGACGTTACACCAAAAATATTGCTTAACTAACCATCAGCTGCTTGAAAAAGCTGAGGTGGTAAAAGTTTCTCATTAAACGTAACAGAAAAGAAAATAAACCGGAAAAATATAGGAGATGGTAATTTAACAGAGATATATGCAAACGAGTTGTTAAAGAAGAAGAACGAAAAGAGTAACTGAGTATCCTTCATCATAGAAAATTAAAACCCAATATCTTTGTACCGAGAAAATATTTACGATTTTATTTATTTTAGAGATACATTGAACTGAATAACGATATAAAATCAATGTCGAGTCTTTTTAGATCGGATGGATAGAAAACGTTGTTTGTATTTTATAATTATTATATATATATATATATATATATATATATATATATATATATATATATTCACCTCCTGACTTCTTGTTGCTTCGTATAGAGCATCCTCAGGCCTAATATGTTACTATATAATAATAAAAAACAACAATGGTATTGTTTCTATAACTAATAAAGAGCTACGCGTTATGTATTTTTACATTTTTAGGTTTTTATTTGCTTTTTCATATTACTTATGATTATACTTCGGTAAATATGCATATTGCATATTTTGCATATTGTGCATATTTTATGCAAATATTTCATATTTTGGCATATTTGTATAAAAGTTTGCATAAAGTGCATAAAAGTTCAGATTTTTATACTGTATTTGAAAATTTTTAAACATACTAATTTATTTCAATTCTTGTATAAAATTTTGTAGTCATTTTAATCAAGAAATGATCTAAGTACGTAATCTCTACAGGTACAAAACATTTACAATTTCAAAGAAGATCAATTTAAGTAGCCCTCAACATTCTTAGAAAGTCTCGGTCACTGAGGCATTCAGTTATTGGATAATCGCTAAGGGTTCGCTCATTTGCATTTTATGATCTAATCCCCAAATCTATCTACAATTTATTGTATCTTAACAGCAGGTAAACGGCTAATAGTTTTGTTCCTAATTTAGGGATTTTCCAAAATCTCCCAGTTTATTGAATTAGGTACCTAAACATTTCTAATTTGATGCTCAGATTTGTAAATCATTTTTGTTTTGATATTCAAAGCGTAAACACTCGTTGTGCGTAACAAAAAGGAAGATTGTGATTTTATAATGCCTAAAACAACCAGTGCTTCAACTTGGATTAAACCTTATAAAGAGCTGTCTATGGATATGGGAAAAATCTACTGTTCAGTCTGTGGCAAAATTGTAAGTATCTAATATTTTCTATTAAATATCTAATATTTCATACATACAGGGTGTTTCCAAATGACACTTACAACGTTTGACTGTAGATACTTCTCGAAAAATTGAACAAAACGATATAGTTAATGAGGGGTCAAACTTATTTACTTTTCGAGATACAGGGTGTTAAAATTAAAAAAAATTAAATTCTTTTAGTTAATAACAACAATAACTTTAAAACCAATAAACGTATTTATTTGAAATTTAGTACTCGTAGGTTGTTTTTAAATGAAAAATAGCTTCCTTTAGTGAGAAAAAATTGTCCATGGTACAATACAATGGTGTGTATTTAGAAAAATTTTTCACCTTTACTTTTTTTTATGAAGTCAGCTATTCTAAAACACAATTATTTTTATTGTAATTGAATTAACAAAAAAAAAACTTTTGTTGAATTTTAAAATAAGTTATATGATGTACTAATGGTTAGTATTTTAGTTAGTACAAAAACTAATTTGTGGATTAATACTGCATTTAAAACACTTAGCGAGTGTTTTTTTTTTCCAAACCAGTTATTTGATTAACCAAAAACACCTTGTATATTTTTATATTTTAAAGGTTGGGTTAAAATAAAGGTTTTTATTTTTATTTATAGATAGCATGTGAGAAGAAATTTCAGATAGACCAACATGTGAGAACTGCTTCACACATTGCAAAAAAAGGAAAAATAGGAGGAAAACATCAAACTTCAATGGCTAAATGTTTCCAATCTACTTCAAAAAAATTAGATGAGCAAGAAACTTTTAATGAAGACTTGTGTCGCGCATTAGTGTCTGCAAACATACCGCTTTCAAAATTAGCAAATGTAAATTTTAGTTCGTTTCTAAAAAAATATTGCAAACTTAATGTTCCAAGTGATCGGTCTCTAAGAAGAAATAATGTGAACGGGCTATACTCGTCGGTGTTAAGTAATATTAAGGAAGAAATTGCAGATAATTATTTTTACATATCTGTAGACGAAACCACTGATTCCTCAGAAAAGTATATTGCTCATTTATTGATTGGTGTTCTTAAAGAAGATACCTTACCAAAATCTCATCTTATTTCATGCCAGCAACTTGAGAAAACAAATGCTTTAACAATTTCGCGTTTTATACAAGAAACATTAGCAACTTTTTTTCTTCCGACAACTATTCCTTCTAATAAATTACTGCTTATTTTATCGGATGCTGCTCCTTATATGGTGAAAGCAGGACAAAATTTAAAAATATTTTTCCCAGATTTAATACATGTTACTTGTGTAGCGCATGGATTAAACAGAGTTGCAGAGGAAATACGAAAAAAGTTTCCTCTTGTAAATACCATGATATCCAGTGTCAAAAAAGTATTTCTTAAATCTCCTATAAGAATTCAATTTTATAAAGAAATGTTACCTAACATTCCTCTTCCACCACAACCTATTTTAACGCGATGGGGAATATGGTTAGAAGCAGCTAATTTTTATGCAGATCATTTTGTTAAAATAAAGAACATAATTGATACGTTAACAGATGAAAGTTCCCAATCTCTTTTGGATTCTAAACAAACTTTTCAGAGTAACTTGCTTCAACAAGAACTTTCATTTATAAAATCAAATTTTAGTTTTGTTCAAAAAACAATTACTCAGTTAAAATCACCAAAACTGTCATTGTTCGAAAGTGCAGCATTAATAAAAGAATTTGCGTCATGTTGTCGGAACGTTAGAGGTAATATTGGAAAAGATATTTTAAAAAAATTTGAAGCTGCTATGGAAAAACATAAAGGTTACCATATTCTTTCTGAAGTAGTCAGTGTTCTAGCTGGAAATATTTCGGAAACAATTAATTTAGAACCAAATGTTTTGGTTAGTTTGAAAAATGCTCCCGTTACATCAGTTGATGTTGAACGAAGTTTTTCCATATATAAATATATGTACTCATACAGAAGCCACAAGTTTTTGTTAAAAAATTTTGAACACCACTTGGTCATTTATTGTTACCATAATTCCAAATAAGTTTATTCATACTTAAAAATGATGTAGTTACTTAAAATAAATGTAAATCTTAATGAATAGTAGGAAATATTTAGTTATGTACACTTTTTTTTTTAAATAAAATTGTTACTATTTTACGATTTTTTTATTTATTTGTATGCATATTTTGTAAAATATTTGCATATTTTCGGGTAAACACGTGCATATTTATGCGCATATTTTCTACATTTTTATTTGCATATTTGCCGAAGTCTACTTATGATCCTTGTACATAATTTATATTCTTCACATAATGTAGACATCTAAAAACGTGTTATTCTAGTTAAAAGTTTCAATATAATAATATAAGTAATTCGAACAATGTGAATTTTCGTTTGAAACTACTTGAGCGTTCTTGTCTTTTAGATGTATTATGAGTTGCCACTGGTGTTTTCTTCATATCTGCTTTAACGATATCGACGGCAAGGCAATAAACTTTATGGGGTCGTTGTTGACTGTAAAATATTTGCTTTATATGTGGGGTGTATAATAAAATACCCGGTTGTTTTGGAAAGTTGTAGCGAGAAGTTTCTTCCCCTCGCGAAAACCGAAATACCTTTTTTGGCTTACCTGGAGGCAGCTTTATCATTCTTATTAAAAACATTCTTAAAATTACGATCCGAAAATTAAAGTAAAGGAAATATATTTTTTATGTTTTCGGCGTATTGAATCGGAATTGCTGAAAAATTGAATATATTTTACTTAAAATAAACATAATCGTCATTCGAGGTTAAGATATATATCAAATGAGAGCATTCAATTGACTGTGTATAATTTATAAAGTGAAAGTTCCCAGGGTTGGTTAGTACTAATTTTAAATATAAAATAATTTAAAACTTAAAAAAGAAGCATAAAAATTTACAATAACAATTATTCAAAAGGATCAAACGTTTTCGATTTTTTCAGTCAATCATCACTGATACCTGAGAGTAAGTAATTCCACTTAAATTTAAAACTTAAGGGTGAAATTTTGACAACTAAAAAAACCGCGGCTGGCACTAGGGAGTGCCGACAGAGGTGAATACTTTTTATAGCGCGTTATTACATGTGGGTTAATGAAATTTAATGTCTGCTTTTTACTGAATTGTTAATATATTTTTTATAATAACACCACACATTTAAGTTCTTTAAAATTATTTTAAAAATTCTATTTTTTTTTAAATTTTGTTTAACCCTTAACCCGAAACATAGTACTTTTATTGCTAATGCGAAACGTATGGTCTATTGGAACAGTTAGTCACAAAATTATTAAAAATATTTGAAATAGCCGCTGTTTTATCAGTTTTCTTCCGATCTTCGCGATCCATGCTATTGTCAAATCTAAGACACGACAAAAGTATTTCAAATCTTTTCAAAGCCATCGTCATTTTGAATATTGGCCGACCCAAAACATCTTTAGAAAACAGTTGAAACATATCTTCATGAGAAGATTTTATAATCAAAGCAAAGCCAAAGCAAAAAAACCCCAAGCAAAGCCTTCAACTCAAGTATATTTGTGCTTCTGTAGTTTGATGTATTAGTCGAATCAGATAACTTTTCTCTCATTATAATAATTTTTTGGTTTGTCCATGTTACAATTTGTTCCAACATTTCATCAGTAATCAACAACTTTCAAATATCTGATTTAGAAGGGCTATTTCCCAGAGTCCTGCTTACCGCTGTTAGGCCTCGTAATTCTCTGACAATGTTATGTGTTCGTGTCCTTGTATTTCTCGGAGGCTCCGTTCCCTGCCACTGAAAACCATTTTTTTTCTTTGAATATGTTCACATCCCCTTCTACTTGTAAAAAGGCGGTTCTGGATTGTAAATCATTCGACGGTTCATCTAATTCCAAAGTTCGTGATCTGAATTCGATTCTTCGCTGCTAGAGGGTTCACTTTGCGAATTACATAGTCGGGATCTTCATCCGAATCATCTATAACATCTCTCATGCCCTCGTCACTCCCTTGCTCTGATAAAAATAAATCTTGATCGTCGGCAAGTAGTAATCTTTGTATATTCTTTTCAAAATCTGGGTCAGCCAGATTTACTTTGTGTTTATTATACAAAAAATATGAAATACCTTATTGTTTATCAGTACACAATCCGTAACAAGTGGCCTCCTAGACCTATCAGAAAAACACTGCAATTCGAAACAACTGGCTTACTAGACCTACACGTTTGGAAAACTACTGTTACTACGACGTAAACACTAAAGCGATCGCTACGATACTGCAGAACTATGCTTGTTCTACACTATTAAGAAGGTATTTAAAAGGACAGTGCATGCGGCCTTCACTGTTACCGCCATTAGCAGACTATCCTTTCGCTGTGGTCCGTTAGACCAATGTTTCGGGTTAAGGGTTAATGATCCAGTCTTTGAAACCCTGTGTGGGTCCTAGATTCCTAAATAATTTCTCTTCAGTTTTCGTTAGCTGCTGATATCACTCCAATGGGGTAGAGTACAACCTATATTATTTGTTGCCAAAATTACATTGCTGCTCTATCGAGTACCATTTACTGGTATATACATTTTGTTGCAAATTTATATTGTGCTGAACTACATATGTAGGGCCACCATAATTTTTCAACAAAAAAGCAGTACATTAATAACTTTTAAGGAAATACACTGCTATTGCCCTAGGAAAGTATTGTTCTGGTTAAAATTTTTCGAATCTTTAATCAAACAATAAGAAAACAATTTTTTTTAAATCAAACAGGTACACAAATTATATATATATATATATATATATATATATATATATATATATATATATATATATATATATATATATATATATATAGTGATAGTCAAAAATCCGTTCCCCCCCTCGTATCTTTTGAGTGATTATACTTATAATAGTGAAATTTGAAGGGAGGTAATAAACAGATATTTTTTTCTTGCACTAGTATCGCCTCTTTTTATAATGAAGCCAATATTATCGAATCTAGTTTCATCTGGTAGAACAAATTTAGATTGACGTCAATGTACTAAGTTTGACACTGACGTAGCGGTTTCTTCATTATTCTGTTTTCTTCATGTTTGATTGAACGAAATCTATGTCGGCTCATGCTTTTTCTTATAATGTGCACTTCTTTATCCTCATCCTTCGACCAATACATATTATCTTGAGGCAAAGTGTGATCAAAATCAAATACCTCGGTTATATAATGAGAAACAGCGAAAGATATGGGTTGCTGCAATTTATTCTACAAGGAAAACTAGAAGGAAAACAAAGACCAGGAAGGCGAAGGATTTCCTGGCTGAAAAATCTACGAACGTACAGATTGCCATAATGGTCGCCAACATCCCAAACGGATAGGCACTACAAGAAGACGAGTGTAATAACCAGATAATATACATATGCCAATAATTTTTTTAAATCTAAGTCATTGATTTCAAAATCGTGACGGTTATTTTGCGATGCATAAATATTCTGAGTATGAACGAGTATGTGTTTTTACCCAACATGGGACAAATTTGAATTTATTATTGTTGCCTGGTTTTTTTCTTTAGACGTTTTGATCTGTGATTTAGGGACATACCATAATCAGAATCGTCAGAATTCCCATTTACTTGTATTTCATATGTACCTGCAATATCCGATTTTATTCCTTGTTCACAAATAATATTATCATCAATGTCTTTTACATCGAAAACTTCCTCTGATTCCGGCGGCACATAAGGCACATCAAGTGAATCAGCATTGTCACAATCTGAGTCTTTTTTTAACAAAGCCATTAACTTTTTAGTAATCAGTCACCTCTTCATTTCATATTTCGAGAATTTACTAAAAGAAACAAAAAATGCACTTCTATATACACGCATTCACAGGATAATAGTTGAGCTTACTTCATTTTAATTTATATGGAATATAAAACAAATAAACACAAGGAAACTTTCAAATCAAGTTAAAAAAACAAATATAACGTTTACAACGCACAGCCATTCTATAAAACGAGAATGAAATGAAATGCCGAGATCATATGTTAAAGTTTCGGATTGTTTAGTCTAATGAAAAAATAAGTATTTTGCAAGTTTTCTTTTTTTTTGAAGTACTGTATTAGACACTCTATAAATAATTAATATATTTTGGTATTCCTGCGCAAAGTTGATAAGTGGAATATGGTTTCGTCGCTTTAAGTGTGATGTTGCCAATTAATCACCTTCAATTAAAAATTGTTTTAATATAGTTACGACACTAGTATATAGCAGTAATATTATACTCATACAGCTCATAAGTTTGATATTACTGTTATAAAAATATTTTGCTCCGTTTTTGTATATTTACGTTTTCATTGGTACATTTTCCGAATATAAATTTTACTCATTTATAATACATGACATTTTTCCTGTACGTTATGTGTTAAAATTTTTCTCCACAGTTCAAAGAAATCTTAACATACATTTCTAAATATTTCCTTTGCCAAGCTCTGTAATTTGTATTTATATAAAGATACATCCCTGAGATTATTTAAAAAACGACTTTTATGTTACATGAATGAAAAAGTCATAAGTTACTTGGTCTGTCTCCTTTAACTTTTAGGTAAGATATCACAAACTCTACATTCCCCACGGTGCCTGTATTCTTATGTCACATTCATCACAGTCTCAAGTCTCACCAAGGGGAACACTTTACAACTTCGAGATACTAATGACACTCTAATGAATCTGACAAAATCAAAGGGATCTCCTAAGACTTTGTACACTGCAAAAAATTAAACGAAAAAAAAATGACATCGATTAAACGTTTTAGTTTCAACTGATTGCGTAGTTTGTGTTAAATACGAGGAGTCTGTTCTAAATTCTGAAAAAAAAATCCGGACTTATTCTAAATTTCAATAAGCCATGGAGAACGTGTAAACAACGATAAAATTATATTTTAATTGTTAAAGATGTTCAAAATTTATTTATTCGTTCCGATAGTATCCGTATATTATTAAGATTACTTTATTTATTTTTCTCTTTTCTCGATTTTTAGTTTTTATTGCATAGTATATAAATTATTGTGATCACTGAATACATAGTTACTGAAACAATAATCACATTAATTAAATTAATGAATCATTTAAACTATTATGCAAGTAGGTAACGATTGTCCAAGAATATTCAAAAACTAAATGAAATAACCATCTCTAATTTGCTGAAAAAATTGCTAATCGTCGTCGTCGTTCGCAAATAATACAGGCTCGAACTAAATTTACTATTTTGGTATTGAAGTGTTGTATTTTGCATAGATTTTTTTTTTATTATTTACAAATTCGCATCAACCCGAAGGTTATTAGCGAGAATCAGATTTACAATATTAAATATATTATATATTAACAAAATTAATAGCTTTTAAGTAGTTTAACATATTTGTGAATGAACAATTTGCACCAAGTGCTTTCTCTAAGTTTATTGAGATACCATAATTGATTCTTGCTGTGGAGAAAACTGGACAGTCTACAACATGTTTCACCGAGAGTTTAACGTTACACTGCTCACATTTTGGTTCGGATTCTTTAGTAATTAAGAACTTGTGCGTGGCACTGGTATGACCTAATCTAAGACGAGTTTTGTCACTTGATCCCTTCTTTTAGTGGGGAAACATCTCCATTTAATGTCCGGTTTAATATTCCGAAGATTGGACACTGAAAATTCCCACCGGTTTTGCCACTCACTTAGGATCCGCGATTTGATAACACTTGAAACATCACTAGCTATCACGTATTTCACAATAATAGAGTCAGCTGAATTGACGGCTTCACGCGCACACTTATCTGCTTCTTCATTACCTCTAATACCATTATGTGATGGGATCCAAATAATGATTACCTCCTTATTACAATTTTCTATCTCTATCAGATTTTGTTTTATTTTTTCAAGAATATGATTCTCTAGGTATATTCTTCCTATATATTGTAGTGAGTTTAGTGAATCAGTCAAAATTATATATTTCTGATTTAGTGAGGATATAATATATGTGAGTGCCTCGTATATGGCATATAATTCTGCATTAAGAGTACTATAGTGTATTGGCAACTAATATTTTTGACACATATTAGAGGATATAACTGCTGCTGCTCCCACGCCATCTGTTGATTTTGAAGCATCTGTATAAATTTGAGAGAAATTTGTATACTTTGATAATAAGTTTTGCAGATTTTGATGTATTATACTATGGTTAGTAGTGTGTTTGTCCAATGATGTTAGGGTAGTTATTATTTTAGGTACTCCCAAAGTCCATGGTGCAGCAGGTTCAAAACTAACTGGAAAGCAAGGAGGTAAGATGGTGTTCAGAGATGAGAGATCCATTTTGATTCGGTGGTAGAAAGGTTTATGTAGACGTGGTTTATTGGAGAAACATGTTGATAATCGGTTAAGGTGATCATATTTGAAGGTGTGGTTGTTAGGATTTGCATTTGATTTAATTGCATAGGTTAACTTTAAGTACATTCTTCTGTGATATAGTGATGGTTCAGCTGCTTCACAATACAGGCTTTCTATTGGTGTGGTTCTGTAAGCTCCCAAGACAATGCGGAGTGCAGTATTGTGTATTGAATCTAAAATTTTAAGGGAAGACTCAGTAGCCGATGAATATGCTATCGCGCCATAGTCTAATTTAGATCCGATTAGAGTTCTGTAGAGAGAGAGCATAGTTTGTCTATCTGCCCCCCCGTCTTTTTTAGATAGTGATTTAAGGATATTAAGTCTATGCATAGATTTGTTAGTAATATTTTTGCCGTTTTGATGATAAAAGGACAATTTATGATTATGCTGTTACTATTGAACTAGTAATAATTATTTGTTGTGCGTTTTAAAACTACTTAAGTATTTACTTTTATCTATATACAGACTTTAAACTGTATACGTGATTACTGTTTTTGAAAACAAAAATGTCATCCACTTATTCAGCTGATAAATTAGTTGAAAATACGTTGAGTGCTCCTTGAAAACGAACTACAAGAAGTCCTCTGAGCGATGTAGTGAAAGAAGTAATGTTAAATGTATTTCAATATGAAACAATAGAAAATCCCAGGTTTGTGGTGGAAGATATTGTATAAAAAGTGGCGAGTAAAGTTGAACTTTGTGATCGAAGTGTATTTACGGCGATTAAGGAATATAAAACTAATCATCAGTTCGATGGACCAAAAGTATGTCGACTCGAAAAAAAGTTTGATAAAATACCACCATGGATATGGTTTCAAAACAGGTGAATGATGATCCTAATTTGCCAAATTTTACAAAAATCACATTTTATAGAATATTGAAAAAACTCAATTTTCATTATTAACGCAGGGGAAGAAACGCCCTTTTATTAGATAGAGATGGCATTGTGGTTTGGCGTCGAGAATATCTTCAACAGATAAGGACTTATACAAAAGAGAAGCTCAAAATTTATTATCATAGAAAAGAGAAGCGCAAAATTTATTATCTGGATGAGACATGGTTGAACGATGGGCATACAAAATCCAAAATATGGGTAGACACTACAGTAAAATTGTCTAAAGAAACTTTTTTGGATAAATTAACAACGGGATTCAAAAATCCTTCAAGTAATTTATTACATTCTACATAAATCTCAAAACTTATAAATACTTTAATTTTCAGGTAAAGACTTAATATTTGTCATATTAACAGCGAGAATGGGTTTTTTTTTTTTCAAATGTCCACAGTGCATTTCAGTCCAATAAGTCTGGTGATTAACATGGAGAGATGGTCAGATTCAGAAACAGGTCCATCTTTTAAAAACCGGTGTAAATTTCCAATGTCTTACCAATATTAGAAGACAAATCTATCATTGTTCTTGAACACGCACCGTACCATTCTCGTAAAAAAAAAGCAATATCCAGAATTGGCCCCGTTCAAAAGATATAAAATTTGATGAACATATGCTTAAAGTACAGCTTCTTTCAATCGTAAAAAAACATAAAAAAATTTATAATAAATACGTAATTGATGAAAAGGCCCTAATACAGAATAAACTGGTATTGAGACTTCCTCCATATCAATGTGAGTTAAACCTTATAGAACTCATTGTAGCAGTCACAACTGCTAACATATAATTAATTAATATAATTAATTATTAAAATCCTAAAACCCCTCAGAATCCCGTTTATGAAACGTTTATGGGCAATAGACGATACGATGCGCAGGAGTAACAACGAAAGTGGTCAAGAGGCGCTCGTCTAAATCTAAAGTCAGTTTTGGCCAGCAACTCATACAGAGAGGTTTATTTCTCCAAGCCTTTACCGGCACTTTTCGTCTTAAAATCGGGTAAAAAATCTGGGATTGGATTTAATACTTTCCCCGAACATCAAGGGAGGAATTGGAACAACATATGATAAAGAATCTTGATTGAAAAACCCGGCTTCCAAATCTGCCAAAATGATTATTTAAAACCCAGGTGAGCAATTAAATCATTTAATTTTATAGGCCTATCATTGTATTGATATTTTCATTTTCTTTTGAAATATTAACAGTGTAAAATCCGAGTTTTCTCATATGTATCATGTGGCCTTGAGCTTAGATCGTAAATTTATCGGACACCTAATTAGGGGTTTTCTGTTTTTTTTTGTATACCTACTCGGTATTAAAACTTTCATGCCTAATTTACTAGATATTCTTTAAATGCGCAGACGCAATAAATAGACAGGATGACAGTCAGCTGATGAAATAAAATGTTTGTTTATTGTGGTAATTCGATGTAAGAGTATGTGTTGACAGTCATCTTTGGGTGCCTTGATGTTTCTCTAAATGTTATTTTTTGTAGATTTCACCCGATTAGGATAACGAATAATATTAGGCTTAGTTTAACCAAACACCTACTTCAACCCATTGGTAACCAGGAACCAATTGTCTCCAGAACCACAACGTTCTCCTTCATTCGCTTTTTCCGGAGCCCAAGGACCGCCAGAGTCTTAAGGGGACTTAACCAGGACAGCTGTGGTGTTGTGACAGACATTAACATCAAGTTTCATAGGGTTAAGGTTTTTTCTTGTAACTTACAACTTTGTATATGCATATACCAAGGTTAGTACTTATTACAGTTTTTGTATCATCTATAAGAAGTTAGGTAAATGATTATTAACTAATTAAATTAGATTCATTGTTAGGGAAGGGGTTCATGATTTTGTATAGCGGTTTTTAAAAGGGAAGAGAAGAAATTTATGTATCAGGGTTTTTAAAATTATATATATATATATATATTATATATATATATATATATATATATATATATATATATATATATATATATATATATATATATATATATATATATATATATATATATATATATATATATCTTTCCGAGTCTGTTGGCCATACTCATCACACTTGATCACTTTAGATATCTCCCAGCATATATGTGTAAGCATAACACTTCCACATAGATCTGGTGTTTAGCTGCTTCGACACATATTAGTCGTATATTTGTTAGGTAAGGTAGTTTCTCTTGTATAACCGTCACGGTTTTTTTAGTATTTATATTCCCTACCTTACCTATCTAGGATTTAACTTTAGTAACTAACCTTAGTGTTAAGATTTCGCTTCTCCCATGGACTTAGATTATATATTTACTAATACATTTTTTTCGTTGTGGCCAAGTAGTGGGGATATTTCATTTTGTCGTGGCTTTTTGGTCCTCGTATACCGTAGCCCCACTACTGTAATTATATTTTCTATATATATATATATATATATATATATATATATATATATATATATATATATATATATATATATATATATATATATATATATATATATATATAGGTGAGTTGTTTGCTAGTTGTCAATATTATAAAGATATTTGTTACAAGTGGTTTTGCTTTTATTTCATTTCCTGCTTACAGTTATAATATAGCAGAACAAGGTCAATAGTGTCTTTTTCGGTTTTTAAAAATTATTACAGGTTATTATATCAATAGTACTTTATTCCTTGTTGTTCATAACTTCATTTATTTTTTCGTTAATTTCCTTCAGAAATTAACTGGCGCCCATTTCAGTATTTTCCTAGGCATTTCCGTATATTCTCTTATCTTACCCTTTTTATAGTTCCAGATTTTCAGTTGCCTTATTATATTGTATTCTTTTGGTTAAAAGATCTCTTTTTCCTTTATCTCAAAGCCAAATTCTAGTGTAGTGAGGCTAGCCCGAATTCTGGCTTGAGGTTTTGTGTCTCTGTGTTCTTTTGAGCTAAGCCATTCTTTTTATAATAACTTCTTTGCTAGTTCTTCTATAATTTATCATCTCCTTTTCCATGTACCCCCTAAATTTTAATGAGGTTTCATCATCTGGACAAATTTTAAAAATGATAGAGCAGGAAAAAAACACCACCACCAATTACATCAGAAATATGAAAAAACTGCATTTTACATTTTAAAGAAAAAGTAGAAAAGGAAATGTGGCGGCTGGACAATCTAACTGAAACACATGTTGAACCACCTATTATAACTGTTGATAATAGTGACCTTATTATCCAGTTTATCAGAATAATGTTTAAAAGTATCTCTGCCATATATTTACGCAGAACTCAAACGAATTAGGAATCACTTTGTATTTTTATTTTTGTAATCGTACAAACACAAAAACTACAACAAAAATTATAAATAAAACTTATATTTTTTGGAAACACCCTGCATACAAAATTTGTTGGACGTTTTGAGATAAAAAAAATAATTTCTTGTTTTTTGTTCGCCCTGTATAAATGGTTTCGATTGTTGGATATCAACTAAAAATAAACGGGTTTCTTGTCTCGCATTTTTGCAAAATTAAAATATAAATTTCGTATTTTACCAGATAATACTTCTGGCAAAACGAAAAGATAATCATAAATGCGGCCCTGTTAGTGGCCTCTTCCTGCTAATATTTACGTCTCCTGCATAGGTTATTGGATTTTAGTTTATTAGTAAAATTTGGTGTTTGCTATTTAGTAAATTTCCTCTACCTTGTCTGTAAAATTACTGAGTTTATTCATCTGGGACCAATAAATATTGTTCAGATATTGCGGCAATTTACCATTTTACACTACTGAAAACTAAAACGACAATGGTATAAATGGCAATAAAATTTATCCATTAAAACATTTCACATATTTTTGCGTTATAATGTTAACACTTTAAAAAGTTGTCGTTGATATTATTTGTTTTATTACTAATACAGTTTAGATGATTTTTTAACGTGAATAAACCTTAATATACGTAGGTATTTTATTATAATTTTCTTCTTTTTTCAAAAACTGTATATTTTCAAAATTAACGGAATTACTATTTTCAAAGAATGTTTGGCTACGGCTGTAGTATTTGGTTAGGTACTTCTTATCCTGTTTTGTGGGCAATAATTATTCTGTGTAGATATTGATCTGTTTGACCAATATATATTGAACTAGAGTCCTTTGTGTATATCTTATTTATCTTTTTTGATATTAGGTTTGTATTTAAAAACATATTCTCGTGTGGTTTTATCTCTTTACGCCAAAATTGATATTGGTTGTAGAGCGCATTTAAAAAACATCTATTGACAAAATTCATTAATTTTATGAATTTGTGGTGCAATTTTTAGGATAGTGTTATAAGGGTTATTGATTTTTTAGTTCTATTGTTCGAAAGAAAAGGATTTTTATTGAATATATAATATTACTGGAGAATGTTGGCTGATTCAGGAATGTGACAGCAACTGATATGGCAGAATCATTGTTATACAGAAATAGTGGAAAAATTTGCCTTGGAAATCAAAGCAGTTTAGAGAAATAGTTTTGGGGATTGGGGTTAGCGACAAGGATTGCAATCTCACAAACACTGTCATTCCGAGAGTGCGATTACAAAAAGAAAGATAGGAGGGAAGTAAGAGCAAAAGTAGGCAATGAGAATGTTGCAGTAATATACTAGGAGAGTAAAATGGAGGAGGCATGAAGAAGTACTACAGTATAGACTTTAGCAAGCTCTTCTTAACTAGTGAAGGTTTTTAGTGGGTAGAAATTTCACACTACCAATATCCGGTCGGGGTTCACGGTATCTTTTCATATCCACAACTATTGTCTTTCCTGTATTATGTAGCGAATTTATTATTATTTATAATTTTTATGTAGCGGTACAAATTAGTTCGTTTTGTTCTCTTATCTCTTGTATCATTGTCTTATAATTCTCTAAAACAATATATAAACTTTTTGCCATGTTGTTACCATAAATGAAATTTGGTTATATTTGGTTATATTTCTCCGACCCAGAAACAAGGCAGAAATCAGAGACATTCTGGTTCTCCAAGACCTACAAGAAGTTTCGTGTTTTTTTTGTCATTATCACTTTTCTGAATAAGGATACCTTCTTCTTTTTTCTTTTTTTTATGTAGACATGACTCTTTCTGGTTTTCAATGTGTCTCCGGTCAGTTGTCGTTCCATCGTTTTCGTGGTCTTCCTCCTGATCGTCTTCCTATTTGGGATCCTGGGTCATATAACTGTACTTTTAGCTGTGTCCCATAGTGTCTTATCATCAATTTTTCTAAGTGTTTTCATCTCTGTTGTTTCTAACATTCTTTTTGTCCTTTCTGTGTCAGGTCGTGTTCCTGCCGCGTATGCCATTATTGGTCTGATGACTGTTCTGTAAATTCTGCCTTTTAGTTCTTTTCCGATATTTTCATTTCTCCATATTGTTTCATTCAGGCAACCTGCGTCTCTGTTTCCTCTATTCACTTGATCTTCCACTTCAGTTTCGAGTTTTCCGTAGATAGATAATGTGATTCCTAGTAAAGTACTTATACATCTTAGTAAATTTGCTGTTATAACCATGCATTTTGTCTGTTTTGGGAAAATTAACATGTTTATTATTATTAACATTTTCTGGCCGTTATTGGTGCAGTATATATTGTAAATCATCTTCACTGTGAGAGAGTAGTATTACGTCGTCTGCATAGAAGATAATTTTCAGTTGTTTTTCTTCCATTTGGTATCCTTTGTTAGTTCTTACTTTTTTTATTATTTTATCCATAATCAGGTTAAACAATACAGGACTCAGGGAATCTGCCTGTCTTATCCCATTGCCAGCTTCAATAGGGTCGGTTAGTTCTCCTACTTTTACTTTTATTGTGTTGTTTTTTTAAATATTTTCGATCGTTTTGATTATTCCTAGAGGTATCTCTCTTGCGCACAATAAGTGGATAACGTCCTTTAATTTAACCCGGTCAAATGCTTTCTTAAGGTCCACGAAACATAAATATGTCGGTTTGTTGTATTCTAATGATTTCTCTTGAACTCGCTTCATTATAAATATAGCGTCGGTGTTGTTCCTAAACCTATAGTAACCTAAATCCTTGTTCTTCTGTTAGTGTTATTATTTCATTCAGTTTATTTGTTGTCACTTTGGTTGTTAATTTTAATATTGTATTTAATAAATTAGTTCCTCTGTAATTTTCCGGGTCCGATTTGTCTCCCCTTTTTGAAGAGAGGTATTAGGATGCTTGATCTCCATTCTTGAGGGATTCTGTTTTGTTCTATTATTTTTTGGATTAGTTTTAATAGTTGTTTGGTCAGATCTGGTCCTACGTACTTTGGGAGTTTGTTCGGTATTCTGGCCTCGTCTGGTGATTTTCTATTTTTTAATTTAAATTAAAAAAAAAAAAAAGGATAACTGATAGTTACTATTCGACATTACTAACCACTGTACGAAAACAAATTTTAGAAAGAAAGGTATTTAGTTTTTAGAGAATAATGTTCGTAAAAACAAATCGCATGTTTTCATGCAAACAATTCGTGATTTGAAGTTCTAATTACTCTTTCTTCTTCTATAAGTGCTATCTCTCAATCGGAGGTTGACTCTTAAACTTCGTCTAAACCAGTCCCTTAAATTTTTCAACCATTATATCTTCCTTCTTCCTATACTTCCTTTTCCTCTTATCTTTCCCTGTATTATTAACCTTAGCATTTCATATTGCTGAGATCGGATAGAGAAACCGGCAAATAATTAATATTAACTTACCCATGAAAGTTGTATATATTATTTGTATGTCCATACCTGAAACATAAAAAGAAAATTTTACTATAATATTCATCTAAACTTATTTTATATAAAAGATTTAGAAGTGGCGGAACTAACTTTTTAGGACAGTCTTAAATAAACACTGGATCAGTTAATAATAAAATAAAATAAAATATCAAATCAGTAGTACAAATCAAACTAAATATCAAGGAATGTAAACTATTGTAACCGTGTCGTATAAAGATACATTGTTTGGGGGTCCATACGTCGTGGTATGGATTGAGTAGAGACAAAAAATAATTCCAGATCACGGTCTATAAACTTCTATAACAATGTACCTTTGCAAAACTCATGCCGCAAAATTCTGCACTCCTTGATTTTATTTAACCTTTATCGTTTATTAAAATTATTGAATTTTTCATTTTAAAAAGCAATTTTCAAATGCATATTACACCACAATGTATAAATCTAATTATAAAAATTAATCTAAACAAATTTGGGCGGTTTATATGATATTTACAGAAAGTAAATCGTTTTTAATATTAGCCCATTGAAGGTGAATGGCGCCTACATACTCACATCCACTCCGTCGGAAAAGCACTAGTAGGTGGCGAGCCTTTCCCTAGGTCAGTATTACTTAAAGTGTTCTTCGCAGAGCCCCGATAACAAATAAATGGATGGAATGTACAAAAATAAATTTACCTAATATAAAAATAATGTAATGTCTTTATTTAATTCTAATTTATTATATTGTTCTTATTTTAATTTATTAAAATAACACGATAATTTATGTCAATTTATTAAACCACTGTACAACAATTTATTTGACTAATAATTACATAATTTATGTATACGAACGTTACAATTAAATCGCGGCGCGAATCTTCAAAATTAACTGTCCTGTTCTTTAAAAACTTTCGTATTTATATAAAAAGCACCGTTAACTAGAATCTCGTCGAAGGATGTCGACCTGACCCTTAACGAAAAAATCTAGAAGGTCACGCCATACTGGTTTTCCCGTCGACCCGTCGATCTTCTTACTAAAAAATACTCGAATGAATAAGCATATTAGTAAGAAACATGTTTACCGTTCTGAGTCATACGACACGTCACCATCTATCGTAACAATAAACTACCAAAACGAAACGCTTACTTATTGGTTTAACGGGTTTATAAATAAGCTCCCGGCCTATTACATTGATATGTTACACATACGCCACTTTCTCCCGGACTATCAGCAATCGAATCACCTGGGTACGTAGCGCCGCTCCTCATTGACTCCTAGTTCGAAGAAAATTGTATAATATAAACAAGTGATTGTTTGGCGTAGATAATTCATTAATCCAGGGTACCGCAATGGTGATATGACGACGTCAAATTCTAGTTCTATGATTTAAAGTGTAGTAAAATATCTAATGATACACTAAAGGCAAAAAAAACGAAAGTATAACTCATAAATTAATCTCGGATTTGTTGATACCAACCTTTCTCTACGTTGTGCAGCAAATTCTTTCCTAACATGGTCCGTGCTAAGATGCGCCGACATTTAGAAACTGTGCGCCCTGACTTCAAGGACAAAAGTAAATAATTTTTCGTGCGTAAAAAAGAACCATTATTAAAAACTGTGACGTATTTTACTCGGACTGTGAATGAAAAGGCCACGGAGGTGTCATATTTGGTTCATATTTTCAGCATATAACAGCTACAAAAACAAAATACCTCAATAGACCGGATGCTGAACCAAGCATGAGAATTTAATTTTTTGACCATCAACCTATTTTAACATTTTCACAAAATCCAATTAATATTGCCAAATATCAGGGTAGACTTTTTCGAGTGGCCAATCCTGTATCTATACGTACATAGTGCAAAAATATTATTTACTCAGTTACGTGTCTGAATAAATTATAAATATTGTAAGACAACATACTTTTCTTATGTACTCTACAATCAAACAATTAAAAGGACTTTATAATACAAACTAAAATACTTTTACCATGACAATTGATTCGATATCAAACATAGAACTCAGTCTATTGGCATTTCAAAGTGATCAATTCAATTAATTTAATATTGTACTAATTAAAAGTTTTACAGTCTAGTGAATTGGATCTCTTCAAACAATAATTTGCTTGTGCGTTCAAAATACAATTTGTCCTTTTTCAGTATTATAGTTATGTTGAGCAGCCGAAACGATAAATTTTGCAAGGGCTTTGGTATTCGAGAGAAACTAAGAGCGGAGCTGGTATAATACTTCAAGTGTCAACATCATCAACTTCATTATCTATGAAAAAGCATTTGAATATATATGTACGTACGTACATAGTGCAAAAATATTATTTACTCAGTTACGTGTCTGAATAAATTATAAATATTGTAAGACAACATACTTTTCTTATGTACTCTACAATCAAACAATTAAAAGGACTTTATAATACAAACTAAAATACTTTTACCATGACAATTGATTCGATATCAAACATAGAACTCAGTCTATTGGCATTTCAAAGTGATCAATTCAATTAATTTAATATTGTACTAATTAAAAGTTTTACAGTCTAGTGAATTGGATCTCTTCAAACAATAATTTGCTTGTGCGTTCAAAATACAATTTGTCCTTTTTCAGTATTATAGTTATGTTGAGCAGTCGAAACGATAAATTTTGCAAGGGCTTTGGTATTCGAGAGAAACTAAGAGCGGAGCTGGTATAATACTTCAAGTGTCAACATCATCAACTTCATTATCTATGAAAAAGCATTTGAATATATATGTACATATGGAACTAGTGAACCTACGTAAATTATGCAGATGTATGTACAGTTCCCTACGTAAGCGGAAACGTATATTATCAGATTAGAAGCACAATACTACTCGAAAGCTTTAAAATATGAAGATTTCGCATGAAAAAAGCGATAATTGATTTGTAAGGACTCCAAATTTTACATAAATTATCTAGAATCTGGCAAAATACTCCATTATGAAATCCAAATTGGAATTGTAGTCCAGGATATGACGGTAAAAATAGTAGAAAGCCTCTGATTTTTTTTGTATGCATCGATGTGATTGCAATTTTGACAGTAGTTAAAAAATAGCTCAAAGATCAAAATCTACCCTATGGCAATATGTGCTTTTTCTCTGGGGTGATCTCCATCCCAATTCGGGGGGCGAAAAAGTTTGTAAAAAACTATGGTAGTCGCTAGAATAGTGAAGATAAAAAATGTTCTTTGGAGTTTTTTCGAAAAGTCAATATTTTTGAAGTTATTGGTGATGAAAACTTCACAAATTACGCATAAAAAAACAATGGTTTTTCGCGAATAACTCATCTCAAAATTTAAATTTAATCGGGAAAACTGTTTGGATATAAAATAAAGCTTATAAGACAATAAGATTCGTTTTTTATTATTACCATAAACTTAATATTAACAAATGTATGGCTGTTAGAAAGTAGACTTAGTAGATTTATCGAATACAAAAATCCAAACATATTTATGATGTTAAATAAGCAGGAAAATGGCAAGTTTTTCATGGAAAACTTATAGAAACTGTTTTAAACCTCTTAAAAAAACCTTTAAAATGACCACTGGCAAAAGTGATTTGCATGAAAATTATAGTTATAACTAAAGTTATAACTATAATTAAGTAACATTCTTCTTCTTAGGGTGCCTGTCCGTTCCGAACGTTGGCGATCATCTTGGCTATGATGACTTTGTTGGTTGCTATACGAAATAGCTGTGTTAAGGTATTTCTATACCATGTTCTCAGGTTAGCAAGCCAGGATATTCTTCTTTGTCCTGGGGCCCTTTTTCCTTCAATTTTACCTTGCAAAATGCATTGAAGTAGCTCGTATATGCCTTGATTTCTCATTATATGTCCCAAGTACTGTAGCTTACGGCTCTTCACGATGTTGACCAAATCCGCAGTTGTGTTCATCCTCCGCAGTACTTCTTCATTGGTGACTTTGTCTGTCCATGGTATCTTCAGGATCCTTCTGTAGGACCATAGCTCAAAAGTCTGAAGTTTTGATAGAGTTTCCGCCTTCAATGCACACGTTTCTACTCCGTACAGAAGCACTGAGTATACATAACATTTACGGAGCCTTATTTTTGTGTCTAGGGTGAGGTCATGGCTCTTGAACATAGAATTACACTTTTTGCCTTTCCGATGCGACATTTAATCTCTTGGGTATTGTCCCACGACTCATTAATTATAGTTCCCAAGTAGTTGTATTGTGAGACACGTTCAATTCTCATTTGGTTCACATACAGATTTGCTCCAGTTATGTTTTCCTTGCTGATGATCATTAGCTTGGTTTTGCTGGTGTTTATATCCAGTCCATATTTTCTACTTGTTTCCGTTATTTTGTTCATTCAGTTTTGCAGCCCTTCTATGGTATTGGAAAACACTATTGTATCATCTGCATACCGCAGGTTATTGAGCTTGACTCCATTTATTGAGACGCTTTCATCAATATCTTTAAGAGCCTCTTCAAAAATGTGCTCCGAGTACAGATTGAACATCAGTGGTGAAATTATGCACCCCTGTCTCACTCCCCTTAAGATTTTGACCTGATCTGTATATTCTTATTATTAATTAAGTAACATACTTAACTATAACGCATACGATAGTTGTAGAACGCGGATTCATCTAGCCGAAAGATGCTCTGGTCTTTCTGCCTCTAAGGCTAGAGCAGTTGTCTTACAAAACATACTCTTATGCACTTTTATCAGGAATGTCGAGAATCATTCAGAAGTTCAATATTTTATAAGGTGAGTCAGAGAACAATAAAAGCCAAAATATTGATGGCTTATAATAGTCCTGAGTCTACTTCCACAAACTTAAAGGATCGTATTCTTCTTCTTTAAGTTCCATCTTCTATCGAAGGTTGGAAATCATCATGGCTATGCGGACTCTGTTGACTGCCGTTTATTCCATTCCCTTAAGTTTTTAAGCCAGGATATTCTTCGTCTTCCCACATTTCGCTTTCCTCGGATTTTGCCTTGCATAATAAGTTGTAATAATGCGTATTTTTGCCCTCTAATCACATTAAGTACTCAAGTTTTCGTCTTTTGATAGTTAATATTATGTCCGCAATATTTCCTATCATTCTAGTTACTTCCACGTTTGACATTCTTTAAATCCATGATATTCGTAGGATTCTTCTGTAACACCAAAATTCAAAGGCGGCCAACTTATTCAGATGGACTTGTTTTAGTGTCCACGTATTTAGGATCGTATTGCTGATGATAAATCCATAGTCGATGAGGCTTTTAATAAATAAGAATTGCAGCAGGAACTCCCAACAATAAAGAAAGTTATTTGTGTGAGATAAATTAAAAATAACAAGGCAAGGACCGTCAAAGTTGTTTGTAACATGATTACAGTAAGGCTGGCAATAAAATCTGAGAAAAAATTGCAGAGAACACGCTATAAAATCTCTTATGATCACACACTGATGCTACAGGAAGCCTATAAAAAAGCCAGGACAAATCTGGAAGCTAAGGTTTCGTCGGTAAGGAGAATTTGGTCATTAGGTACGGTAACGGTGAGCCTGTTGTGGAAACTAACACTAATTAACTCAAAAAACACGGCGGCACACCATTAAATGGCTATTTTCAAAACGTCGGAGGTTGACAGAATCAAATCCGGGTATGTGAAAATTGCAGAAACAAGGGTGGAGCAAGTATATGTCTTGTGTCTAGTTAATAATACCCGTTTGGTCATTGGTGGAGTCTACATCCCTTCACAGCCTTCCCGTGAAATCTACAATTTGCATTGTGAGACAGTTGAGGGATTGATCCAACAATATCCAGCTACGAATATTTACCTGTTAGGTGATTACAATCTGCCTAAGGCGTTGTAGTCCTATGATGAGTATGGGAAAGCAGTACAGTGTCTAGAAGGTGATCCAGAATTTATGTGGCTCAATATTTTAGTTATAATAGAATTTTTCAGCATAATAACATACCAAATAATCGCAATATATTTTTAGATTTAGTGTTTCCAATTCTAGAGATTGTGTTGTAACTAAGGCCACTGAACCTCTTATGAATTTGAGTTTGCATTATATTGGTCATGATTTTACTATATCTACCCTTAAAAAACTGGCAATATTTTCATAAAAGATACAGTTGGGTTGTTCTATGAGCTTCTATTTACTGGTATTGTCTATTTTATACCTTAAAAAAATACCACACTTCTACTTATCCCAAAGGCTTTTCTTCCGATTTATGCAAATTAATTATAGCTAAAAAACGGGTGCACCTGGCTTACAAGATAGAGCAATCTATTGACAATTATCTAAAATTTTCTGTTGCATTTAGAATGTAATATTTTTTCATATATCTGTTTTTCTAACTATATAAGAGGTTTGGATGCAAGACTAATGGAGAATCCTTTCTGGAAGTATATAAATGATAAACGGTCCAACCATAGTCTACCCAACCCAATGTTTTATGACAATCAAACTGCTATGGACGGTCAAAAGATGGCAAATTTGTTTAAGGTATTTTTTCAATCTGTCTATACTGACAATCAAAACACTTCATACCCTCTTGGAAATAAACTTGAGAATATTAGTAACAACATTAAGTGCAGAGAAATTTCAAAGCTAGAAATCTTTAAGGACATTGCAGCTCTTCCAAATAAGCTTACAAATGGTCGTGATGGTATTCCTAACATGTTGCTAAAAAAATGTATGTGCACAATTTTATTGCCATTGTATCTACTATTTAACAAGTCTGTGTCATATTCAACTTTTGTTAAAAATTGGAACAACATGGAATGTTGTTCCAATTTTTAAACCCGGACAAAAAAACATTCAAAACTATCGCAGCATCTGTATCCAATCTGCAATAAAAAAATTATTTGATTGTCTAATTAGGAAGCAGATTTCTTGGATACGTAAGGATATTATATGTCAGGAGCAACATGGCTTCTCCAAAAACACAGACTGATTCAATTTACATACATTTCTCTAAGGCGTTTGATCGCGCTGATCGGGAAATACTGTATACTAAGTTGATTTTGAATGGGTTCGACCCAAACTTTGTTTCTTGGTGGAGAAGCTCTTTCACTGGTCGTATTTAAAGTGTTAAAATAGGTTATTATTTTTCTAAGAAAATTGTGGTCATATCTGGAGTTCAACAAGAAGGTCATACTTCTACTCTCCTATTTAATATTTTCGTGAATGATATAGTCACATGTTTTTTGTATAGCAGCTGTGCAAAATTTGCTAATAATCTCAAATTTTAGGGAACCGTTAAGAGTATTTCAGATCAGGAACTGCTTCAGGAGGATTTAAATCGTTTGTCAGAGTGGTTCCAAAAAAATAAGCTAAAATTGAAGATCAACAAATATGCAATTTTATTATAATAATAAGTTTATATAAAATTATAATGAATATTATATAAGTTTCTCTAAGAAAACTACTAGGTGTGGGTCAAGTTACTTTATTGATAACCAGCCACTAAAATACACATCTACAGTAACAGATCTAGGTGTAACTTTCGATGAGAAATTAACCCCCTAGTGCCCCATTTTTTTTAAACTCAAAAATTACTGCAAGATTATTTGAGGTAATTAATATAGAATACATTGTCACATTTTACCTGAGATGAAATTTGAACGTTATGAACCCTATAATCCAGTGGTGCTCAGACTTATACTGCATGGGATCTACCACATAAACTGCAAACGTCCGGAGATCGACTGCTATACTCCGTTTTTAAACCAAGAGGAGTAATTCAAATTTACCGCGACGCAATGTTTGTTTGTAATTGGTCCAACCTCAGGCAAGTTTACTCCACTGTTATGAAATTTTGACACTAATGGCATTTAATAGGTTAAAACTAGAAAGAAGAAAAAAACAAGAAAATGGATTAGACATGAATGTTATAATATCTGTCAGTTTTTTAAAATCAGCGACGCGTCTTTCAAACTCGCTATGAAGTGATTGCAGCTCCGTCTCCCAATAAACATAATTCAAATGAGCGGCTACCCTTTTTTTCAACGATGGAAAGTTGTTGAAATCCTTTCTGCTAATTTTCTTAATCAATATCTTTGAATACAGGGCTTATTATAATTACTTCATTTGAGGATCCAAGAACAGATCCAAGAAAGAATTGCTTGGTACAATTTTGGCTAAGCGCTGACGTTTACTGGCTTCTGTACATGGTCTATGTACTGACCGTTTACTGTTTTCTGTACTTTGTCCAGCTACTGATACAGGAATTTCCGTCACCGCTGCAGAAGCTTCACTTTCAATTTCTGCTCCCAAATTTATGCTATCAATATTTTTTTTATTGCCGATTCACTCATAGCCTGACGGACATTCATGGATTTTTCATTTTTCAAATGTAACAGCTCAGTAGTATTGAAATAATTAAAATCATAAACCACCTCACTGACTTCGAGGACCATCCAAGAAACTTCCATCATCACCAGTATTCAATTCACCGTTTTCCAGCGGGTCTAATAATCCAAATATATTGTCTTGCGACTTCTCGCAGAGATTCAATCGACCTTGCTGGTACATACCTAAAAATAAACATTATTCTTATGTATGTGAAATCATTTAAAAAAAAGTAAAAAAATTGCTAGGACAATTGAACCATATATAAATATTATGGCAAATTTTGATTGTTATCTGCCCAAGTCCGCCTTCAGGCAGGCATGACTAATAAGGCCTCTTACATATTTTTATTACAAACCTACCTGTAATTTTGAATTTGGATTATAACTACTAGAACTATTTTATTTATATTTTTAAAATTTTGAAGGATTGCGACGTGACCTAACCACTACCAAATGTCACACTAAACTGAAAATTACAGCTCTTAACATTTGTCTGATCGGTGAAATTTTGTAACAACCGGTGTTTATCCAATCTAGTCTAGAGGCTAATTTGGGTATTGCAGCTATAAAATAGTTAAGTAGTATTTATGGGAACTTTTATTATGGTCTGCCTTGAGGCTAAGTCGGGCACTAGATGGTTAACTTGTATCGATCATATTAATTCTATATCAATTAAAGGTCAAAGATGGTGGGCTTTATTACTAGAAATTCTAGTTTTTTCTCCATTGCAGCTACGAGAATAGTCTATTGGTCTTTAGTTAGGTCTATGCTGGAGTACTGTTCAGCCGTATGGTCTCCTTATTTCCGGATAAATTCTGATTCCTTAAAAAGGGTTCAGCATAAACTCCTACAGGTGTGGTGCGCCTTCAAAGTGGGATTAGAATAGCAAACCATGACCGCACTATCATGGAGACGTCTATGAGCTTGCCTGCTTTAAGTGTGAGGAGAGAACTGTTTGGTTTAACTTTGATTTTTAAATCATTAAATTGTAGAATTGATTGTCCCTCTCTTGTAAGTCAGATTGATCTTAGAGTATTATATTATCATGGTTTGCTTCATCTATGTACTTTTAATGTTCCATTTTGTAGAAAAACCTATAGTGCTAATGGCATAATTTTAATGGCTGTTGTTTTAGAGATGAATCTTCTCGTCTACCACACATAGTATGTTGCACTCTTGTTCCAAAAATACCACCAAGTAACAGTGTAAACATTTTGGTAACCTTATAAGAAATATTCTAGTATTTTATTGTAATGAAAGTTTTTCCATTCTAGCGTAGATCCGATGAAGCTCGAAATTGTGGTAAAAGCTTAGCTAAATATAAAAGACACTCACTTTGAGGCGCTATATATATATATATATATATATATATATATACTATAAACTGGGATAATATTAAAATATACACGATACAACAAAATAGCTTATTACGTACCTGTCAGATGACAGACAGGCTTTAATAAGCTAACGGTGTTTACTTAAGGCTACCAGTTAATTTTAATATGAATGAGGTTTACTTTACCCAAAAACAAACAGAAAAGAATTCCACTATCGGTGTAAACTATCTTACATGTACAAATGTAATCCATCATGTGTAATTGTTTCGTGTCGCCTATGGCCAACGTGATTTATACGACTTTTTCATTATAAAATATTAGTACAAGCTCATGTATCTCATGTAAATATTTTTACTAACTCACACCACTGTTAAATATTATAATGATTTAAAAGCAACATTTTTAAAGTGTAGTTTCTTTTAAAGGGTTCTTCAACCTTGAGTTTGCTATTCGGTCCCTCTGAAAGTTTGCCTACAGGCTTTGAGAGAGCCCGTGGTCATTATTATGAGGATACTACCCTTCTACTTTTTTAATTGCCTTCTCTCACAAAAGACGAAGCATTTTCAGAGCGAAGGGTATAAAAGAAACTGAAAAATAAAAAAGTGGAATGGTGGATTGAGAGGCGAGATAGGCAAATTAATTGCGATAGTTCCAGATGGAACTAGATGAAAAGAGAAGCCGAATCTATTATTCTTTCTAATGGAAAATTGATTAAATTTAATTGAATATGCTGGAAGGTTCCCCCTATTCACTGACACTACTGTCTATTCAATAAATTTTTGAAATAAGTAAAATCTGCTTTTAGAATTGAAAATTAGATTCCAGGATTTTAAACTGTATATGTTCCGTCGACAGGACAAGAGAAACTATTCAAATATAAATTTTTCAGTGAGAATTTTAATAACTGCTAATTGTAATTCACCACATTACATATACGTGTGCATACATTCTTTAGTGAGCAAGTACTTTTTTGATACAACTTAAAATGTCGACAAAATATACGGTTTTATACTAAACATATAATCGTAAGTGTCGTAATAATATTGAGGGACACGATTTTTAACACAGTAGAACAGATCTAATAGAAGAAAGATCTTGGATCGAACACTACTCACAACTTTTGACTGAAACAAGACCTCAATTCACGAACATCAGTTCGACAACATATGAACTGGAATTCAGTGAAGACCATGAAATAACAGTACAGGAAGTCGAGAGTGCAATACAAACTCTAAAAAATCGGAAGTCATGCGGACCACAAGGTATACCAAATGAATTATTAAAACATAGCCCACAAGTATTACGGGAATAAGCAAAAAATATATACAGGCAGTACAACAGCTCTACAAAAATATGACGGCAAACATTAAAACTGGAAATAAATTAACTAGAGAAATTCCTATTAGTAAGGGCCTAAAGCAAGGCTGCTGCATAGCACTTACACTCTTCAAAATATATCTAAATGAGGCACTCTCAGTGTGGAGAAGAAAGTGCTGCAATATGGGCATCCCAATCGGACATCATAGATTGTACACGATACACTTCGCTGACGACCAAGCCATTCTAGCTGAAGACGAGAGTGATGTAGGCTACATGCTTAGAAAACTGGAAGATGAGTATACCAAATGGGGCCTCACAATTAATATACAAAAAACTGAGTACTTAGTTGTAGGAGAAAAACCAGAAAGCCTACAAATCGAAATGGGAACTATAAAACCAACAGACAATTTCAAATACTTGGGAGTCCAAATAACATCAAAAGCAGGAAGTAGCGAAGAAATACACTCCAGGATTGGCCAAGCAAGATCAGCCACCAGACAGCTAGACGGACTATTATGGAATAAAAAAATAACAGAAGAAAATAAAAGAAGAATCTATAAAACAATAATAGAAAGTATTGGGCTGTACGGCGCCGAACTCTGGGAAATAAACCAAAGAAACAAATCTAAAATTAAGGCCATGGAAATGAACTACTGGAGACGATGTTGCCAGCTCACTAGACTTGATAGGGTGAGAAACGAAGATATTAACTGGTATGGACACCTTCAGAGAATGCCTGAAAATAGATGGCCAAAAAAAATAGAAGAATGGACTCCGCCAACTAGAAGAAAACGAGGTAGACTAAGACGATCCTGGAGAGACGATGTCGACGATGCAATGACCGCCAGAGATTTAACAACTGAAGATTGCTTCGACAGAAAACGCTGGAAATTAGGATGCGAGAAGCGGCGCCAGCTGTAGAAGACTTGCTTGTTATATATAAAAAAGTTGTGACACAATTTATAATGCAAATCGTTCGCAGTGAACTAGTTCTATGAAAATTAATGAACTAGTTCAATTAGTTCAGTTGAAAGAATCGTTCATTTGAACTATTTCGATGGTGAACTACACATCTCTAGTTGCCAGTCCTTTCAAACGTTACCAACACACGGAAATTAAGTGGGTCATCTCACCCTGACAATTCGGGTTAGTTGGCTCACACATGTTAGGGAGATATGGCCTAGCTCTTTAGTTACTTATATAAGAATATTTTTAATAGATAAATTTATTTTCAACCATGCCAACGAAGTATAACAAAAAAGGAAATTGCCAACGTGGTTTATGGACTGAAAATCAACTCTAATCAGCCATACAAGCTGTAAGAAGTGGACAAATGGGGGTCAATGCTGCCGCCAGGAATTTTGAAGTGCCAGCACCTACATTAAGAAGAAGAATGAAAAGTAACAATTTAAAAAAAAGTGCATTCGGAGCAAGCATAATTTATGTGATATATGTGGAAAAGTATTGGCAAAAAAACGTGCCAAGTAAAGTTTATAATCGAGCCATATCACCCTTAGTGTCCGAGTCATCTCACCCTGACACATCGGGTGAGTTGGCCTTTTACAATTTTTTGTATTTTGATGTTTACTGTTTTTGTATGTAAGTATTTGGCTTAACCAACTCTGTATACTTTCTTCTAATGGTATTTTAATAGAAATATATTAATATTTCAGAGCGTAGACTTTTTTGTGCTAAGATACAGACAGTCATAAAAATGTGAGCCATCTCTCCTGGACTTACCCAATATTTAATAACAGATAAAAAAATATTTATAAAAATTGTATTTAAAAAAAAAGATGATTCCAAAAAATCGAAAGCATTAAGCTGGCACACAGAATTCATTAATGCCAGGATTCTTTAATTTTATTCTTTAATTGTTCTTACATTTATTAACACATTAATCACCGCTAATATTTTCAGCTCCAATAACCATATACTTCCATTCCCCATTGAATAATATTCTAAACTAGCTTTCAGACTATTACAGACGCCTTTCCTATTCTTTGCCAAACTTATTCGGTCATCGGCGAACAAAAGGCTATAAAGTTTCCTGCTTATTATTCTTCGAGATATTCTAATTACATTTACAAAATTTTCAATTGAGCAGAAGTTAAAAATGTTTGGCCAAAACTCTTTAATCAGAACGTCAGTTTCAGAAACGATAAGCGGATCGTTTTAATTAAACTTTATGTAGGCAACAGGAAGGAAAAACAATAAACTCGCTTAAAAGTTTTTCTGTTACTCGGCTACTCGGCAGTGTCTGGACATTTGATGTGATTATTAGTTCGTACAACAAACATAGACCGCAAAATTTCTTAAAATCTTTTATCTTTCTGGAATGGATTTAACTTTAGACTAGGAAGAAAGTTAATATAAAATATAAGTTTTAGGATAAAAACGAGTTTTGTTTATGGTCAGTTTACTATTATATTACTACAGTAGACTCCCTCTATAACGAGAACTGAAATGGCAGACTAATTACCTCGTTATAAGCCATCTCGTTATATCAAACAACAATAAATACTGTACATACATATGAATATGTAGTTTTCTAAAACATTAACTTCCCATAGTGAAGCCATTTGGAGCAATATAAGATTCTAAATATTGTTTGAATGGCATTTTTGAAAAAAAGTTGTTTACTTTTATTGTCAATGATATACGTTAAAACAAAAAATCTGTATAAAGCGTATTTTCAAGGATAACATAAACTACTGCTTCTGCAATTGGAAGAAGTCTGTCATTTTTGACTGCTTTAAATTGTCCAATATTCTATCTATCATATTTTCTAAAGATGTGATACAGTTGTATGCTTCTTCATTTACGTTTTGATTTTGGATAAAGTTTCTTATAACACTAACGTTTAAAGCACTTTCCATATCTTGTCTATTAGGACCTTCTTATTATTAGGTACGAATGGTCAACCCCTTACACTGACACTTGAATCATAAATTGTAAATTTCCAAAGAAGTTTATTGCAGGCGGCAGTTAAAAAGGGTATTTATTTATAGCCACGGCCAGGCCAAAAACGTAAAAAAAACACGTTTTTCGATATTATTTTCTCTCGTTATAACCAAATTTGCCTCGCTATAGAGGGTGAAAGTTCAATAGAAATTTCAAGGGACATCTAATGTTCCTCGTTATAAGCGAAACCTCGTAATAACCGTGTTCGTTATAGAGGGAGTATACTGTATGATTAAGTTAAAACGCTAAAGGTGGGAGCAAATACTGCTTTCTAACTGCTCTCTCTAGATAATTAATACAAATACTTGTATTAAAATACATATTATGGAACAAAGTTCTGAAAAAGAATAATTATGACTAAAGGGCGGATAATATGCAAATTGCATTTTAATGCATTTTTTTGTGAATTCGTAATATTTGCATTTTTTTACACTTCAGGCATTTATTTGCATATTTTATCAAATTTACCTGAGCCTTGCCCTGTTAGTCGTTGAAAATATTTAAGATATTTCTACCACGAGGGATTACAAAGGTCTTCCTATTCATCTTCATCTTTATTGTCTGTGATTATAGTTTAACAATGGGTCTATTATTTTCGACAAATTTACTATCGTATATCCCTTAATATATTTATGTTTTTAATGACAGCACAATTAATATTAAAGAAAGGACAAAGTTCACAGATATCTTCTTCTTTATGTGTCATCTCCTCTAAGAAGGTTAGAGGAGAAGACTGTAGACATGGGCGTCTCCTTCACATACAGAAAACCACATTGTCAGAAACCAGATAGACTTTATACTCGTAGATAGCAGATATAAAAACTCTATAACCTCAGTTAAAACATCCTGGAGCAATGTTAACTCAGACCACAATCCGTTAGTTGCTGACGTGAAAATAAAATTAAAAAGAATTGAACTTGGAAAACAACAACCAAAAATTAATGTAGAAATGCTAAAAAACGAAGAAATAAAAAACGAATTAAAAAATAATGTGAATGTTAATATGCAAAAAACACTAACTGACAACAAACAAATTATGGATGTAAATAAAAAGTGGTATAATAGAATGGGTCGAAATAGACAGCAAGGACACATAAAAGACAAAAAAGGAGTACTACTAATAGATTTACCAGAGAAATTAAGACGATGGGAGGAGTACGTTAGAAAACTTTTCCAAGATGAAATAGGTGAAATGCAGAAATTACAAGATTTCAATCCTTTAGAGAAACAGCAGATCACGATAGATGAAATCAAATATGCTATCAAAAACTCTAAAGACAATAAGGCAGCTGGGTTAGATGAAATACCAGTAGAACTGTTAAAACTAGTGGAAGAGAAGATAACTTATTTAACACCGTGTACGATACGGGAATAATACCACAAGAGTGGCTGAAGTCAGCATTTATAACCATCCCTAAAAAACAAGTAGCAAAAGAGTGCTCTGATTATCGAAAACTGAGCCTCATGAGTCATACTTTAAAAGTGCTGCTGAAAGTAATACATAAGAGAATATACGAAAGGATAGAGGAGGATATTAGCGAGACGCAGTTCGGGTTCCGAAATGGAATGGGTACTCGAGAAGCACTATTTGCCATCAACATATTGATTCAGCCATGTCGGGATGTAAACGTTGATCTACACTTGTGCTTTGTTGACTACGAAAAAGCTTTCGATAAAGTAAGACATGAAAAACTAATATCAATACTTATGAACAAGCGCAAGTGCCACAGTTCAAATTGATGGGCAACACTCAGAAGAAATGAAGATCGGTAGAGGAGTTAGACAGAGATGTGTTTTATCGCCACATTTGTTTAACTTTTATTCTGAAGAAATTTTCCAAAACACGCTCAACAATACCAAAGCGGGAGTTACCGTTAACGGAAAATTAATTAACAACTTAAGATATGCAGACGACACTGTGATCATAGCAATGAGTATAGAAGATCTACAACATCTTATCGAAAGCTTAAGTATGAATAGTGCTGAGATGGGAATTACTATAAACCAATGATCATACTGCAGAAATAAACAGGCGAATAGAGATTACCAGATCAGCATTTATATGAATGAAGCCACTCCTAACGTGCAAAAATCTAAATTTGGAGATCTGCCTACGCACCATTTGCTGTTATATATTTTCAATATTATTTTATGGAGCTGAGACTTGTACATTAAAAAAATGCAATTTAAAAAGAATCGAGGCTTTCGAACTCTGGTTATACCGCAGAGTATTAAAAATATCATGGACTGATAGAATTAAAAATAAAGAAGTACTGGAGAGGGTTGGTAAAGAAACAGAACTAATCACCACTCTACAAACCAGAAAACTGGAATACCTAGGCCACGTGATGAAGGGACCAAAATATGAAATTTTGAGACACATAATACAGGGAAAGATTTAAGGAAGATCTGTTGGCCGAAGGCAGAACTCATTATTGAAGAATCTACGTGATTGGTATCAATGCAGATCGATTAATTTGTCTAGAGCAGCAAGTTCAAAAATAAAAATAGCCATTATGATTGCCAATCTCCGTAGGGACACGGCACTCTAAGAAGAAGAATAAACTTTAAAGGTTTTCATTCGTCGAGGAATATTTTTGGATTTTCATAATTTTAAAGAAAGTATTTTTTATATTAATGAAAACGATTAATTAAAGAAAATAGAAAGAAATGCATAGAATATGTAATATTAACAAAAAAAATGTGAAAGTTTACTACTGAGTGACATACCCTTTGTTTTAATTACATCCAAAATTCTTTAATGCATACTTTTTACAAAGTTGTGGCAAAATTTTAATATAAATGATTTCCATATTTCTTGCAAGATTTGCGTCAATTCGTTGACGGGGCTGGCAGGATGTTTCCTCAATGCTTTTTTTATTTTGAGACGCAAAGTTTCTATCGGGGACAAGTTAGGAATGTAGAAACACATGTCAGAGGTATTATACCATATTCTTTAATCCCGTTTAAACTCTTTGTTAATGTATGGCAACTTAATAGAAGACAAAATCTTTCGTCGATTTTGACTTGTTTGAAATGACTTTGTTCTATAATCGGTAAAAGAGATTCTCTAAAAGCTTTAAATATTGGTCCTTATTGAAAATCCACATGCAACTTTTCCACAACTTTAGACGACATGCTACCCTAGACCATGATGGACGCAGGAAATTTGACTTTTCTTTTGACACAGCCGGGTTAAAAAGCTTCATTTTTCCTACGAAAAACGTGAGTCCAATTGTCTCCAACACACACTTCAGATCTGGACTCATTACTCCATTGTACTGTAGCCCATCGTGAATGTGTCTAATTTTAATGCTCTTTTAACTATTTTAAACTATTTTTCATTTGGTGTAATGTTAAAAGCGAATTTTCCTTAGCCTGAGATAAAATAAAATTTCTCAAAAACAATTCATACTGATTTATTCAACTATTTAACTTATTGTAAGTATCAAATCCTAATTTGTGGGCCTGTCGATGAGATGATGATCTTATGTCTTCTAACAACGTCACTCCCCAAAATACTTAAATCTAGATAAGTCGCACGTTGTTTTTCCCCATAATGCGTCTTAATGCCCTCCGATCTGTTTCGGTTATTTTGCTTTTTTTACATTTCTATATATTTCTTAAACTATACCAGACCAGGACTATTTTATTCCGATATACTCTGTACGAGTACTAGCAACCAATTCGCTAAGAATTTTGTTTAGTTGAGGAGATATGTTGTGGAATGCAATTTTAAGATTACCCATGTCTCTAATAACATCTTTATCGACGTCTGTTTTGCCATGCAATTCTTAGAAGGCACAGATTAAAGCAAAATTCTGAATTTGGTTTCGAAAATTAGTTTACGGATTTCAATATCAGATGTCGCGATTTGCGTCTATACGAAGCCATGTTAGAGTGGCTTCCTAAGACAGAAAATATTTATTTTTACGTTCAGAGTGACTATGAAAGCCGTTCTGAACAGGCCTATTAGGCCGAAATACGTATAAGCGGATATACAAACGCACTGTAAGTGAAATCAAATCTTAACTGTCTTTTCCTTTTTATTCCGATATACTCTGTACGAGTACTAGAAACCAATTCGCTAAGAATTTTGCTTAGTTGAGGAGATATGTTGTGGAATGCAATTTTAGATTCCCCATGTCTCTAATAACATCTTTATCAACGTCTGTTTTGCCTTGCAATTCTTAGAAGGCACAGATTAAAGCAAAATTCTAAATTTGGTTTCGACAATTAGTTTACGGATTTCAATATCAGATGTCTCTATTTGCGTCTTTACGAAGCCATGTTAGAGTTGCTTCCTAAGACAGAAAAGATTTATTTTTACGTTCAGAGCGACTGTGAAAGCCCTTCTGAAGAGGCCTATTAGGCCGAAATACGTATAAGCGGATACACAGACGCACTGTACGTGAAATCAAATCTTAACTGTCTTTTCCTTTTTATACCAGGACAATTGGAACATATTCGCGATTTTTGCATTGAATTTTCCAAAATTTTAAAAATCTAATGATGATTCAACAAATGTTCTCATAGAACTTTATCTCGGCCCCTTTTAAAACAACCAAACGGTAATAGGCTTTATAATACCACAAAATATATATAGGAGTAATTGACAATTGTTTTAATGTCATTTTTACACAGCTAACGATGGTTTTAATATAATTATGAAAAATCAACGCAGGTGAATTGGAAAAAAAACCATAAGGATAATGTTTTTAATAAATATTAATAAAAAAATGCCGTAATAATTTATGTGGGAACTTATAAAATATGTAGATTATGATTTGTTTATGGTAATCGCCATAAACTGCAACTTTCAAAGGTGGGCCAATTGAAATGGGAAGGGGCTCGTACACCTATATCAATATAACATGTATCCAATATAAAAAGACACTATTTATGTGAGCAGAAACTAAATAAATAAATATTTACATCTAAAGATTTTTCTTCATCCTAATTGCATCTGGATGTAAACACAGGTTTATACGATTTAAGAAGAAACAATTACAATTCTTTTGAAATATAAATACCATATCGCCAAAAAATAAATATATCTGGATCTGGAGCACGAAAAAGTTCTTTAATCTTAAACGAATTGTACCGTTATATTAAGCGAAAGGTACGGATTAAAGCTCAAAATAATGAAAAATAGTTAATGAAAGTACAGATAAGTATCAACGATACTTCCATCAACTGTAGATAAATAACATAGATAAGTTAAATCAAATCGGATCTATGCGATTAAAATGAATAAATAGAAAACAATTTTGACTTATTTCAGATAGTTTTTAAAGTTTCTTACGGAAAGCGTGAGGATCTGTTTGTAGATCTCATGGTCTTTTAATATTATGTATTAACGTTTAGTTCTAAGAGAATACTCGTTAAAAGTAAGATATATCTTAAGAATGTCTTAATTTTTTTTAGACATAAACAGAAGACAATGGTTACAATGATTTGAAAATAAATTAACATCAGTTCATCTACTTTACGTGAAAAATCGACTAATAAGTCAAAAGTTTCGTAAAAAATGGAATGATTAAAAGTGATGCAATTTCCAGAAATAGCCGATTTGTTTTAATAATAAAACTATTAAAGTATTTTGTTCCTTATGGTTTTTTATAACTCGGCAATATATTTGTCATTTAAAAGAGCAGTTTTTTCTTCTTCATTTGGTATGTAATATCGCAATTTTCTTTTTCAAATCTTGCAAAACCTTGCAGATGATGTTTACGTCTTTGGTCACGTTACGCAGATTTCACTTGATGCTATCCAGAGTCCAAACAAGTGTCGATTTAATCTTGTAACCTTGGAAATCTTTTTTGTATGGTGCTAGAAAGGTCACCAATGGAGACACTGCGGACGGGAGCCAGATGGTTGGTGGAGAGCGAGTCGAGGGTTCGAAACTAGCTTTTGGAACCGGGAATGGGTCCAATGGACGAAATAAGTAAATATAGTACAGGATAAGACGTATTAGAAACGATACCGAAATAAACAAAAAGATAGATGGGTAAAATTACCAAAGATAAGATAAGATAGGAACAGGGCGCCACTTAATTTTTTGGGGTTTAAGGAGAAAATTAGAAACCTTAGAAAAGAAAAAAGATAAGGAAAAATATTTTGGTTCTGAGACCAAATCCAAGGAAAGATACCAACAGTTAATTATTAAATAAATTTGGTTAACACACTATATAAACAAATAATAAATATATTAGGTGGACTCCGTCCACCTCCTTACCTACGAAACTTAATCAGCCTGATCCTTCTTCTCGTCGAAGGTATAATAATAATTTAATATAATAAGCGATGGGTCAGGCCATGGAGCTGGGGTATCTACATTGTATAAATGACGTGTACCCTATCCTCCATGCTATGGCATGCTGGACGAGCCATACAGTCTGTAGTCAACACCCCGAGGTGTGAGCGGGAACACAAATTGTATCAATACTCATACGCTTATGAAACGCACCTGGCGGATCATAAGGACCTTCACATTTAACTCTGTTTCAACTTGTCTTGAGTAAAATGTCTTTAATCTTTCCTATCAGCCTCTCTTGGCTAACTCTCGTTTTTTTCCGACCCCGAATGGCTATTAGGTTTCCGAGGGCAGACGGGTCACTACATTTACTCCTACTACATACTCTTCACAAATCCTGGTCCTCCAAGTCTGGGGGTTTGAACGATGGGCCAGCACCCCTTCTTCTAGAAAAAAGTTATTTGCTAAAAATTTCGATCAAGAGCCTCGGAATAAGGACGGAAACCAAAGACGACGACTGCTACGAAAAAGGACTATGAGATTGGCCACATGGAATGTACAAGGTCTAAGAACCAAGGAAACTGAAGTTTTTCAAGAATTAGAACGACAACAAATAGACATATGCGTTCTTACAGAAACAAAAAAGAAAGGAAAGGGAAATGAAATCAAGAACGACTATATTCATTTATACAGTGGAGTTGAAAAATCATTAAGAGCAAAAAGAGGTGTGTCTATAGCCGTGCATACAAAACTCAAAAACAATATCAAGAGTTGGGAAGAGATAGACGAGCAGATCATTATGATGGATCTTGAGAAACATGGGGAGACGATAGTTATAATAGGAGTATATGCTCCTAGTGACGATTCTGATACAAAAGTTAAGGATGAATTCTATGACAAATTGCTTGACGTGTTGACCCATGTTAACCGATCCAAAGAAATATGCCTATTAGGAGATTTCAATGCTCGGGTAGGCAAAAAATTACAAGACAATGTGGTAGGAAGATATGGTGAAGACAAAATAAACAACAACGGAGAGCGACTCATTGATCTTTGTAAAACATTACAGCTTAAAATAATGAATGGATTTTATCAGCACAAAGATATACATAAATTTACCTGGGAACAACCAAAGAAAAAGATAAAATCTATAATCGACTATCTCATCCAACCAGAAAACAAAAGGTTCCAAACAAATGACGTAAGGGTGTATCGTGGTGCCGAATGCGGATCTGACCACTATATGGTGGTCGCAAAAATAACCATACACTACAGGAAAGTAAACAAGAACAAAATTGAACAGGAGAAGGTAGCAGCTTCCACAAAGATAAGATATAATATTGATAGCCTCAAACAAGAATCATTACAATTCCTCTACAAACTTAGACTAGCCTCAAAACTAACTCTCTTAACTCGAAGAGAAACAGCCGAAAAAGAATATCAAGATATAAAAAATTGCATTCATCAGGCGGCCAAAGAGGCATTGGGGTACGAAGAAGCTGACAAAAGAAAAAATCCTGAGTGGTGGAACGAAGAAGTAGGAAAATTAATTAAAGACAAAAAAAAAGCTTATCAAACATGGCTATCCACGAAAGACTCAGAAGACCGCAGAATTTACAGCAGACTCAACAGGGAAGCAAAGAAGGAAGTCACTAAAAGAAAAAACGAAATGTGGGAAGAGAAATGCGAAGAGATGGACCGATGCTTAGGAGGAACCAAAGTGACACAAGCTTGGAAATTCATAAAAAGTATTAGAAAAGAAAGAAAAGATGAGGGAAATATAAACCTGATTCAAAATAAAAAGTGGGAAACATATTACGAAACGCTATTAACAGAAAGTAGGCACGAATTTATGGAAAGACCTGACCATATCTCAATGACAGAAAACTCAGAGGTGCATAAGATAAACAAAGAAGAACTGAAAAAAAGAATTGAAACAAATGAAAAATGGAAAAGCACCCGGGCCTGGAGACATTCCCATCGAGTTGGTGAAACATGGACCGGATGCTCTTTTGGAAAGCATAGTGAATATTTTTAATAAATGCTTAATTGAAGGCCAAACGATTCCAGACGATTGGAATTTGGCCCACATTAGCCCCATTTATAAAAAGGGAGACAGAAAAGAATGCGGAAATTATAGAGGCATTAGCGTAACTAGCTCGCTGGAAAAGTTATATGGTCGTATATTGAAAAGAAGAATAGAAGAGGACTATAAAGAAATTGAAGAACAAAGCGGCTTCAGAGCAGGAAGATCGTGCGTGGACAACACATTTACCCTTCAACAAGTAATTGAAAAACGAGCAGCTCGAAACCTCCTTACGCATCTGGTATTTATAGATCTGGAGAAGGCTTATGATACAGTTCCTTTAAAACTCTTATTTAGTGTCTTGACGAAAACGTACCTTAGTAAAACATATCTAAAAGCAATACTGAACATCTATAAATGTCCTCAAAGCACTGTAAAAACAGGAAATACTTTCTCAAGGGTATTTACAGTAACGAAAGGCTTGAGACAAGGATGTTGTCTTTCCCCCACCCTATTCAAAATATATATCCAAGAAGCACTGCACCAGTGGAGACAAAAATGTGCGGGAATGGGGTTGAAGCTTAACAACCATTATCTGACAACGCTGTTCTTTGCAGATGATCAAGTACTAATTGCAAGCTGTGAAGAAGATGCAGATTATATGCTTAGAAAGCTCAAAGATGAATACGAAAAATGGGGGATGAGTATGAATATGTCTAAAACAGAATATATGCGAATAGGCAGTGAAGACGAAGACCCGGATTTGGAAATTAGACAAATGAAAAGGTGCTACGAATACAAATATTTGGGAAGTATTATCTGCAGTAAAGGAACAACGGAACGAGATATAGACTATAGAGTGCAACAAGGCAGGAAGAGTGTTCAAATTCTGAATTCGATACTTTGGTCCAACAAAGCTACTATGAGAACTAAAATGACTATCTACAAAGTAATTGTAGAGCCCATTCTTACATATGGAGCAGAATGTTGGCAAATGACAGTAAAAGGAAAGAAAAAAGTTGACACGGTTGAAATGGACTACCTACGAAGAGCTTGCCGTATATCAAGAGTAGAACGTATACCTAATTCTGAAATTAGAAGAAAAACAGATAGAGTACATACAACTTCTGAAAGAATAGAAACTAGACAGTTAATATGGTATGGACACGTACAGAGGATGGACGACAACAGATGGCCAAAAAGAGCTATGGAATACAATCCAAGTAATAGAAGGAAACGAGGAAGACCAGCCAAGTCTTGGATACAAGGTGTTATGGAAACCATGAAAGATAGGGCCATTGATGAAGACACCTGGAGAGATAGAAAAAGATGGCGATCGAAATGCGGGAAGCGGCAGAAGCTGTAGGATCTCCGCTTATATATATATAATATAATAAGCAAATATTCAGAGTTATTATGTTATCAGGAAACTTGTTAGGAGTCGACAAATAAAATTCATACATAAAACAAAAACAATATATTCAACAACACAATGATAGCAACACTCAGCTAATAAAAATACACCATAAATTATTAAATGGTTGTATAAATATAAAAAATAAACAGTATTATGATTGATAAATACCTTTACAAATACCATCATTTAATGGAATCATACACAAATTAAATTATCAGCGAAGAGAGTCTGATGCTATATAAAAATATTCAACTAAGGTTGATTAAAGAAAGTCTCTCTTTGCTGTTTAATGGGCATATCTCGAGATACTGGGTATGGTAAATATAAAATGAATAACAAATAACACAAAGTTAATTAAAGTTAAATTCAAAGAATACGACAAGATTACATAAATAAAAATTTAACCAACCCGCACTGGTTAAGTTGATTATCTGTTCGCACTGTTGTTTAATGATTATTGGAGAATTAAATGTTCGTAATTATTATTTATTAGAATTTCTTAGTAGCTGATGGAAATTTCGTAAGCAAAAATATTAAATGTTCTTTAAATTGAAAGCAAAATCAGTAGTTAACCCTAACTACAGGAGAAGAAATAATCGAACGCAGATTCGCCCAGATAGTTGAAGATAATATGATAACCATATTATTCGCCCAGATAATTGAAGAAACTATGATTACCTACAGTAAATCTTGATGACTGCTACACCGCACTGAAGGTAATATTATACTTGTATCAAGCACTGAAATTACTTAAATTAAAAGGTACTTTATACCAATATTTAATACAATATGATTAAATAGATTAAATAGATTAATTAGATTAAAAGAACTCAAATATAGAAGTGTATACACACTTAGAAAGAAAATGCACAGAGAACAGAGACGATAAGATATGGAGAAAGTCCTTACGCAAAGACTGTCCCGCCAGAAGTGGTGTTCCTTTCCTAAAAATTTACGAAACTACCCAAGAAGGTGGGATATCTCCCACTCAAAAAATGATAGGACAGTATCCATTTCTGAGAAGGTAAAGTTCTAACGACTATTGGAAAGTTCGAGGTAAATCGGTACTAGTAACTTGGAACGTGACGAAAATAAAATCTCCGGAATTAGGATTTTACAGAAAAATTACTATAGACGTGCTTTCGACGATATTTAACAAATCTATCTAAAAGAAATCGCCTGAAACCGGAAAGAATTAACCGAGGATTAACGAGGATAATAAGTCGGACCTTTCGTCTTTTGAGATAGTCGGTAAATTCCAATAAAATTTCCTAATGGTCAACACGACCAAACGCGTATATATTATTTGCAAATACGACCATGGGCGTATCAGCCACGGAGGTAAAGGGATTAGAAATAATTTAGTATATTAACTATAAAAAAAATGTTACAATCTTGCAGTGAAGTGGTGGATGTATCTTTTATCCATTCTCACAGATCGACGCAAAAGATCCTATTTATTGCTGTGAAACGTTTGCAGACAAAGCACTGAATCGTTGACTCGTTGTTGTTTTTGATGGACAGTGGGGAAACAACACTTTCTCATTGGGATCCTTTCCAAAAACATGGATCAAGAGCTCTTCGACGATCTCACGCAACAGCTGCAGCAACCAATTTTGGACAAAAAAAAACGTTCAACATCATTTGTGTATGTCTCCCTATAGATCTGTAATACTTATCATGTCGTTGCTTGGGAAGAATATTTTTATATCAGGAATCAATGCTTTTTTAAATTACAAAAGCAGAGCCACTAAAACCGCTGTAATTTTTAAACTAATGGGGCTTTCAAGATCAAGGTAACGGTTGAAGGTTGGTATTTTTGAATTTGCCATTCGTGGTATCATCTATATGTAAGATATGTGACGTATTAAATGATTTGTTACCTAACAGATTATTTACAACAACGCTGCACAAAAAATAATCATTCAGAGAATTCAAATCATTAACAAAGCAGAAACTATTTTTTTTATCGGTGGTCAAATAAGTACTTTTATCTACAAGATATAGAGAGGTAAAAATGAATAACAAAAAAAGTCTTTACCAAGCATCTTCTACAGGGTCACACGCTAGTTCAATTTCATAGTTTACTCCTTACACTTTTTTAAAGCCATTCTACACAATTAAAAACTAGGCACAAAAAATGTTGGATGTTACGAATTAATTATAAATTAAATATGCTCACATGTATGTAATGTAAATTACGCACTAAACAACAACTTAGAGAACAACTGAAAAGTTTATTTGAAACGAGTTTCAAAGTACTACACATTCTCTACTGTTTAGAGTTTTCACAAAAACTCTTTCTTATATATTCGCTTTATCTGTTGCTAAAAGAATCTAAGCGCTGATACGTTGTATGGACATAATTTACGCTGCGAGACTGCAATTTTTATAAAAAGAAGGTAAGCGACGTCGCTTGCCCCATTTCACCAGCTTTCGAAGTAAATCACGTTACATGGCTTAACAACACTTGCTTGTGTAGTCAAAGAAGCCTTTGCACTTCAAGTTTCGTCGTTCAAGTTTTGTTGTTTTTAATACTTAAAAATAAAATAACCTTCGCATAGCAAATAAACCAAATTTTATAAAGAGAGACGTGAGACACGACGATGAAAATAAGCCCTTTAGGCTTATCACAAGTCATTTAATATCAAATGACGTCTTAAAATATTGCAAATTGTGTCAATTCCCTCACTAAATTAATTTTTACAGTATTCATTTAATTAACATTACATATATATATATATATATATATATATATATATATATATATATATATATATATATATATATATATATACACACTTCTCCAAGAAATTAACGCACCACTTTGAAATATTAAAATATTTTATTAGCGTTAATAAAAATTTCCATTGTAATGTTATATTTTGCAAGTCCCTTGTATATGCTATTCGTACACTCTATATTTATTGACTGTGTTTTACCGTTGTAGTTTTTTTGCAACAAAACAAAAAGAAGCAAAAAATGCACTAATTCTATAAATATAATAATTTCCAAGTGTTCACGAATTTTATTCGGCTACTGTTTAATTGTTGATTATTGTTAATTGTATTTATTATGGAATGTCAATCACGTAATTTAACCCAAGATGAATGTGCCCAAGCAGTGATACTGTCGGGAGAAGGTTGGAGTTAGCGAAGAATTGGTCGTCGGTTTAATGTACCCCACACATCCGTCTCACGGGTGTTAGAAAGATTCCTCGAAACAGAGGATCATACTCGCAGACCAGGGCAAGTACGAAACCGGGTAACTACCCCTATTCAAGATCGATTTTTAAGAATTTCTGCTCTTCGACAACGTTTTGTAACACATCGAAGTCTACAAATTTAGCTTCGAGACGTGCATGCTATACAAATTAATACTGAAACTGTTCGCCACCGTCTTAGGGAATACAACTTAACACCTAGGATTGCCGCCCGAGGTCCTCTATTAAGTACAGAGCATCGAAGGGGGAGACTACATTTTGCCAGAGAAAATGTTAATTGGTTAGAGGCTGACTGGGAACGAGTGCTATTTACTGATGCATCCCGATTTTGTTTGTAAAATAACGACAGACGTGTTCGTGTGTTGAGACGACCCAACGAACGATATGCTCAGTGTAACTTCTCACACACCACATTTTTTGGTGGAGGATCCGTTATGGTGTGGGGTGGTATTTCTTTGACCGCACGTACGGACCTAGTGGACATACAAAATGGAACTGTTACAGCTGAAAGGTACATATTGGAGATCCTGGAGCAACATCTAGTACCATTCGCTCCTTATATCGGTGAAAATTTCTTACTAATGCAAGATAATGCCAGACCTCACGCTGCACAGAGAGTCAGAAATTATCTAGAAGAGGTAGAAATTAACACTATGGAATGGCCAGCACATAGTCCGGATTTAAATCCGATTGAAAATCTCTGGGATATCCTTGGTAGGCGATTAGGAGCGACACAGATCCAACCAAACAACTGACAGGAAGTGGGAGAGAGACCGATCCAGATTTGGAGAGAACTAGACCAAAATGAAACACGGCAAATAATTTTAAGTATGGGCCAACGACGTAAGGTTGTTATACGTAGTAGAGGTGAAAACACTCATTATTAAGACTTTTTTCATATTTTAGTTTACTTTTCTTATCATTATTTTTTTAGAATTTTCCGTTTTATTTTTTTTTTCTCCTGTACTTCAACATTTTCTGATGATTAGACAAATTGATATAATTACTAATAAAATATAGAATAAATCTAATAAAGTTTTATTTATTATTCTCTGCCTGTTTACAGATTAAAATGATTTATTGAAGTGGTGCGTTAATTTCTTGGAGAAGTGTATATATATATATATACATATATATATATATATATATATATATATATATATATATATATATATATATATATATATATATATATATAGCATCAACTAGGATTTTTCTGCTCAGAACTTTCGTAAATTCCAAAACGTGTGCTTGACTTCTGGGTGGCACTTTCCCTCTGTGGACGTGGATTTCAGTGATCTTTTTTAGATAGGCAGGCTGTATTTCCTTTAATCACAATTGAGTTAAAACATCACATTAGCCAAGAATATGCGTTCAATACTGTATATCAAAAAATTTACTACCAACGTCTTTGTCACTGAATATATTTCCAAGCACAGAGGAACCTATCTAAAGCTTACCGAAACAGCTAAAAAAATGTACTATTAAAATCGCCTGGGAAGCTCTAAAAATGTTGCAAAAGAAACTTGGGACACAATAAACGATCTTCGAAATAAAACTAACACAGCTCAAACATTTTCTCTTGCAAACCCTAAAAATCTAAATGAATACTTCGTTAATGTGATTAAAAATATAACATCAACTATTTTGCCACAACAAGATCATATTTTCTATCTCCTTAATTAAAAAAGGGTCTCGAATTCATTCTTTATAAGACAAAGATAAAATCTGAACTGATCCAAACGATCAGTAGTATCAAAAGCAAATCTTCCTGTAGTACTGATGGACTATCCACAAAAATTTTCTTAAATTTCCCAAAAAATGTGTTGGAAGTCCTGGTCTCACTAATTAATAATTCCTTTAAAAAAGGTATATTTCCAGAGTGCCTAAAGACAGCCATTATTATTCCTCTTCGTAAGGGTGGTGAAAAATCGAATGTCTGCAATTACAGACTAATTGCCTTACTACCGGTCCTATGCAAAATTATTGAGAGACTTATAAAAGGCCGACTTAGTCGTTTCTCGTTGAAAACAACATTTTATCGCAGTCAGTTCGACTTGTTATCTAATAAATGTACCAGTGATGTTATGTTTTCTGTACTACATGAGGTCTATTAAGCACTAAACAATAATCTTAACACTGCCGCTGTTTTTTGTGACTATGCCAAAGCTTTTGATTGTGTAAATCACGACATTTTGATAAAAAAACTAAATTTTTACGGAATTCGAGGTAATTCTTTGAATTGGTTCCAGTCTTACTTTGAGGAATAGGAAACAACTAGTTAGAGCAAATGATCCTGACTTTAGTCACAAAAGCATTGTATGTGGAGTACCACAAGGTTCAGTATTGGATCCTCTACTTTTCCTTATCATTATAAATGACATCACTAACTTAAAAATCGATGGAAAACTTTTTCTTTTTGCTGATGATACTATAACTACCGATTTATTTAAAATAAAAACCTGGTCCGACTATAATTTACTCTCTTTTAACGTGCATAAGATAGTAGCATTATCCAATAAAGGAGCTCTGCAACCCTTGGCTTCTTAATAAGAGCCAGATCAGTATTGTTGATTCGGTAAAATTTCTTGGTCTTTTTATAGATAGCAACCTTAAATGGTCCCTTCAAATCGATTTGTTAAGTAAGAAACTAGCCTCAGCCTGCTATGCAATAAAATCTGTGTCGAAGGAAATCAATTTAGCATCTTCAAAAATAACATATTTTTCTTTGTTCGAGTCTCATCTTTGATATGGTCTTTCTTTTTGGGGTTCTAGTGCAGCTGCCCAATATGATGTTATTTTTAAATTAAAAAAAAGAGCAATACGGTATCTTTTTGGTCACAGTAGAATAACTCATTACAGAAACTGCTTCAAAAATCACGGGACTTTAACTCTTCCCTCCTTATATATTTTAGAGACTGTTTGCTTAATTCGTAAACACCTATATGTTTTTCTAGCAAGATCTACATGACTACTCCAGCATGGCTACTCTAAGAGAAATTCAACCTGTGATGTGTATTTACCAATCCCGTCCACTGAGTTAGTAAAGAAATCTATATTATATTCGGCAAACTATTTTGCCACAACAAGATCATATTTTCTATCTCCTTAATTAAAAAAGGGTCTCGAATTCATTCTTTATAAGACAAAGATACAATCTGAACTGATCCAAACGATCAGTAGTATCAAAAACAAATCTTCCTGTAGTACTGATAAACTATCCACAAAAATTTTCTTAAATCTCCCAAAAAATGTGTTGGAAGTCCTGGTCTCACTAATTAATAATTCCTTTAAAAAAGGTATATTTCCAGAGTGCCTAAAGACAGCCATTATTATTCCTCTTCGTAAGGGTGGTGAAAAATCGAATTTCTGCAATTACAGACTAATTGCCTTACTACCGGTCCTATGCAAAATTATTGAGAGACTTATAAAAGGCCGACTTAGTCGTTTCTCGTTGAAAACAACATTTTATCGCAGTCAGTTCGACTTGTTATCTAATAAATGTACCAGTGATGTTATGTTTTCTGTACTACATGAGGTCTATTAAGCACTAAACAATAATCTTAACACTGCCGCTGTTTTTTGTGACTATGCCAAAGCTTTTGATTGTGTAAATCACGACATTTTGATAAAAAAACTAAATTTTTACGGAATTCGAGGTAATTCTTTGAATTGGTTCCAGTCTTACTTTGAGGAATAGGAAACAACTAGTTAGAGCAAATGATCCTGACTTTAGTCACAAAAGCATTGTATGTGGAGTACCACAAGGTTCAGTATTGGATCCTCTACTTTTCCTTATCATTATAAATGACATCACTAACTTAAAAATCGATGGAAAACTTTTTCTTTTTGCTGATGATACTATAACTACCGATTTATTTAAAATAAAAACCTGGTCCGACTATAATTTACTCTCTTTTAACGTGCATAAGATAGTAGCATTATCCAATAAAGGAGCTCTGCAACCCTTGGCTTCTTAATAAGAGCCAGATCAGTATTGTTGATTCGGTAAAATTTCTTGGTCTTTTTATAGATAGCAACCTTAAATGGTCCCTTCAAATCGATTTGTTAAGTAAGAAACTAGCCTCAGCCTGCTATGCAATAAAATCTGTGTCGAAGGAAATCAATTTAGCATCTTCAAAAATAACATATTTTTCTTTGTTCGAGTCTCATCTTTGATATGGTCTTTCTTTTTGGGGTTCTAGTGCAGCTGCCCAATATGATGTTATTTTTAAATTAAAAAAAAAGAGCAATACGGTATCTTTTTGGTCACAGTAGAATAACTCTTTACAGAAACTGCTTCAAAAATCACGGGATTTTAACTCTTCCCTCCTTATATATTTTAGAGACTGTTTGCTTAATTCGTAAACACCTATATGTTTTTCTAGCAAGATCTACATGACTACTCCAGCATGGCTACTCTAAGAGAAATTCAACCTGTGATGTGTATTTACCAATCCCGTCCACTGAGTTAGTAAAGAAATCTATATTATATTCGGCAAAAATATATACAACCATCTCCCTTTGCTGCAACTTAAATCTAAAACTTCTTTCCTTAAGTTCCGTAAATTGACAAAAGCCTATCTGTATGAAAGACCATATTATTCAGTGGAAGAGTTTCCTTAGCGAATAACTAATAAATTACAGTACATTAAGGTACAAGTAACTAAATAATTAATATATATATATATATATATATATATATATATTGTTATGTTTCTACTTTCCCAACCAAAGAAAAATAAATAAAAAAATCCATCGAAATAAAGACATTTTACCTGTAAGTTAATCTTTTCATTGTTTGTATAATCGAGTATTAAATGACCATATTCTAATCTTTTGAAATATGTATAAATTGTGTATTGACAAAACCAATTTTAAAGTAAGCTATTTAGTTTTTCTCTGAAACCGAAATTAGGCTTTTCCAAAATTATGGTAAACACAATTTGAGCTTTTGATTGGACGGTCGTTTTTAAATGGGAATTTGTGAGCCGATCATGAGAACCGGAGAAGTCAGTTATAATTTGGTCATCGAAAGAAACAGTCGTTTTGTCTCAAGATAGAGTGTGGTTTCGTGAGTTTGGATACCGGCATTGTGAAAACAAGTGAATAGTTTTGCAGAAGGAGATAACAAGTAGATTAAAAGAGGTCCTTGTATCTACCGTGGGCATTTTGTGAAGTATATGTGAAAGCAGTTTTACGGCATCAAGTTGACAAAAGGAAGTCCTTGTGTCATAAATAAGTAGCTGAGTTTGGAGAAGTGAATCAGGTGTTTTTTGTGTAGTCTGCAGGAGGTTTGCAGAGACGTTAGGAAGGAGCCAAGGTGCCAAAGAGGAGAGATCACATCGTTGAGGAGACTGGACTTTTCTGGGTATGTTCCAACATACAACTCAATAAGAAAATAAGCTGTAAGTGTTTTGTACAATTGAATTTTATATCTGTGAAGAATCGGTTTTGACATCATGGTCATTAGCATTCAAATTTAAGAACTGAGGTTTTGTTAGGCTAATCAAAAGTTTAAAGTTTTGTTGTTTCTAGTTTCAAGTAAAGAAAAATTTAAGTAAAATTGGTTTTCACTTAATATAAATGTATGTAGATTTAAAATCTTATTATTATAAAAATTTGATTTATTTTCTTGTATGCTGTTTGATAAGATAACGACAGAATTTGATAATTGTTTTTATTCGTTCATATAAAATAAAGAAACGTAAATTTTTGTAATATAATAATTTTTATTCTTATCCTTCTTCTCTATCCCGATAAAAGACAACTAGAAAATCTTTGAATCCATCGAACACTGGTAATATAAGGAGTTTATTTTAATTTTGATAACAAATAAGTTATATTTTTTATTGGCTCAATAAACTAAGATTAAAGTCAAAATAAACAATCATAACAATATATACATATATATTTATTTATTTGGGTATCACATGCAGCAACTTACACTTATTAGTTCGTAAGGGTTTATTATGTAATTTGCAATTTATTTAAATTTTGCAATGGATTGCGTATTTTATTATCTTTTATTTTGTTATATTGACGATTTATGTAATTTTAGTAAATTTTAATTGGTTATTGTTATTTTTCTGACTTTTTGTAAGCATTGTCCATAATATTGAACAATTTTTAGTGACAATAAAACATATTTCTATTCTATTTTATCCTGCGGCAGTCGCGTCGGGTAACAGAGGTCCTCACTGTGATACATTTTGAAATTGTTTACATATTCATCATTATATCGAATGATGTCCCTAGGTATGCTTTCCTGACGATGGTGGGCAACACTTTATACAGACATGGCCCGACTAGAAAATGACCTTCAGTGTGTATCAGTCTTTGATACAGATTAGTACGTGTTTTTGGACCTCTGTTCCCTTGTGCGACTGATCATGTAAGTGATTTTAGTTATTTTTATATGACCGTATTTTTCGCGAAACAAAGCAAACGGTATTACGTATAGATATTTTTTAGGAACAGAAATGCTATAAATTGTAAAGTTTTACGTCAGGATGAGTTGGAAGAAATAGCAGCACATATGTATATGGAGTGATGACGAAGAAGCAATAGTGGATTTTAGTGATGAAAGAGACGGTGAAGAGAGCGAGTCCAAGTTACCTGAAATTGAATTTGAAGTTGAAGAGGAAGTTATGGTGATAGATATGGACATGAGATCGAATGAGGTAGAAGATGAAAACAACAGATTTTATATAGGTAAAAATAATGACACAATATGGAGTAGTAAGGAGCTTGTATCAGGTACTAAACCTAAATCTAAAAATTTTGTCAAAATATCACCTAGGCCAACTATACATGCCAAAGAGACATATTCAAAGATGGAAGAATTTTTAAAAGTCATTTCTCTTGAAATGATTGACGAAATTGTTACATCGACTAACTTATTTATTCAGGAAAAAGTAGTTATGAAGTATTCAAGACAGAGAGATGGCAAACCTACCAATCGTGATGAAGTACTAGCCCTTTTTGTTGTATTTTTTTAAATTTTTATAAAAAAGGGAAACCATGTCAATGTTTTAGAGCTATGGGTAAAAGACGGTACAGAAATGATGATACTTAGTGCCGTCTTTAGTTATAGAAGGTTTTTATTTCTATTACGGTCTCTACGATTTGACGACTTTAGGACAAGAAGAGACCGTAAAACATCAGACAAACTTTCCGCCATTAGAGACATTTATAGTAAATTTGTCGAAAAATGACAAAAAAACTATTGTGTTGGAGAATTTATTACCATAGACGAAATGTTACATCCCTTTGGAGGACGGTGTGGATTTATCCAATACATACCAAAGAAACCGGCAAAAAATGGGCTTAAATTATATGCATTGGTTGACAGCAAAACATTTTACACTTGGACGTTTGACCTATACTGCGGCAAAAAAAAACCTGGACCATATGTGACGTCCAATAAACCATTTGACATAGTAATGAGACTAATTGATTCATTACTAAAATCAAATAGAAATCTGACTACTGACAATTTTTATGCAAGCTATCCACTGTCGCAAAAGTTACTAGAAAATTAAATTACTACTATTGGGACTTTAAGAAAAAATAAAGCTGACAAACCGATAGAATTTCTCCAAACTGCAAGTAGACCAGTTGGTTCTTCCCTTTTTGGATATCAATATGATACCACTATTGTGTCCTATGTTGCTAAAAATAATAAGTTAGTTGTTTTACTGTCAAAAATGCATTACTCTAGAAAAATTGATCCTGAAACTGACAAACCGGAAATAATCTTAGATTACAATAGTACCAAAGGTGCTGTTGACACAGTTGACCAAATTTGTTCATCATATACTACCCAAAGAATTACAAGAAGGTGGCCATTGGCTTTATTTTTTAAAATCTTAGATATTGCCAGTATAAATTCGAAAATTATCTATGACGCCAATAATGAGTCGCAAAAATTGATTAGACGTCGAAAATACCTCAACGATTTGGCATTTGAACTCATGGGTTCCCATCTAAAAAAAAGAGCCCAACTGAATAAACTTCTCAGTGATATTCAAACTATTTTACAAAAATACAGAGGGAATGTTCAAGATAATAATACCATAGACAATACAAGAAAGAAATGACCATGCGACAAGTGTGGTTCTCACAAGAACAGAAAAACGACAATTATTTGCGGTTCCTGTAACAAATTTGTATGTCTAGAGTCTACAGCATTGCCAAAGAAAAGTTACCTGCGCTATCTGCCTCGAAACCGACGATGGAGATTACAGTTATAATACTAAAGAAGAATTTCGTTTTTGTTTTCTAAATTTTTGAATCAATACAATTCATTTATATAAAATTTTAATTTGTAATAAAATTTGTTTTAATTTAATTATTTTGTATGACATGCAACCTATTCTCACGAAACAACTGATAGTTCATCATGCGGACCTAAGGACCGCAGCGAGACCGCTCGAATCAAAATAAAAGACGCGACTGGCACATGGTTAACTTTCTTACTTAATTAATGTTATAGTTATTTGCTTGATTAATTTAATTTTGATTTTAACTATTGTTTTATATAAGGTGTTCACTATTTGTTTCATGTTGTTTTTAGCTTATAGCTTTTGTTAGAACAAAAATCTATGTACTGTGGCCTGATGATGGAGCATATATTGTAAGTCTCGAAACCAGTATCCTAAAATTCTCCAACAATAAAAACAATTCTTAAGATTATGATAATTGACTCATCTCCTATACATTAGTTTCTCTAATTCCTAGAATTATTAGCTAGCGAACATGACAACTGTCTAACTCAGTAAAGTCTATTAATCTACAAAAGAGTTCTAGAAACAAAGTATAGTGTGTCTACTTACAGACACTTTTGATCTAAACCCCGCGATGTAAGAGGGTTGCAAGTTTTAATAGACCTTGCTATGAATAGAAATATGCTATATCTTCACCAATTAACCAAAATGTAGTAAAGGACATTTTAAAGCGTCATGAGACACTCAGTAGCATATCATTAGTATGTTGAAGGATGTATATCTGTATATAAAAGAATAAAAATAAAAAAAAATGTTACACAGCCCCTTCTAAGAGAGGAAACGGGTGAAGAGAAAAGATAACGGTTTCCGATCAAAATCTAAGCTTACACTTTTTTAATCCCTTAAAAGATATCCGATGAACGCGCATAGAAAAACCAGTTGAGAGATAAAAGATTTTAACATCATGAAGAACTGTAGTAACAAAAGGTCAAAGTAGTAAAGGTATTCGAAGTAATCCTTAAAACAACAAAATACCTATCAGACATGTACACACATGTCTGTTTTAAAAATGTCTAATATGGCTGAACAAATACATGAACACCGAGACCAAAATACGACGGTCGGAGGCGAGTATCCAAATTATGATCAGAGGTATGAGGTTATAGACCGTAGTCAAAATTCCATTTTTTTCTTTTACATTTAGCTTTTTTTTATTCAATTTTGTGTTGGCACTTCAAGCTAATCTGGTTTATTTATGTTCTTCTTTAGTTGTGCAGGTTGGCAGTTCAAGCTGGTTTATTTCCGTTCTTATTCAGTTGTGCAGGTTAATACATTCCTTAGATGATTTGCAAAAGCTGTAGTTTTTTTTTTACTTTTTAAACGATATATCTTTTTTTTTTCTTAAAAAAGAGTAGGTAGGATTAAAGTATTTTATTTTTCTATTTATATTCCATCATTATCATCAGTTTTGAATATTTACTGATCTAATGAGATAATATTTTTAGATAACTCTTTTCAGATATTCCATCAAAATTCTTTTTCTGTTTTACTGCTGCAAAAAATGAAACTGATGTGCTACTTATTTTGTTTAACTATTAATTCAGTTATTATATTTTCCTCAGAATGCGATACGTTTGTGCAATATTAAAAATTCAATTGTATTAGGTCCATATTCGTGAGCACATCATTTTTAATTAAGACTTACTTTGTGCCTGTCACTGCAAAAACACGACACGCCAGCACGAATTGGTCATCCCCGGCAATGTGGCACCTGGGGTAACAGTAACAATGCAGCGTTTAGTCCTCACACCAGCGAATTTTCCCAAATGGGTTTTACTCGTCCGGATTATTATAGTCGCATGTACCTTAGGACCTCAAAACAAAACAATAAAGTTTTTCTTTATGAGATATATAAATGGTACTAAAGAAATTTATTTATTTAAGGAATACTATTGAATTCCAGGAAAACACCTGAAAACCCAGTGAAATAAAATAAGAATAATAATTTTTAAATGAAGTAAACACCAAACATATGAGACACGTTTTCAAAAAATTCTACGAAAATGAGTTTGAGATATTTAATGCCATTAATAAAGATCAAATTATGGCAATATTAAACTTTTTAAAGTACATACTTAAGATGGGCAAGACTATTTATAGTCTAGTTGGGGAATTACACAAACCCACATGGAAAACGAATATCCTGTAGTCGGCTGTATACCATAGGACACAAAAATTTTAATCAAAAAATCCTTTATAAAAAGGTATAAATATTTAAAAGAACTCTTTCGGGATACATCACAGAACGTCTTCGGAATGACTATTCCATCATCAGTGCTGTTATCTGGAATAAGTATTACCACCAATTAAAACCAACGTAAAGTTAAAAGCGAATGTGGTTTAAAACTTACTAGGTATACATGTGGGAAGCCACAAAATATACGAGTAAAAACATTCTAAAATTTAACAACATTTAAAGGGTCCTGAATTTTGTCAGGAAGAAGACCGAATTATATCTTATACACATTATAAAAAAAACCAAAAATGGATTTCTAATACAGATGTAAGTGTTTGGAATGAAATAGATTACATCATAATTAACAAAATATTCAGGAATACTGTACTAAACGTCAAAATATGTCAAGGACTCGACGTTTTCATTGGTCACTACTTATTAGCTGCAACATCAAATTACATTTAAAAAGTACACAAAGGCTCAATAAATGCAATATATAGGTACTCTGAAAGGAAGACAGCTCTCTGACACAACAGTAAGAACAGAAGTATTTGTCAAATTAAATTCAAGATTGGACAGCATTTAGATAATAACAACTGAAGTACACTGAAGATACTTGAAGGCAGATACAAACGTCTATTTTGGAGATTAGTGAAAAAAGTTAAAACGAGATAAGACCACATGCAAATGCTGAATAAACGAAGACATTTTACAATTAATGGACCTTCGCAGATGATATAAAAATAGCAAAGGAAGAATGTTTAACGGGACAATGCAGGGATATAGAACAGTTGGAGACTAATAAAACTCATTTAATATGTACAACCACATCGGACAGACTTCAGTTCAATATAAAAAGAGCAATAATAATGTTCTTATAATTGAACAACACAAAATTCATAGTAGCGCAGAAGAACAAATGAAAAAAATGGAAAAGATATAATGATAATCTTTTTGCAGATAAAAGGAGTACCTCCCACAACATGACTGCCTATGATCGCACGGATATCACAAGGCATAACTTGTACACGCCATAGCAAGTATGAAAGAGGAAAATGGGAAGTTATGCTTAGTTTTATCATCGTTTTAAAATTATAATGAATGTACAAAAAATCAAATTCATCAATATTATACTGCTGCACTACACAAGAACATTGTTTGTAGCATTTACCATTACCTTCAATAATAGCCAAGACAACTAATTGCATATTATTTATATTATATTTGGTAATTTAAATTATATTTTATTTAGAAATTTAAACTATTTTTTAGATACATTGTTCTCCATTCAGGAAATTGTAATGGATTTATTCGGGGAGCTGTATTGGTTTTTTCATCCAAAACAAAGAACTGCGACTACCATGGAGAAACGAATCGTCATAACTTTTTGCAATGGTTTGAAGATTAGCTGTTGAATCATTTAGAGAAATCATTAATTATTATAATGGATAATGCTCCATATCATAGCACAATAATCAATAAAGCTCCTACATCTGTTTTAAAAAATGCTAAAATAAAAGAGTGGTTGGAAAATAACAATATTGCACACGAACAAACAATGTTAAAACCTCAATTGCTTGAACTGGTCCAGAGGTATGTTTTTAATTAAATTTGTGCAACTGGATATGCTTTTAATATTTCATTGCTTATAGGAATAAACCAGAACCAATATATGAAGTAGATAGAATGGCTGAACAATATGGGCATAGAGTTCTTCGACTTTCTCCATACCATTGTATTTTTAATGCAATTGAGCAATAAGTAAACGGTATTACTCTGATCATGATGGCACAAATGGCAGTTCTACTGCAAAGTCTTTAGCAGTGTGGAAGGAGTCCCTGGCGCAAATTACACCAGAAGTATGGTCAAAAACAATAAAGAGTACAGAATCTGAGTTACAGCGCTGGTGGGATAGAGAAATTGTTTTTGATCGTGAAGACATTAGCCCTGTAGTTATTGATTTAGCAAAAGATGATAATCATGATGATGATGACGATTTTTGTATTGATGGTGGTGATGAAGTCTTTTAATTTTATTGAAAAAAGAATTATATAGGCATTGTAATTTTGTTCTAATAAAAGTACAGTTCTGTAATATATATTTATTTAAAAGGTATCTTTGTATTTGATTCAGATAGTCAGGTGAGTTAGAAAATCTAAATAATTTTGTATACTGGTATAAAACAGCTATAACTAACAGAATTTTTACATTGTTAAGGATTTCTGAATAATAGAACTTCAATATTAATTAATCTAGTATACATTATACTTTGGTGTGGTGTGCATAATACTGTAGTTTTCTAAGAAGTAAATTAATATGAATAGCTTCCAATGATATTCAAATATCCAAATATAATATGTTTCTTCATCTACAAATAATTTCCAATTAATTATTGAATGCTGCAGTAGTACTGTATTCACATAAATGTTTAACATGAAATCAAAACTCAATGCAGTGACAAATCTGATTATAAACTTCTGTTTGTTATACATTGTTTGCTCCATGAACAAAGTTCTTTTTTTAAGTTTAAATTCTTGACATTTGAGGTTCTGTAAATCGTAACAGTTACAAAGAATAATCTGTTTCTATGCTTGAATTTTCTTGCAAGTTCCACAATTTGTATCCATACTAATAATGGCCTATTTATCAATTCCAAAAAAACTTTGGTTTCTTATGATAACTATCTAATCATTTTTGTGTTAAAAATAATTGGAACCATAAATTTGTACCCTATAAAACTTCATTTTTAGTAAGATATAAAACATTAGTTATAAAAGATGGGTAAAAATTTAAAAAATTTACAACTTAACAATTTAACACAAAAGTGTTAAAATAAAACAAAGAAAAGTCAGGTTATGAGTGTATTAAACATTTACAATTTGTAAATCAAAAGTGACCAACTTGTTTTTAAAAGAAGAAAATGAAAAGTTAGGTTATATGTGTTTAAAATGAATATAAGAAATGGAAAAATAGTTTGGCAACGATGCACGTGATCACTGTGTGACGTCATTTTATTCTTATCGTAAAAAAAAACTATAAGGGTAAAACAAAAGTTCATTGTGAATCATGTGGCATATTTTTATGTTATCGGAAAATAACAATTGCTTTAAACAATTTCATTTACAATAATTTTGTATTGATACAATCCTGATGTCCTTTTGACTAGACATGTTTTTTACATTAAGCACAAAAATTAAAGTTTAGAAAAACATGTGTTTTTATACTAAAATTCATACGAATTCTATTATTTAATCAAAAAAAAAAATTAATAAATAAACAACTTAAAGATCACAAACGGCTTCTACAAACATAAAGACATACACAAATACACTTGGACACAAGAAACAAGAAAATTGAGGTCTATTATTGATTATGTTATAGTAAACCACCAAAGCTCGATAAAAATAAAAGACGTGAGAGTAAAGCGAGGCGCAGAATGCGGCACAGATCACAAACTAGTAATCGCTTGGATGGAATTCCCCTTCATATGGACCCAACAGAAACCGACCCAGGGAGAGTCTGACCAAGTTACGGCTCCGGCTACACCTGTCAATGCGTGCTCAACACAAGAAAAGAAATTCAAAATCAATTTATTAGAAGAAGACTCAATAAAAGACCTATATAAGCGAAGATTGGACCAAAAGCTAGAAGAGTTTCGGTATGAATCATTAGAACAAACATACGAACACATAAAAACCTGCATGAAGACAGCAGCCCTAGAAGCTCTTGAAGAAGTGGACCAAAAATACACCCACCAAACTACGAAATTAACCGAAGACACACTAACATGCATAAAAGAGAAAAAAAGAACTTCATATAAAATACATGAACACAAAAAACTATGAGGACTTGGAACTATACAGAAAAAAAAAATAAAGAAGTGAAAAGAAAAGTAGCAAATGAAAAAAATGAAAGATGGGAAAAAACATGCACAGAGATAGAACAGCACATAGGAGGAACGAGAAATTCAGAGTCATGGCGCATCTCAAAGTCGCTCCAAAGAAATAAGACAGAGAAAATCAAGATCGGTCAAATCAAAGAAAACGAATGGCAAGAATACTATAAAAAATTGCTAACCGAAGACCGCCCCGAATTCAAACAATCAGAAATAGAGGGAATAGAAATCTACACACATGACGAAATCGAATTAAGCCTAGCTGAGGTAAAAAGAACGATCAAAACTCTAAAGAACAAAAAAGCAGAAGGTCCCGGCGGAATACCAAATGAATTGATAAAAAACGGATCGGAAAAGTTATTCCGTATGATACATAAAATGTTTGAGAGAGAACTGAATGGAGAAGACTTACCGGCAGAATGGACCCAAGCATATATGACATCAATATACAAGAAAGGAAATAGAAAAAACTGCGAAAACTATCGGGGAATCAGCATTATATCGTCTATAGGCAGACTGTATGGAAAGACCATAAAGGAAAAATTAGAAATATATATACAAGATAAAATCGGAGAAGACCAGGCAGGTTTCACAGCGGGGAAAGCATGCTTAGATCACATTTACACGGTCGAACAACTAATAGAAAAAAGAATGGCCAAAAATAGATCCGTCCATCTGGCTTTTGTTGATCTTAAGAAGGCATATAACTCAATACCTAGAACCAAGCTATGGGAAGCAATGGAAGACATCGAAGTTCCGCGAAGATTAATAAACGCGGTAAAAGCACTCTACAAGAATAACGAAGTAGCTATCAAAACGGGCAATAGAATATGCAGTCCATTTAAGACGACAAAGGGACTACTACAGGGTTGCTCGACATCCCCCACCCTGTTCAAAATATTCCTGGAAAAAACCCTGAAACCATGGAAAAGAAAGTGCGAAGGAATGGGTATACCAGTAAGGAACGAATATCTATATACGCCGACGACCAAATATAAGTTTTGCCGACGACCAAATAGTGATCGCACAAGACGAGGATGACCTCAGTTTTATGATGAGAAAACTGGAGCAGGAATATACAAAGAATGGGATGGAAATAAACCTAAAAAAGACTGAATACCTAACAACGGAGAATACAGAAATAAAACAGCTGGAAATAGACGAAGGTAAACAAATCAAAGGAACAGACAAGTATAAGTATTTAGGTTTCATAATATCAAACAAAGGAACAACGGAGGAAGATATAAAAAATAGACTAGGACAAACAAGAGACTGCATACGAAAATTGAACCCGGTACTATGGGATAAGAACATCAGCATGAAAACAAAGAAAAAAAAATAATACCATGACAAGAAGTATCCTCACTTATGGGTGTGAAAATTGGACAATAAATAAGAAAACCAAAAACAAAATAAGAGCAACAGAGATGGAATTCCTAAGGAGAAGCTGCAGAGTAACAAGAAGAGATAGAATAAATAACATGGAGATTAAGAGGAGAATGGGAATGAACTCCGACATAATAGACTACATCGAACAGAAGAGGTTAACCTGGTACGGAAATGTCAGAAGAGCAGACCAAAATCGGTGGATAAATAGAATAACAGAGTGGAGCCCGATAGGAAGAAGAAAGAGAGGCAGACCCCGAAGATCTTTCAGAGATGAGGTGGACGAAGCAATGAGTAGAAGAAACCTACAGGAAGGGGACTGGCTAAACAGGAAAAATTGGAGAAAACGGTTGAGTGAAGGAATACAGTGAAAACTGTGGAAATCCTTGTATATATATAAAAAAAAACAAAAAAGATCAGGTCAGGTCTTAGGAGGATAGACAAGTTAGTTTCTATAATATTAATTTTGAATTACTTTTACATGAACGTTTGATTGTATAAATCTTCAAAATTTTTACATATTTTTTATGAAAAAGAAACTTTTTGAACCGATACTCTGAACGATTTTGAAAATTACTTCTGTGTCTGTACACGAACCTCCTTTGTATACTCGTAGTTTCAATTTAAACTAAACAAAGCTCTAACTAAATTATCCCGTTTTCCTAACCACTGTCCATATCTTCTGGAATATTGTCTGACCTCACTCGTTAGGTTTCTTTACTACATGTAATGCCTGTATAACTGCTCGTTTGTTACCGTTTAGATTATTATTTAATCTATTTATCAAAAACCATATGAGCAGGAACTGTATAATAAATTTAATCTCGAGTGATTCGGGTCCAAACTATTTATATATTCACTTATTTATACAAACTACCAGGGAAAGCTGCTTAATGCAATGGACCTTTTAATAATTAATTTACTGTTAACGAAGAATTCTGTTATGACAGGTTAATCTCGCAGGCCTTTGTAATCTGGAACTCCGGTCAATTTTTAATTTCTACGCGTTGTTACGGCGATGACAGGCGCATTTTCGTCAAAAGGAGTAAAAGGAAGGAAGCTGGGTGTAAATAAGATGACTGATTAATTTCGTGTATACAATAATTTTACGGATTTTGGTTTAATAAAATTGAAAAATTTTATAATCGGGAAATTATTAAATAATTTAATTGTATTACGGTTACATGAATGAGTTAGTTTAAAAGTTAATTTGAAAATTTGATAAGCCACCGTCTTTTCAAAGCATATTAAACCGTCAGTGGAAAGTTTAAATTGGATTTTTAACAATGTTTGATCGATACCGTCAGCATTCTTTTTATTCTTTCATTAGGTAGAGTCGACTACATTAATTTTCTGCTACGGGCCATATCGGTTGTTAATTTTCTTTAGGGTTATATCCAATCATTTGACTTTCATCGGGTTTTCATCAACACGTTCATCCCTCGTTCTTTCTACTACGAACACGGTATTTAATGTTGTGAGCGAGGTGATTGAGGGGCTTGAACGCGGCAATCGCATAGCAATCTCTCTTTGCGACTTGTCGAATGCTCTTGACTGCGTATACTTCTTAAGCTTATTATTAAGAGGTATACCTCTTCAGCTTATAACTTCTTATCTATGTGGCAGACACCAGGCGGTAATTTCTAAAGGTCATCTCTCCGACTTTCTATCTGTAAAACATGAAGTCCCACAAGGTTCAGTCTTGGGACCTCTTTTGTTTATTATTCATGTCAATGATTTGCCTAAATTCAGATCTCCGTATAAATCCATACAATTCGCAGATGATGATACGACGTACGTTATAACAGGAAAAAATAATGATGATTTAAAAATGTCTTATGAGGAAGTTTCTACTAAATCCAGCACATGGTTTGCTGCAAACAAACTAAAACTTAACTCTGATAAAATGCAAAATTTGGTTATATCTGCAAGTAATTTACATAATGATCACAAAGAGACTGTTTAGCTATTTGGAATAACCATAGATAATCGACTGAACTGGTCGGCTCATATCTCGAAATAACGAAATACAACGAAATAAAAAGCTATCAAGGTCATTATTTGTTATTCGCCAACTACTTAGCAAGGGTTGTCACGCTCACCTAAACTATGGATTAATTATATGGAGCAATTTACCAAATACACTTCAAATTTTTAGAATGCAAAACAAAGCTATCAGGATTTTAGCAGGGGTTAGTTATCTAGATAGTGTAGCGGGTAGGTACTCTTTAAATTCTTGAAGATAGTCCTATCAGGGAAAATGAATCAATCCCTGCCCTCCGCAGATTCCGGGGATTTCCTGACCCGGGAAACTAGTACCTGTTTAGGGTCCCTTGTCCAGGGTTACGGATGAAGTCCACAACGGCAGCCACGCTGGAGAAGCAAAACTTCGGACGGTGCGGATGGCGTAAGTGGCAACCCTCGATTTTAGGGTTGATATAGAATCAAGTCAAATAGTGGCCAATGGTTTTGGGCGGAGGAGCTGGTAGATTGTCCTGAGATAGAGAAATATATTTCTATATATATATATATATATATATATATATATATATATATATATATATATATATATATATCTCCATTATCAATTTCACTGATACTAATGACCAGACAAGAGAAATCAAGAGGCGAATAGAGATAGCGAGACAATCGTTTGTCAAAATGAAAAAGTTCCTATGCAGCCGGGACATAAATATAAACTTAAGAACGAGAATGTTAAGGTGCTATGTTTTCTCCGTTCTGCTGTACGGCATGGAAGCCTGGACACTGAAAAAGATAAACATCAAAAACATTGAGGCATTCGAGATGTGGTGTTACAGGAGAATGTGGAAAATACCATGGACAAAAAGAGTAACAAATCAAGATGTTCTGCTGAAGATGGGGAAGGAATGCGAAGTCATAAAAACCCTACAAACGAAAAAACTGGAATATCTGGGCCACATAATGAGAGAAGAAAAGTACTCTCTGCTTAGACTCATAATGCAAGAAAAAACCTCGGGAAAGAGAAATGTGGGAAGTAGGAGGATTTCCTGGTTGCGAAATTTAAGGGAGTGATATGGGTGCAGTTCAATACAGTTGTTCAGAGCTGCAGCCAACAAAGTAAAGATTGCTGTAATGGTAGCCAACCTCCGATAGGAGACGGTACTGCAAGAAGAAGAAGAGAAATCTATCTCAAAGACGGATGAACCAAGGAATGGTCAACGGCATAAGGATGCAGAAGGTAATGGGGAACCACTGCATTAAAGACTCGTAGAGTACCCCTAGAAATCGTCATGGCAGTTAGTGACAAGCATAACCGTACTAATCATGGTTCTCGGATGCCAATATTCGGCAGGGGGAGAAAAAACAATGATGACAGGGCTCCTCAGGTCGTTAACCAACGAAATCCCTGCGAACTAAAAATACAAAATTCAACTTTTAAAATAGCGACATGGAATGTTAGAAGCATGTATAAGCCTGGTAAACTAAGAAACATAGAACAAGAAATGATGCGACTTAAGATCGACATATTGGAATAAGTGACACAAGATGGCTCAACTCCGGCGACCTAATTGGTCGACTTTTCTACTCTAGTAGTACCTACAGCCAACATCGATATGGAGTAGCAATTAATGTCAGTAAAAAAGTTGCAAAATCAGTTGTAGGCTTTATACCAATATTGGAAAGAATTGTGCTAATACAAATGATGACCACACATGGAAAATTAAACCTTATTCAGATTTATGCGCCAACCGCCGATAAAACAGAGGAAGAAATTGAAAAATTTTACGATGACCTTCAAAAAACCCTACAAAATACAACATCTAGAGATATAACAGTAGTCATGGGTGATTTTAACGCCAAAGTTGGAGAAGGAAGATTTGAGTCTACTGTAGGACCATATGGACTCAGTGTTCGAAATGAGAGAGGAGAATGCCTTATAGAATTCTGCCTAGAAAATAATCTTGCGGTAATGATTACTTTCTTTAAACTGCCTAAACGACGCCTTTACACTTGAAAATCGCCAGCTGAAAAGGCAACTCTTCAACAATTGCTTCTTAATAACAATCAGATCAATATTGTTGATTCTGTAAAATTTCTTGGTATTTCGAGACACCAACCTTCAATGGTCTCTTCATATAGATTTGTTAAGTAAGAAACTAGCCTCAGCCTGCCATGCAATAAAATCTGTGTCGAAGGAAATCAATTTAGCATCTTTCAAAATAACATATGTTCTTTGATTGAGTTTCATCTTCGATATGGTCTTCCTTTTTGAGGTTCTAGTACAGCTGCCCAATCTGATGTTATTTTTAAATTACAAAAAAGAGCAATACTAATAGAAACTGTTCTCAGTGACAATAAAGCATATTTCTATTCTATTCTATTAACGACCAATTAAACTACAAAGAATATTAGTACAGCTGTTGAGAAAAATCTGAATATCTTTTACAGCGTACGAAATTGGCAAAATGTAAGCAATTATATTTTGCTATGTATGAAGTTTGTTTCTATAGAGAGATTTTTACTGTACCCCTTGTTTGGGAAAGTATTTAGTATTTATTTACATATTTTACATTCAAGATTTTTAATACTATATTGTAATATGATCTTATTTAATTATATATTCTAATTATTTATTTACTCTACACTTAAGATAATAGTATATTTTTTTCTTCTATTTAGTAAACTCTCATTGTCAAACTGGCTAACGCATGATAATCTGTTTTTAAGTTCAAAGAAATTCACTTGTTGTTAGACTATCAGATTTCTGCGGAATTGTATACGCAATTTGGCATCAAGGCTGGGCGACGGTTTTAAAACTCTGATGATTTATGAAGGTTCGCTTCCTGTGGCCACCACATAGAATTTTTAGGTGCAGATTTTTATGCTTACAATTACAAATGCCAACAAAGAACAGATTGAACCAAGACTGATTGATTGATTGAATCTATCTATTGATTGTAAGCATCTCTTCTAGTTTTACCAGGACGTATGCGTCCCTTGCGTCGCGACCGCGTAGATGCTACTCTTCTACTACTTGCTACAATTAACCCACCATATTTAACGGGTAAGTGTTTTTCTTTGTACAGATAACATTAATGAGTTAGGCCAGGTATTTTTCTGATATTTAAATTAACTGTTAATTTGTTCACAATCAAAATATTGCATTGTTTTTGTTATTATGTTAGTCATTTAACCAGCGACCTCAGTAAGTTTTACACAAAACACCCCTTATAAGAGGTAAGGTGATAGAACAAATTACAACGAGATCCTACAGGATACACAAGGAATAATACGAGGAGGGTAACAATACCATACATAAAAGGATTATCAGAAAAACTTAAAAGGATAGGAAATAAATTCAATATTTCAACAACATCCAAAACAACAAACACATTGAGATCTACTTTGTCTAAAACCAATCCTAACAGTGAACAGAAAGGACAAAGAATTGTATTTATAAAATACCTTTTAAATGCGACCAGTTCTATTTAGGTGAAACATCAAGGTCATTAAATGTTAGACTAAGTGAACATCAATCTTATATTGAAAGTAGAGAATTTGATAGATCTCAAATATGTAAACACGCATGGGATAATGAATATAGGGTTCAATGGAATGATTGAAACGGTATTCCTAAAAGAAACGGATAGTAAAAAGAGAAAAATAAAAGAAGCGGCTCTAATTATGCTAAATGAGACCAATTGTGTCGCAAATTCCTCAGCAGAAAGTAGTAGGATCTGGTTACCCATATTAAAAGAGGAAGGTATTCAAATGAAAATACCAGTATTAGTAAGTCAGTAACATATCGAGGATACATCAATTATGTTTTTAAAATAACAAACATATAAAATAAGAATTTGGTGTTTATTGAAAGTAAACTAAATGTACGACCCATGTCGGGATAGTATTTGTGAGGTTTTTTTCCTGTTTTTTCCCTCATAATTTACTATGGAATCACTTACAGGAGAATTTTACTGTCATCATGGCATATGGTTGTATTTTCAAAGACGAATTACATGCTTTCAGTTTTTATGACAGATATTTTCCAGTTAAAGTTGATTTCATGTAATCGAATGAACTATCTTACAAGTAAAGTCGTCCCAGGAACGCAACTCAACAATATTGGCAATATCATTTTAAAGTCGTCTACCTTAAAATGTATAATGTATGTCTGAATTGTCAATATAAAAGAGTCAGATAAAATTAAATTATTAGGAGAATTTTTCACCAAGTAACAAAAAAACAAAATTTGTTTAATTTAATAATGTTTGTATTTTGAGAACGATTTCCGAAGTGGAAATTGAAACGTCAATAAACTTACTTTAACCTTTAATTGTGCCTTATTCCCATTTAAATAGTAATTACTCATATATAATATTACTTATTTGACTAACATCAAGCTTTAATCAAATAACTAGTCTACGTTTTACTGGTCTATAATATTCTAGAACTGAACTACACGACTTTACAGTTGAACTCGCATAAAATACCTTATTTATTTTTTTGTTTATATTCTAAAACGTGTTTAACTTTTGGTACAAGCTCCCAAGAACGTTACTAATTTAAATATAGGATCTTTCACGTCTTCACCGTAACCTCAAACACGTTTATACATTAAAATAACTTTACTTATACAACAAGAATTTAAGAATGTTTGCTTACTTCGAATAAACGAAATGCTTTTTAATTGTACGTAAAGTTTTCTAAAGATAGTAGTTAGAGACATGGAATACCAAAAAGTAATTAAAAACGTGATCTTTGGACGCGATTTTCTAGGTTTTTTTAAAAAATCGAATTAAATATTAACTTTTACATACAAATAATGAAATATAAAAATCAGCTACAGAGCACCAGCTACAGAGCACCAGCTGAAATTCACGACTTACTATGTAAAATGCAAAAAAAGTGTGCCATAAAATAATACTATAAAAATAAGCTATTGCTAACCAATTTAGGTGCAGGTGATACCTTTCATCTGCAGTGAAAGTTACTGATCTAGGAGAAGGAGCACTCCAAAATAAAAACCCCGGTCCTCAATCAAAAGCAATTCTCTAATAATGAGAACATTACCACTATATAAAAATTAGTATTCAAGAAGAAGCCGCGAAGGCTTTAGGATACGAAATAAAAAAGCCAAGAAAACTCATGTATTGATGGGACGAAGAAATAGAGAGATAATTAGAAAATAAAAGAGAAAAATACCAAAAATTTATTTTTTGGTATCTAAAATGCGCAGGCTGGCAATTAAAGTGTAACATTGTTAACATTATTATATACTGTAACGAAATATTATTTGCCTACCATAGGGTAAGATTATAAGGGGTAGAAAATTGAGAACAGAAATTATGGGGGTCGAGATAGGGCAAGCAAAATAAATCGAAACTTGTGCGAACGGCACTCAAGGTTTGTTTGGAGAGCTGGGGTCGTGGATAAGTAAATGGCAAGGCGTCGGATTGGTGCAACTACAAAAAATGAAACAAAGGGGTACTAACGTGGATCTCTTGGGACAAACAAAACAAAAGGAAACAGGAAATACCTATAACATTTAAAAAGGACGCCGCTTCGAGGTGCCAAATTATAACCATTACAACAGCTGGTTGTAACTATTAAAATAATTATTAAATATAAAAAATATATCTTTTCAAATGAAACTCAAGAAAGAGGTTAGAGAGGGAAATAAACAAAATGTTTAGAAAAAAAATTAAACATTTATTGTGTCTCACCACAAACAGTTACAAGAATAAATGACACTAATTACTATATAGATTAATAGTTACAGAGTACAAGAATAACAAAAAAAACTTACATGTGTCCTAGCCGTTTACAAATTCTAGGACTTGGAGATACTACAAAAACTTACAAAGAAATTGTTACTGCAATGAAGGTTAACCTTTTTTAAAAACAAAACAAATGAATATCAAAAATAATAAAGCTAGCTGTCATATGTTAACATTAAATTTTAAAAACTGAAAACAAATAAATTGACAGCTAAAGTCAAACTCTAAAATTTACAATTTTTTTAATTATTAAAAATTTAAATTGTTATGAAAGCAATTATTGTTATAAAAAAAATGTTTACTTTACTTTGAAATTAAACACAGTTACCTGTATTTTCACTAAAATACACTGAAAAAGTTCTGGGATTACCTTCTCTGTCACGCATAAACTGCATCTCCAAACTGTGGAAAAAATATCTCGAAACGGCTGCTTAGGATATGGAGGATTGAAATGGGCGGCACTAGATACAAACTTCAGACTGGACTTCTTAAAAAAACAGGAAACTGGAACATAAGAATTGCTGCAGGCGACACAAATCCCTTAAATACTTTTTTAACCTCCTCTGTAACTACAAATACTTCAAAATTTACTTTACACTGCTACACATTTCCATGAAAAGGGGCAAAAACAGAAAACTTTAAAAATTCGACGAAAAAATTTGGATCCCAGCTAAAATCGACTACCTCTGGTAGCGATTCTAACGAGAATGACGAAATTATCTTTAAAATTCATTCACATAATTTGAAATAACAAAACACTTGACGGAAATTTTTATTTAAAACGCAGAATATGAAACGCAAAAGAATGCCGAGGACGTGCATATCTGTGAAATATAAAGAAACTATAAAATGGTTTATTTTACTCGGCGACGCTAAGATGAATTGGAAGAATTCGGTGTTTTAACTTGTACGAAAGGTAACAGAAATACACTAAGATTATTCTTTGATACTTTATCAAATACGAGGGGATTTCAATACATATCCAAGAATTTTCAAATGCTACAATACTATAGCGGACATAGCAGCCAAAACGAATTTGGGAGTGGTTTTCTAGTCAGTAAAAAAGCAAAGCAATTAGTCCTTAACTTTAAACCCATAAACAACAGATATTATCTACATCTTAAAGGAAAATTCTTTAACTATAGCTTACTTAGTGAACACGCACCCACGGAAGAAAAGGAAGACGACGAAAAAGATGAATTCTACGACATCTTAGACAAAGAATATGATCAATGTCGACCTCATGACGTGAAAATAATTGCTGGGGAACTTTATTCAAAAATTGGCAAAGAGAAATTTTTCCAGGCAACTATAGGATGTGAGAGCTTGCATGAAGAGTCAAATGATAACGGGTTGAGACTAATAAACTTTGCAAGCACCAAAAACATGATGGTAGGAGGAACAAGATTTTCCTATAAAATAATATACAAAAGAACATGGAAATCACCTGATAACAAAACCGTTAACCACATAGATCACATTCTAATAGATGCCAGGCATTCTTCCGACCTCATGGATGTCAGAAGCTTCCGAGGTCCAAACATAGATAGTGACCAATTTCTTGGAATGGCACAAATTAGAGAAAGAATATTAAACCTAAAGGAGGATAAACATATGAAACAAGACAGAATTAATGTTGATAAACTGCGCATTGAAACCGTTGCGAGAGAACATAGGAGACAAATGGATGAGAAAATAGAGTGCCTGAAAGCGGGGAAAGTGTGGAAAACGTTTGAGAAAACCAAAAACTGGAAATTCTTAATTGAAGGGGTTGTAAATTAATCAAGGCCTAAATAAAGTAAGACTATTGCTACCACAGAGGCTACTATATCTCCAACAAGCTTTAAATCCTTGGAAACAAATACAAACACAAGACTACCAATTGTTCCAACGACAACAAGACCTTGTTTTGTAAAATGTTAAAACAATTAACTATTGTGACACGCCTTAGTAAAACAAATATCAAACAGCAACAAATACAAAATATATAACACAATTGCTAAAATCATAATAACTTATACTACCGAAGTCTAGCCGCTAAAAGAAAGCTATAAGTCGAAACTCGAGGTAACAAAAATGGATTTCTGAAGATGCGTCGCAGGAAAATCTAGAATAGGGAAAGCAGCTAACAAAAAACATGAGAAATCGTGAAGGTACAACACACAACAGTTAGTAGATGTAATCAGAACGTACGGACATGTTCAGAAAATCATATCCTAAGGCTGATGTTTGATAGGTCAATTGTAGACAAATGAAAGAAATCACTAGAAAAAGAACTACTTCATTATTTTATAAGAAAACGTTTCGCTTTCTAATTTTTTAAACCCAACCTCAGTTTTCTACAAAAAGTAATGGTGTAATATTGTAAGTAAAAAATAATAAGGGTGAAGTTTATACTTATAAAACAATTTGAAGGTTTATGTGATGTTATGAAAACTGTATAATTACTTAACATTAAAACACAACAAACTCAACGAGAAAAAATAACTGTGTTGTTTGAGCTCTTGCATGGATAAAACTACAACTACAATACTAATAATATAACATAACGTATTGTATTCAGATATTTGCTGTTTGGTGACAGAAAGAGTCATTGTTACACGTGTCTATAGCCTTCCTGCATATGGTCCGTAGGGTTCAGTGAGGTATGCGATTGTCAAAGGCATTAATAATCGAATGACAAAAAGACAAGATTTCTGAACAATACTCTGCACTAAATTAAAAGTATTGGTATTAAAGCAAAACAAACCTATATGACAGGTATAAGATCTATTATGACATATAAGAGAGAAACAACCAAAATGAAGATAGCATATTTGAAAAGACATCCTTAGACAAAAAAAAATAATTAAAAACAAAGACATAAATGCAATGTCTAAGAGATCATAAATTGTTTGTTACAAACAAAAGAAGAGGAGACATCTCTAAAATAGCTAGAAACACACTTCCAAAGAGAGAAAGAAAACATACATACACAATGTTTGGTAACTAGGCGTTAAAAAGAAAAAGCGAAAAATGAACACATTAACAGCAAGGAAAAGTAACGAGTATTGATCTAGACAAAAAACCGATAGTATATTGGAGCCTATGGCCGGCACCTAAAGACCTGGAGCGATAAATTCATTACAGAGAGGACATATTATGAACTTAAATGATCAATTTGCCGAAAATCAAGGTGGTAGAACAAGATCTTATTTGTAAGATTGAAAAAAAAAACGAACCAATTCAGTGCATAATTTTATCATACCTACGTATCTTATACTGACAATTTGGAAATTTTATAACTTAAAGTGTAAGAATTTAAAAGTGTATTCTCACAGTTACTACACTGCGCGTCATTAAAAAGAAGCCACTTAAATTTTTGGAATTTTTTAATTATTGAGAATCCTACAAGAAATTGATTGTCATTAGATATTTGTTTAATGTTTAAGAATATGTTTTAAAGTAGTATGCAATCATTTCTTAAATAATAAATGTCAAAAAAAACGTCTCCCAAAATGATGAATTTAATGGAAAATTTTTAAAATTAACATTGTAAATTTTTTTAGTTTACTTTTTAAAAATTACAATAAAGTCGTAATTTTTAAGATTCTGTATTACCACCTCTGTTTTGAATTACACTCCTCATTCGAACTGGCATTAAATCCATCAAATTCTGGACGTTGTCTTGAGAAAAAGCTTCCCATTCTTTCATGAGCGCCAATCGAAGCTGGTTACGATTTATTGGAGCAGGTATTCTGTTTCTTTCTCTTCGTTTGAGTTGGGCCCAAACATGCTCAATCGATTTCAAATCTGGGCTTTGAGCCAATCAATGCATGCACACCGACGGTTTCCAGGTATTGCCTTACCATTCTGGCTACGTGCGACCGTACGTGTATGAAAATAAAGTTTTTGCTCACAAACCTAGCAAAACGCATTGCATGCTCGTCTAGAATTTCGGTAATGTATCGGTGAGCGATAATCGGCGGTATCCTGAGAGGGGAAAAATACGCAATCCCTCAACTAATTATCCAAGGAAAGATTGAGGGCAAGAGAGGAGTAGGTCGCAAACAAATGTCGTGGATGCGAAATATAAAGAACTGGACAGGCGTAACTAACACTGGCGAACTTTTGCATGCCGCAAAAGACAGACGTCTGACCTTAAGATAATTCGCCAACGCACTATAGGTGCACGGCACCATAAGAAGAAGATCGGTGAGCATTCAACGCTTCTCTATTAATAAACACGAGATCAATACGGCCTTCGAATGAAATCCCTGCGAAAACATTACAGAACCTCCTCCCAAAACAACACGTGTTCATCGAGTTCAAGCAGCATATCATTCCCCACATCTTCTGTACATTTTGATGCGACCATCTGAGCCATAAAAAACCATTCTGGACTCATCGCTAAACAAAACATTTTTCCAGTCTGCTATAGTCGAATGCTCGTGGCACTAGCAAACTCAAGTAAGCGTTGTCGATGTGCTGCTGTTAACAAAGGTCCTGTTGCTGTGCAGCGAGCTCTTAGACCAAATTCCCTCAACCTTCTTCTCACTGCAGAAGTGCTGTCCACCCGTGAGCATTTTGACAACGGTTATGGATTGCTCTAGCTGTAAAGAACCGATTTTGCAAGGAAATGCGTTGTGAAGAACGGTGTTCTCTGGCCGTCGTGATTCTTCTCGCACCACATCCTGGTCGTCGTTAGTGAGATCCAGTTTCTATGAATCGTTGGTATGTTTTTTGGACGATAAAACGACTGAGAAGTGACTGTGTGGCCACTTCTCTTTGACTCATTCCATTATCAATCAAAGTAACAATTTGAACAGATCTAGCAAATCTCTCAGCCATAATTTTAAATTTAAAAATTGCACAAGTTCACTCTTTAAACAACTGTACAGTAATGAAAAATTTTTGAAAAACAGAACAGCCATATTACAAGAAAAACAGTAAAGTCGTAAAACTGCTATCAATTTTGCGAACTTATTACCCTTATCAGACCTATAGGTCCTTAAAAGTGTTTCTGCATTGTGGGAGTCTATTTACAATAGAAAAAATGGTTTCGTTTTGGCATTGATTTTGTTGCTTGTTTTTCATCTCCATGTATTCGTTACCCCTCCTCTTTCATTTGACGCCTTATACGTTGCAATCGGACCAATAGACCCGGAGATACGTTATAGTGTCGTTTTGGCATTGATTTTGTTTTATGTTTTCATCTTGATGTATACATTGTTCTCTCACCTTTCGTTTAACGCTTCATACGTTGCAATCGGACCAATAGACCCGGAGATTATAGTGCCGTTTTGACTATACCGCCATCTTTGTTTTTCTCTCTACGTGTTACCCGTTTCCTTCCCGCTCGTTTGACACCTCATACGTTGCGATCCAACAAGCGGTCGCGCCTCCACTTCGAAAAGAGCCAAAAATGACCAGAATGGACCTTAGATTTTGGTGGTTACGCTCCATAAGAATAACATGCGGCGCCTCCGCCAAATCGTCGTTTTTGCGCTCGAACTGTCATAGCTATTTTACTACCAAACGAAAATTTAAAATTATTGAAAAATTATTATAAAATTCTACGTGGCCTCTTTTTAATGACGTGCAGTGTATATTAAGAATATTTGAGCGATTTATGGAATGCTACGAATTCCATATCCAAACAGGATATAATTTTTTTTTACATAATAATACAGATGTTAGTGATGATTATGTAACTAACCTCTAAAAGTTCGCTTTTTATTTTTGGCTACTGTTTACTGTATCAAGTGTATCATATTATTATTTCATTATTTGTATATTATGTACTCATAAAATACTATGCCAGGTCGTATTACATTTTACTAAGGAATTCGTGACGTAATTTGTTTCATTTATTTAAATAAGCGAAGCTTTTTCATTTTTTTTTCTTTTTTTACTGTAGGGTTCTTCTAAAACAATTACCGCAGCTTCCAACTACATTCTTTGTTTATTCATTTATGAATAGTTGCATAAATATATCAAATGATTTGTTTTTAATAAAATAGTTATCATAATTTATTATAACATTTAGTATCCCCGAAACTTGAACCAAATAAAAATGTAAGCCTTTATAAAATATTATAAAACACAATATTTTGTTCTTTGTTGTTATACTATTGCGGTTAGTTTTATACAAAATAGTTCAAGAAGATCTATCGGTTATTTGAAATGTTGCAATTATCGTATTAATTTGAATGCCTAATATAGCAGCATCTATTCGAATTGAATAGATACTGCTGGCTACTTCAACTTCCAATCAGGTCAAACAGTAAAATCAATGACTCAGATTTCGGTTCTCTGGTTCTCAATAAAGTCTCGTAAGGCTTCTATTTATTCAATTTCTGGTGCTTTCTGGTCTTCTTTGTTTATTATCTTTCATCCACACTTCCAATACAATTCTCGATCTTGTATGACAATGGGTAACAGCAATTCCGGTCGCGATGGGTCATTTTTTCGAAGTTCCCATCCTTTTTAACCCCTTTTGATATTGTTTGGCACAAAGGACCAATGTATAAATTCAAATGCCCTATGTCCGAACTTCTCGTTCGTCTGTGTGAAATAATTCGAAGTGGAATGTTGTTAAATTAATGATTTATTGGTGTCTCGTATACGTATAGTCAAAATGACTATACGTATTAACGAGGTAACTATTCTGTTCGACTACGAACATAAAAGAATTCAACCCCAAATTATAGGATTACAATCTTCTTGTTCTTCAAGTGCCATCTCCGCGGCAGAGGTCAGCAATCATCATAGCTATTTGGACTTTTGAGACGACTGCTCTGAAAAGTTGATGTACATCCGTAATACTCTCTCAGGTTTCGCAACCATGACATTCTACGCCTCCCTATGCTTCTCTTTCCTTGGATCTTTCCCTGCCTAATCAGTTGAAGCAAGGTGTATTGCTCTCCACGTGTAATATGTCCGAGATATTCCAATTTTTTTGTTTTAATTGTATTTAAAATTTGCTTTTATTTCTTTACTCATCCTTCTCAGAACCTCATTGTTTGTGGCGTGTTCTGTCCACGATATTTTCAGAATTCTTCTATACACCCACAGCTCGAATGATTCCAGTTTTTTCATTGATATCGTAGTCAAGGTCCAAGATTCCATTCCAACAAACATAGCACCTTGCCAACCTAACTCTTGGTTCCAATTTTAAATCCCTTGTACATAGCACTCTTCTCGTTTTGTTGAAATTTGCTCTAACCTTTTCCATTCTGATTTTGATCTCCTGAATGTAATCATTTGTGGAGTTAATCATTGTTCCCAGATATGCATATTTGTCCACTTGTTCGAAGTTGGTTCCGTTTATTAGAAGATTCTCGTTATTTCTTTGAGTTTTCGATATTTTCATAAATTCCGTCTTCTTGACTTTCATTGATAGACCGTACTCGTTTACATACTCCGCTATTCTGGTCACCAGTCTCTGAAGATCTTCAACAATATGTTCGGCTAAGATCACAGTGTCGTCCGCATATCTAATGTTGTTAATGGGACCTCCATTTACCTTTATTCCAGCTGTTTCACCCTCAAGAGCTTTTTTCAGGATCTCTTCGGAGTAGGCATTAACAAGAATTGGCCACAATACGCATCCCTGTTTCACTCCACGTCTAATTTAAATTTCTTCTGACAGCTGTTTATTAACACGTACTTATGCCCGCTGTTTATATTATAAATTTGATATGATCTTTAGGTCGTTAAAGTCAATTTTATTTGATTTCAAGACATTCATTAATTGTTCATGTCGTACTTTATCTAATGCTTTATTATAGTCAACAAAACATGCGTATATATCTTGTTTGACATCCAGGCATCTTTGTATTAGTATATTAAGTAAAAAAAGAGCTTTACGCGTTCCTAGGCCGTTGCAAAACCAAATTGTGTATCATTAACGTCTATGTCCAGTTTGTGATATATTAGGTTATAGATGACTTTTACTAGTAACTTTAGCACATGAGACATCAAGCTAATGGTGCGGTAATCGCTGCATTCTCTTGCGTTTTTCTTTTTGGGAGACAAATAAAACTCGAAGCTCACTATACAAAACAACAATTTATCAAAAAGGCAAACAACTTGTACCTTGGCTCGAGGTACTTGCATACATATAATATTTGCATTATAAAATTATTGTTATAGTATTTAACAAATGAACTAGTTTTACAGGAGGGTAAATATTTTTTTTAATTTCCTTTATAAAAGGTTTATTCATAAAATACCCTATCGGGCTACATCACAGAACGTTTTTGGAATAACTATTCCATCATCAGTGCTATCCTAAAATAAGTATTACCACTTTAATTAAAGCAAACGTGAAAGTTAAAATTTTGACCAAGGTTATTACAAAAGTGTGGTTAATACTTACTAATAAAGATTGTTTGATCTTGATTCTTGCTTCCAATCCAACTTATAAATTCTATTTAGCTAATTATATAACTGATTTTTCAGCTGTTAACTGGATGTTACTAATACTGCTCCTATATATTAAAATATACAATTATATGCTCTTAAATATTAAAATATTGCAAGACATACAGTATGATGCAAATGTATGGAATAAATTCAATATTTCAGAAACAGACGACTTTAAAAAAAAAATCTTAAAACACGACAATTTTAATTTTTGAATGAGTATCAACTGACATATATGTGTTGGACATTACGTCATCAGTTTCGGCGTAATGACGTAATCGACGATTTTTTTAAATACAAACCGAGGGCACGCGACAGCTCATTTGAAAGGTCTCTGTATCGTCATTGCAACGATGTAATCACTTGAATATTTATTTCTACAGGGTTCACTATACTACAATATACACTATACAATATACAATATTCACTGAACTAAAATACATTAAGGAACGCCACTGGGAATAAAAGAAAATATTGTTTTTTGCTGATTCCGAAATAAAAAACATTGATAACAAACAATGCTACATTATAATCTGAAATTAATTATTGTAGTAAGTATTCCAAGTTATTTTTCAAAAATATTTAAATCAATATTGTCATTGAGTCGTCTGTATTTGTTAGTAATCTATGAATCTGTCAAATAATAGACGTCAAATTTTTACTCTTCCAGTTTTTTGCCGACATTACAAAACAGCATTTACAAATATGAAATTAACAGAAACAGAACGAATCGAGATTTTATCATGATTGGTTATGGAGATAGAGTGAGGACTCAAGCAGAAGTTCGTAATTTATGTAATGCTAAATACCCCAATCGCGATCCAATTACTCAATCAACAGTGAGTAAAATTGAAAAAACAAATAGAGAAACGGGCCATGTTGAAGATCTTCCTAGAAGTGATAGAAAATCAATATCCAAAGCCAAGAAACTCGACGTTTTACTGACGTTTCAAGACAATCCCCATACCAGTTCTAGGCAGGTCGAACTAGATAATAATGTCCACCAATCAACTGTTGTAAGAGTGCTAAAAAAAGAGAAGTGGCATCAATACAAAGGTCAATACATCTGGTCCAGGAGCTATTAGAGGATGACTTTGATCGAAGAATCGAATTCTGCGAAACCATTATGGAAAAATGTAATAGAGATCAGGGTTTCATACAAAAGGTACTTTTTTCTAATCAACGTCTTTTATGCTGAATGCCACGTAAATCGCCTGGCATATCGATACTGGGCAAGTGAAAATCCACATTGGATGGAAGAGTATAGGACACAATATCCTGAGAAGGTGAATGTTTGGGCCGGCATTATAAACAATCAAATTGTAGGGCCATATTTTTTTGAGGAAAACTTAACTGCTTCTCGTTATCTAGAATTTCTTCAGGATTATCTGCTGCCACAGTTGAATCAGCTATTTCCAAATAGAAATAATTTGTGGTACCAACATGACGGTACTACACTACGGCGTTGAGGTACGAAATTACCTTAATAACGTTTTTCCAGGTAGGTGGATAGGTAGAAGGAGGTCCATCGAATGGCCAGATTTGACTCCGTTAGACTTTTTTTGTGGGGATATTTAAAGAGTAGAGTGTATTAAAATCGACCGAATAATGTAGAAGAGTTGAAGGAGTGCATCAAAACGGAAATTGCACAAATAACACCTGAAGTCATCGAAAACGTTAGGAAAGAATTTATTGCCGCTCTTTCACATTGTATTATTGCTGTAGGTAGTCAATTTGAACATTTGTTATAATTTAATTGTATTTAAGTCAACATTTATTGTAAGTTAATTGTATTAATAAACCAACAGTTTTGGTTAACCCTGTAGAAATAAATATTCAAATGATTATATCGTTGCAAAGGCGATAAGGAGACTTTCCAAATGAGCTGTCGCATGACCTCGGTTTGTATTTAAAGACAATGATGACGTAATGTCTAACACATATATAACAGTTGATGGCCATTCAAAAATTAAAATTGACGTGTTTTAAGATTTTTTTTAAAAGTCGTCTGTTTCTGAAATAATAAATGCATTCCATACATTTGCATCATACTGTATGTATTTATAAAAAACATAAGAAATATGCAGCATCTATATGCATACAAATGTTGCATACAATCCAGTCTCTACCAATAAAACACTGAAATTCCCGATAATTTTGATCTGTTTTAGACATACAAGAAGGTTTAAGTCTAAGGTTTATCTGTACTATTTGTTACTATAATACGTTCTCACATTTTCATCTAATTTACATACTTACTTTATATTCCCGTTCGACTCTTATTCAGTTTCTCACCTCGATGCTTGACGTATATTTTATCAGTAATGCTCATTTGCATTAAAATCTTCTCTACCAATCGAAAACTACTATAATAGAAATTTTATTAAAATTACTTGATCAAAACTGATTTTTGTTTTAAAGGAATCTATATTAAAAATATGTTCTATCTATTTACTGCTTTTTTTACTCCACATATGCTAACTCATATTTACAAATAATCATGAATTTAACCATAGCTTTGAAATTATTCATCAAAAATAAAACAGTATAAAAATTAGATTTACTCATTTTTTTTTTCTTCTATTATGCCGGGAGTTTGTACAGTTATATTAAAAAAAAGGGTAGGGGAGAGGGGGGCAAGTTGTTACATAATTGATTCTATTATTTATTTGGGCAATAGTAGATCTTTTATATGAAAACTAAAATCGGATTAAGGTAGTTGATACATTTACACAAATAATTGTTAATTTTAATTTATTTAAAAAATCATATTTAACATTTTGTTATTATCAATTTAACTCAACTTGTAAATTGTAACAACATACCCCACTATGAGGCAAATTGTTACAGTCCACGGGGTAAGATGTTACAATAGAAAAAAAAATTCTAAAAACTTCCCACAACATTATTTAGTGGTCACAGAAAGAACCCTTGCTTAGCTACAAAAAATATTATAAACATAACACAAAATGAAATAAAATAAAAAATGAAAATCTGAACAAACCTGTTTACAAGAATGTTAAACTAGTCACTATCGGACGAGCAGTGAATACAAATATAAAAATCATCGTCTTTTCCACAAGCAATATTCTTTGACACACAATGAACCGAATCCATTCTTCGTTTTTGGACTTCGAAAATGGAGCTAAACATACCAGACACGTCGATTCCTCATCCTCTTCCGAGCTTTCAGAATCTGATTTTTTGAAGGTGTTTTTGGTAATGACGGTCCGTTTCTTACATTTTGTAACAGTAGTTTTTACCTTGTTTCTTGATTCACCTGATATGTTTCTTTTGGTTGCCCCCACATTTTTTTTCTTTGTCTTGCCTTTTCTTCCTCCTCCAAACCTGATTTAATGGGAGTATCAGTCAAAACAGCAGAAGTTCTTTTCTTCCGACCCCCTTTGGATTTCCTTGGCATTGCTTTTGGATAAGGCTTCAACTCCTGGGGCGTTATATGAGTAGGTGAATCGACAGGTTCATTTATCGCCAAGTTAAAATCTGTGCTTGTAGAAGGTTGCTGTTGGGAAGGAGTTCTATGTGTTTCGGTGCCAATAGGTGCCGGATCTATGACTACTGTTGCGTTTATATTTTCTGTTATTGGCCTATTTGTTACCTCTGCAGGCAAGAATTCATCATCTTGAAAAATTTCTCTGTTGTATGGCCAAATTCCTGTCACACTAAATCCTTTTTGTATATTGAGAGGTGTAACAGTAAGAGGAAATGAATCTTTAAGAACGATAGGTATATCGTAAATGTTCATTACTTTACCGGGATTAGATCTTAACCATGCATCTGCAGCACTATTAAAATATCTTTTAAGTGGGCCAAATACCGTCCTATCAAGCGGCTGCAACTTGTGTGATGTATGTGGCGGGAAACTTAAAAGAACCACTCCATTTTCTTTGCAAAAATTCAACACCGGAATAGACAAATGAGACTCGTGATTATCTAATACCATCAAAACGGGTTTCTCTTTGCTACATCGTACAAACTGGACGAAATGTTTCATAAACAACAAAAAGTTATCACATGTCATCCATCCTGAGGAATGAGACGCACCTACACAACCAGGAGGTCCATTGGCTACCATAACATCTTTGAATTTCTTTCTCGGAAATATTAAAAATGGAGGTACAAAATTTCCAGTTGCGTTGACAGCTAATGCCAAGGTAACAAGTTAACCTCTTTCTCCAGATGTGATAGCACCTACCTGCTTAGTTCCCCTTTTTGCAATGATTTTTGTAGGCCTGTGGACAGTTGTAAGTCCAGTTTCGTCCATATTGTACACTTCTTGGAGCTCAAATTTATATTTATCATAAACTTCGCCGAGATTGTTAAAAAACTGTGACACATTATGACGATTAAACGCGGTAGCTCGACCCATACTAGTAGCTTCAGGTGTCCGGACTGATAAAGTTCGATGCCTCTTCAAAAATCCATATAGCCAGTCTCTGGAAGCTATTTCATTAACCTTCCAATTTTCCGGAACAGATATTTGGTTGGCTGTTGCATATCGAAATGCAAATTTTCGCAAATCAGAAGTTGTAAGACCGTAATAAATTTTAGCAGAATGCTCAGTATATTCGGCAAGTTCCTCTTCTTCAGCATTGGTCAATATTTTTCTGGCCGTAGCGTAGCCGACTAAGTTCTTGTTACTGTTTTCAGCACTAAAAGTTTGATTTTCTTTTCATATAGCGGTGCAATGTCATAAAATTAACTCCATAGCGAGTAGCAGCATCCCTAATTGACAAGTGTTCTTGTAAAACCGATTGCGCCGCCCTTTCAAATTGTTCGGTTGGAATAATACCCCTTGTGGTTTTCTTGGTATACGTTCGCACCATGTTAAGTTATCTGAAAACAACCAAAACAATTTCATGATAGAAAAATTTAATAAAACCTAATCTGTGTTTCTAACATGCTTTGCGAAAATAAATGTAGGTAGGTATGCTATTCATTACAAACAAATTACTATCTACAAAATATGTCTGATCATAATATTGGATTTTTAGTGAAATCATAAATTATGGTAACCATATTGTAACCATTGTAGGTATTTCGATATATTCTTACATTAACGTGTTCGGGGCAAGTTGTTACAGTAACAACCTGGCCCCAGATTATTGTAACAACTGGCCCCACGTGTACGAAATGAGGTTAAGTCAACGTTTTTTGGTAAATATTGAGAATCAATTACTAACAATAGCATGCCAATAACGAGAAATATATACGCTTCAAAACTATATAATACACATATTTATACTACTTACCAATTTCTCACAAATAAAAACAAAAGCCACCTGACAACGGTACAGTTTTAGACCCGAAACCACATTCTAAGCAATAACACTATGATGGATGTCTGACTTGAGTATCAATATCCGTTCACAGATGACGGGTCGGTTGACCCAACTTTCCATAAAATATCGGCAACTCATGATACTTGCTGCGTTTTAAAATAATTGTGTAACAACTTGCCCGTGTAACAACTTGCCCCCTCTCCCCTACAAGTATTAGAAAGAGAAGTTAACGTCATCCTATTTGTGTAAAACCGGCTGGAATTTTTGGAGGTTATCAAATGTCACAGGTTATTAAAAATATAAATCATTGGCGGTGAGCATTAATTAGACGAAACCATTTATTCAACAATTATATAAAGAATAATTTTAATGACTGTTACAAATAGAATTGAGTATTTGGTGATAGAACCGTCTGCTTCTATAACTTTATTTAGTCTATTAGGCATACTTTGAATTATATTAGATATCATATTTGGATCAAGATCTTCCCAGCACTCTAAGATTGTATCCCACAATTGATCTGAATTTTGTGGCATAAAATTTCTTTTATATATTTTTTTAACAATTATGCCCCAAATGTTTTCAATTGGATTTGTATCTGGACTGTGCGCAGGCCATGGCAATACTTCCAGGTTTTGCGTTTGAAACCAATTCCTTACGGCATGGGCAGTGTGGACTGAACAATTATCTTGTTGATATATAAAAGTATTATTAGGATACAATTGCTCAATAGAAGGGAGCATTACGTGTTCCAAAACGTTAATGTAATTGTCGGCAGTAAATTTTCCCTCTAATCGCCAACAAACACCAGGTCCATGTATACTAATCCAACCCCATACATTTACAGAAAAACGTCCAGATTTATTATGAGAGTGAATATATCGTTCTTCAAACCTAGTATTGGCTGGACGATAAACACGGATTTGACCGTTATAGGTCGACTGAAAAGTTTTTCATCAGTAAAAATGACGTTGTTCCAAAATTGTGGGTTGCGGTAAATATAGTTTAGTGCAAATATTACTCTTGCTTGCCGATGTTCAACAGTTACTAATGGTTTTTTAGCAGCTGGTCGGTTTTTTAATTCAGATTCATTGATCCTTCTGCTTACAGTAGGTTGGGCACCAGGAAATCCCGTATGAATCCTTGAATTCTTCGACGTCGCAAATGGATTATCTCTTAAGAATTGAACTAAAGCAGCATCTTGTTGAGGAGTGGATACTTTGGAACGCCCTGAACCAACTTTTCTTTTTAATGATTGTTGTTGGACCCATCGTTGCTTAATTCTGAAGATTGTTTTCAAATTTCTATTATAGAAATTTGCTAGCGCACGAATTGACCATCCTTCTTCCATTTTCGTAATTATTTGAGCCTTTTCAATCTCACTTAAATGACGAGGCATATTAATTTTTTATTGTACGTAACGTTAAACCTTCTATCAAATTAAACGTCTTTGACGTCTATGAGTTGCATTTTTGATCACTTATGACATTTGATAACCTCCAAAAATCCCAGCCGGTTTTACACAAATAGGATGACGTTAACTTCTCTTTCTAATACTTGTACCCTTTTTTTTTAATATAACTGTACTACTTGCAATAATAAATTCTTATTGTATACACATGCCATAGTTAAAAGTTGTTAAGTTGTTCATTGTGGTGTATTCAAAATTAATGTAAGGTTAAGTTTTTGAATTTGGAGGATTGTTATGTTGTTTGTGTTTGTAAATTGTAAATTCCAATATTCAACAGTTTTAAATGAACAAGTTTTAACTATGGCATGTATAAGAATTCATTTTGAAGTTATACTTATATACGCGCGCTCCACGTTGGAAATTTGTATGGGAGTGAATCTGTGAAATCATTACATATGTAAGATAATGAGTAAGAGAGAGACAGAAGATATATTTTCTCTCTCTTCCTCTCTGGAATATAAAAATGTTCCTTTTGTATATATATTTAATATATATATATATATATATATATATATATATATACATATATATATATATAATATTATATATATATATATATATATATATATAATAAAATATTTATTAATATTATTATTTATGTGATATGTTTTGTATTATTTATTAAATGTTCATAATTATATTAGTCTTTTGTATTTCAAAATAATAATCTCAATAAATCACTGTATGACCCAGAACTGTCAATTTTAAAATACATTTTTGTCATGTCCTCGGTAGTATAGTAGTTAGTATCCTCGCCTGTTACGCGGGAGACCCGGATTCGATTCCCAGTCGGGGTGGACTTTTTTATTAATATGATTACATAATAAATTAAACATATGCGTAAATAGAAAAGTTATGTATATTATTGTCATTTTTAAATACTTATGAATATTGCATTTTAATTTGTATTCTATTATTATATTGAATTATGTTGCACTGTATTTTAGTGTATTTTTTTATGTATATTATTGTCATTTTTAAATACTTATGAATATTGCATTTTAATTTGTATTGTATTATTATATTGAATTATGTTGCAGTGTATTGTATTGTATTTTTATATTAATAACAAAATAAACAATGAATTTTACTGCAGAGTATATGTAAAAAATCTTTGCATTCAACTCATTTCATACATATATGAAAATAAAAATATACATTTTCATCAAAATATTGATTCAATCCTTCATTTACTATACTCCTAGTACAGGTCAAATGTTGTTTATTAATTGTTAGTAAGTTGTTATTAATTCTGTTTCTCTTTTTGCTATGTCTTACCTATAGCATTACATATGTAATGATTGTGCAGATTGACTCCCAAAAAAATTGGTAACGGCGAATGCGTGTATAGAAGTGTAACTTCTACCGGCAGTCCCACTGGACTGCCACAGCCGTTTTCTTTTAACTCTTTACTGCATGAATTTTTGGTTTTTGTAAAAAATAAATGAATTTTAATAGTATTTTCACGCAATAATATTAAAAACAATCTAGCTACGAGTAAAACTTTATTGGCAAAAAAAATTTTTTGGTGCCAAATATGGAACATCACGTAACAATATAATATTAAAGTCAAACTAGTTTGAAGCTACAGTAATACACTATGCAGTATGACACTCCAAATAACAGTTTATTTCTTTATTAAGACACAATGATATTGTCCATTTTGTGCACAATATATATATTCCCTGTACAGCCTGAAAATGTGCATCTTGACCTGGTGGTCTCATTCTAATAAGGAAAATGTTGAAACCCATCTTTACGGATGTCTTCTTGGGGCATTTCTTTAGTGGGTCTCTTGTTAAATATGTTGTTGGTTGCATAAGCTCTAGGTTAGAAGTTTCGGTCCAGTCATTAGGGTTGCCATTATATGCCAAAATATGCCATTCCTAGTTTTCGTCGTGGTGTAAGTCAATATGATGATTTCGTAAAGTGCCCGCTGATTCATTTGACTACACATTCGACATTTAATTATCGATCGTTGTGATGTCGTTCCGTTGCCGGCCGGTTCGGTAAAGTGTGCGCGTCTCTTAAGGTGAATAGAAGCGATACTTGGTAAGAGCTTTTCAATATCGATCCATTACCTTTTTAATAATATATATATAAGTTAAAAATTGTTTAATTGTTTAAAAATGTCTAATATTTGATTATTTCAGTTATAATAAAAAGTAATTATAATTTAACTTTCCAACTGGTTGAATTAAACAGACATTTGTTCAACAAATTAGGATGGCGATCTTTCTACCATTTAGAGCGTACTAAGTCATTTAATTACTTTTAACTTGAAGGACCACCCACTGGCGTGGGAAATAAGAACACAAGCAGTTCAAACAATACGTAAGTTAATAATTGAATGTTTCTACAACTAAGTTAATATCTAGCCAAAGTTTTAGCGCCAGTTCTTTTATTAAAACCGCCGATCACTGTCCACCTTACACTAGCGACACACTACACGAGCACTGATACAGATTAAAATGTTACTAATAATTACCACCTTAACTAAGGATGTTTTCTTTAATATTAATATATTCACTTGATTAAGAATGAGCCTTCATCTTTTAACTATAAGCTATGTAACAATAACTAGGTATACTAAATACGCGAGAGTCTAAAACTCTTAAACCAAAAATGCGCCAAATTTAATCGAATACGAAACTAACACTAACTAATACGCGAGAGTTAAACCTCTAACCAAATGGCGACCAGTTAAGCTGGGATACAATTTTATACTACAGCCTTAAAATTCTGATTGCAATGACTGACTATTGCCTGAAGAAATTTGCGGGGGGCGGGGGACAACTTCGATATTTCTATACAGAGGTACGTAAAACCCACCTTTTGAATTTTTTCTAATAGGAACATTTTTGGGAATTTGTCGGAGAAAGTTAATCTATGGGTAAAAATATCTTTTCAATACATTGTCGGCTTTCATGAGAATTTGCTAGAGAATTTACCTCAGTAGATTTTAAGACGTGTAAGTTAATTGCTACCAGTGGCGCGGCAAAACTTGGATACATTTCTTACAGAAATTTATCCACCAATATTTTTTAACATTGCTGAAATTATGAAATCTTGACCCGGCATTTATGTATGACAATTTCTTTAAAAATTTCACCGATTTTAAACGTATTTTTACTTTAAATTACTGATTTTTCTTTCCACTAGGAACTCATTACCTGATTTCACTTTTTATGGGAAATTCCTTTCACCGCGTTTCCGTGAAAACAAAAGAAATAACAATTTAACCTAAAATAGCGAATAAACTACACTTTACATTAAAAGTCTAAGAGAAATTGGTAGGGTATTACTTTTATTCCATTAACTTTAATGGAACTAAAACAATTCGACTAACCTTAATCGAATTAATACACTAGACACTTGATTTTAAAAACATAAATTCTCACAATACTACCACCTTTCAGGAGCCAGCGCCTGGAAATTGGAAAATGCGATCGTAAATGTTTTAAATAAGAACGAGCTCCTGATTTGCATTCAGTATACGGCGTACGTGATAAATAGTCCATTTTATCAGATGTAGGGAGAAAACATGAATCCAAAGCTTTACTTTTTCTGTAGCATCTGTTCTAAATATAAAGTTTAAAACATTTTAAATTTAATTAAAAAATAGTTTTGAAGAGTTATTGAAAATAGCTGGTAAAGAATAAATAAAGTGGCTTTTATTAGTTCCAACTATTATCAAATACATTAATAGGTTTACCTTAGTTAAAAAATGGATAGTACAATAATCAATTGTAGAAGATGACTTATTAGTAAGACTCAAACGTTACAACGTCAACTGGGAAAATTCCACAATTCTACATAATTATTCCATTTTTTTAAGACTGAATTGTTAAGTTACAAATTAATTTCAAAGTGATGGGTCTGTAGATACCTTGGTACTTGGTAGTTCGTTCTGCGAATTTTTTACTTTCCTCAGATATGCTTTACTATTACAGGAATATAGGAACGAAGAATGCTTTTCCTAAATTAATTTCTTTAATACACATATCATTAATCAATTATTCATGTTATCTACAAATTGATACAAGGCTGTCTGTGAAGTGTTCATTGCCTTGGAATTTTTACTTGTCTGTTGTAAAAACAACCTATTTATAATATTGTAGTCGTAATATAGTTATTTTATCAACATGTGCGCTCAGATCGTCAGCCATCGTGTTAATGTGTGTGCGACTGACTCCTTTGCTCTCTACATCAGAAACTCTCTCCTCCCCGCGTTATATAACTTAGGACAGTGCGAATTTGCCTCTCGGCAAGTAAAGACCGGGTCTGTTGTCGAAAAGTGCGTCACCCACGTATACGCTAACTGGAACAGGATAATTATTAATGTAGAATCAGCCCAGCCCTTAAGTTCACTATAAATAAACCGAAGCAAAAAAAAATCTTAAGTGTTTTATTGCTTCAGTGGTCATTAATAAATATTTTGAAGCAATCAGGTGTTCAACAACGCCTCTCTTAAATGTGTAAAGTTTGATAATAAATTTACCCTCTCCATACATTGTCTTCACATTAAATTTTTGTTGATTAATATTTTATTGGAAATAAATAGCGGATAAATGGTCAATCATTGTAATTTGAAACATGTAGACTGTTAAATTTGTGTTCGATTACTTTAACTGGATGGTTTTGGTACTTATTTTATTAATTTGTTTTCATTGTGAGACATGACAAAATATTAAGTTAAAGTAAGACGATTTACAATTAATATATTTCGTCTATTTTTTGCAGAATAAAAAAAGATATAACAAATGGTAAAAATACATGGCATCCCACGTCATACACACAAGAGATACAAAAAAAAATATCTGAATGGTATATAAAGAAGTAAAAGAAATATTTTCAACGAAAGCTGTTAGTCGCTGTTCTCTTTTAACAAAATTGCAAGTCGCTACAATTAAACATATTGTTCTAACAATAACTTTAAACTGTTTTTAAAACCTCCAAGTACAAATCAGCCCAAACGAAAACCTATTAAGTTCGATATACCCAACAAAAGATATCCTCGGCACAACTGTACATTCGCTTTTCTTTAAAAATGGGGCTCCAACTCTCTCAAATTCGTATTAAGTAAAATAGATGAAATAGATAATTTTTCTAAAATGAACCGTGAATTATTACGAAAAACATTCAATTCATCCTATGACATCCATGTACAGTCCAATGCAAACTCTGGCCTTCCTTAGCAAACTTCTCCATCCGTTACGGTTTAGCAGCCATTCTCCTCGATCGATCGACAATCAAAGAGATTTCTTGCCTTCTAATCCACATCGTCCTTCCATTGGTTTCTTGGTCTTCCAATAGGTCTCTTCCCATGCATTCTGGTATTTAACAGTTTTTTTTGTCTTTTTAGTCTGCTTTCTTCCATCCTAAATACATGGCCGACCCATTGAGCATGTTGTAGGCGAACATACTGAGATACAAAGACATTATGTGACCCTAATTTTCGGTACATAAAACAAAGCCGAAATTTCATTTTAACAGATAAGAGGAAAATAATATTCCGGTAATTATCTATGCTCAAAATTTATTATTTATTAAAGGTTTATCGACAAGATTGCGAGTGCCGTCAGATAAGACCAGCGTATTGGCGGCGATAATGATTTTCTGCAAAATTGTGCCCTTGTTTTTTTGGAAGAAAACAGGAAACCGATATGAAAACATGTATTCCACATGCTTCTAAAACTGGATCGAAAACATTCTCTGTCATAGTGTTGGATAATGCATCGTATCATAGCCGCCTTATTAAACGCATTTCAATGATAACTGACGATGATTAAAATCGATAATGCAGAGCTAGATACGAGAAAAAGTATTCCATTTACAGAGAATATGGTGAAAGCAGAACTAATAACATTAATCACGAATCATTGTGGTAGATATCATCAATACGCTTTTGATTCAATGGCTAGACATTATGATATTTCTTTTTTAAGACTTCTACCTGAACAACATACCAACATGTTTCTATTCAATAAGTTGACCGAATTAGTAGTGGATCTGTGATAAGTGGAACCGGAATCAGGTTTTTTTGTAGCGAATGTCAGTGCTATATTTAAATTTACACTGAGAGTGCAGTACGGCTAAGATAGTGCCATGGTATTCTTATGGGGAATAAACGCACAGGATTGTCGGTCTTGTGCAAACATACTGGGACAATGAGTACAATACAAAGGACAATGCAACATTAATCATGAAAAAACATGAAAAAGACATGAAAAAGAGAAAAATCAAAGCATCGCTCATCTTACTTAATGGAGAAAAACGTGTAGCAAACCCATCAGCAGAATGTAGCAGGCTCTGGTTGCCGATACAAAAAGAAGCAGTCACTAACAAGAAAATTATGTAGCCGCTTTCACCATGCCAAATATTCCAAAGAGACATCATCCTAATGTATATTTGATAAAAAACCATTTACTAATCAATATTGGAAGATTCCTGATTACTTTCTAGACTAATTTGTTTATTGTATACTCATATAAAAGCTGTAGATAATAATCATAACACATTGTCAGTCTATATTTTAACATTAACTACGTTAGTTCTTATATTACTTGTATTTTTAAGTTATTGTAAAAGTGTACCATATAGACTGTGAAATAAAGTTTTTTTAAGTATATTTTCAAAAGGAATTATAAAATTAGAATATACCAAGATTAATGGAATAATAGGTCAGAGAATTATGGTTACATACAAAATACACAATTACACACATTATAAACACGTAATAAACAAATACATAACACGTAAATTCACAATAAATCAGAATTTCATCTTTCCCCAAAGGTAAAAAACTCAAAATATGGCTATCTGCCTGCAAGATCGAGACTGCGTGGGTTGCCTGTCAAGTTGGTCAACCACCAATAGTACACAACAAACATAACCTTATTTCTATATATTAATTTTCAGAAAACGATTTCCGGTCGAAAAATAAAAACATTAAAAACAATTATAACATGTAATTTTTATTACAACTAAATGTGGTTTAATCCCATTTAAACATAATATTTAATGAAATACATTTATTTATCTACTAAATCGTATTTATACAAAACAAATTCTAGTCCCGCGATAATAGAAATTACATTTTATTCCACCGAACTGTAAAGAGTTTTGTACGTAATATTAAATATATTATACCAGTATAATTATTATTTATAAAAAGAACAAAAAGTATAGCATTATTTCACATTTAACAATAATCACCTTACAAAAAGGATATTCGATATTTCAACTGCATTCGACACCATTGTTTGTTTTATGCCAAAAATACTTCTGACTGTAAATTGGTGTTCGCACTAATGTGTTTGTAAATAGTTATATGTTTGTTTTTGATGTATGTGTAAATATGCATAAAGCAAATAGCCAAACGGCAAACATACTGTTAGTAGATAAAAAACTGAAACAATGCAACAATTTATACAAAATAGAAGACTATAAGTTTTTAGTTAGGGCTCACGAAAAACATCTTGAACACTTTTAATATAAAGAGTTGGCCATTCAAAAGAGTCCACCCTAATATTTGGCAATATTCATTAAATTTCATGAAAATGCTAAAACGGGTCGATTTTTATTCTAATAGGATCATCTTTTAACGATGTAGATATCTGTAAATTGTCAACTCCCTTAATTCCAGTACCCCAACCCTTAAGTTTTAAATAGGAAATAGACCATCTGTGGCACATTGTTATACAGGTATTTTTCTGAAGAGTTCAGAAGTCCATTTTTTTCAATACTAACTCTATTCTTGTACAAAAGTATCAGTTTATTGACACCTATTAAGTGTGACACCTATTAAGGCAGTAGGCAAGGTAGGGGCCGCCTAACCTCTTCAAATGTACAATAATAAATTATTTATTATTATAAATTACTTATTTCCAAATTGTGATTTATAAATTTTTACATAACACCTATTTATAATTAAAGAGCTATTTTTTTTATATTCTCTCCGAAGTTATTATTTTGCGCTCCTTGTAGTAGCTGAGAGGCGCTTCAAATTTTTGCCTTAAAAGACAATAAAACGTCTATCCGTCTCTCTGTCTCGCGCTTACCAAGGAGCAACACGGCTTCACTTGTCACCTCGGGGGAACAAGTACGGGTCTATACACACTCTGTTACCTCCGGGTGCTCTGTAGAGGGCTTCGAACATCGCAGTCGAGAGCTCCTCTACCCAAGTCCATTTACTGGGTATGGACTTGTAAATATTTATCTTCTGATGGCTTGTCTGGAAAAAGACAAGATATTTCTTACATGACAAAGGTACACCAAGTCGAAATAAAGCATCAGGTCGTGGTCTTCTGAAGGCTTGTCTTGAAAAAGACAAGATATTTCTTACATGACAAAAATATAGGTCGAAATAAAACATCAGATTGTAGTTGAATAATATCTCAGCCACAGAGTATATAATTGGAACAGCAGGAAGCAGTGCGCCAAGAGCACTAAGCTCTCGGAGAGCTCGTGAGGGACTGACCTGAAAATCGCCAATATTTATATGTGCCGTTCAAACGATAAATAGGGATTTCCAGGTCAAGAGCCAATGGGAAAATTCGAGGCGGGGCGATGCGCATCGAGATGCGCACTAGTCCACAGACTATGGCATTCGATGACACACTACGGCTAGTCAGTGATTTTATCGTTTTTAGAGGTGATGAATTCGGCCGCCCCCGGCGGGCTTCGGGCTATGATTATTTTAAACGATTAATCTGCAGTTTGATTGAAATGTTTTTTTCAAGGCACCAAAATCAAGAAATATTAGAAATTATTGGAATGGACCTTCCTTTGCCAGAGCTAAGAAGGATAATCGACCATTTTTGAGATCGTTTAAAACAATATGGTACGACGCGGTCGTAATTTTTGAAACTCACTTTTTTGTTGGCCTTATCTGCTGCTTTAAAATGTGAAGCAAAATGTTTGGGTGAGTAAGGGATATTCAGATTTGAAAAATTTATCAGCTACTGTCAAAAAAAAAGAATCTTCGAAAGAACATTTTATTTTCATATTTAAATTGATGTTACGATTATTTTAGCAAAACAAGAACTTGCATTTCGCGGTCGGGATGAGAGCCATAATTCTTCAAATATGGGTAATTTTAAAGAAATTTTTAATTTTGCAGTTAAACGCAACCAGGAAATCCAGGATGATATTAAAAAAAAGAAGAGGTGTTCACGGGTTCGTCAAAATCAATACAAAACGCTTTAATATATTGTCTTGCTGATTAGGTATTATAAATTCACAATTTCAAACAGTTTACTCATCAGCTTGAATTATTTTCTTAATTGTTCAAAATGATATCCACCAATGTCCATTTAATTATAAAGTCGCTGTTCGAAATTACGAAGAACATTTTGGATCATTTTAGAGGTTACTATATAAAATGTCACACCGAGAGTGCAGTACGGCTAATATAGGAATGCACAATTGCCGGATTTCACGCCTTGTGCGTGGCGATACAAACAGGTCCAAGTGGTAGTCACAGAACCGTACCCAGATCTCTACGTCGGGCTCTTTTATTTATTATAAAATAATATATTGATAAAATAATTGCCTTCAAGTAGCCAAATAAGAGGCATGAATTTGAATAAAAAGTCCTTAAGTTTTTAGCGAGAATTTTATTATAAAACTGTATACTTTATTAAACTAACAAATGTATTTTAAATTACATTTCTTGATAGCTATAAATATACCGGGTGGAACCTCCGGTAACTCGATTTCCGTGCACCCAGCCCAATATCCAAGAAAAACTTTTTCTTTTGTAAATATGTGAAAAATTATCAGGAACGCGAATATCGAAAAAGCTTTGCACATTTTTTAATCCTGGCGATGTGATTAAAAACACCTTATTAACACCTGCTATGAAATTTTTTTTTGTGGAAATCTAAAGTGCAGTTTTTGTCCTTGTTAAAACATAATGCAGTCTCGCATTTTTTACACACAACATAAGTTTACCTAGTTCCTTGGCATAGCAACCTGGTAGTTTTCAGCGAAACCTTGTGTTATTCCATATGGGATAATGGTTTTCCTTGTCCACACTTGACCAGATGAGCAGGTATAAGGTTTATAGTGTAAGTTATTTAACATTATATTATATTTATGCTTTATTAAACTAACAAATATATTTTAAATTACATTTCTTGATAGCTATAAATATACAGGGTGGAACCTCCGGGAACTCGATTTCCGTGCACCCAGCCCAATATCCGAAAAGCCCATCCTCTGATTGGACTGGTAAATGCATTTTATTGGTTATACAATGTTAAATAATCGAGGTTACTCACAGATATTCAATTAATTATACTAAAGTCGTCCTCTACATCCGAGATGTCGGATTCGCTTTCGCTACTTTCCCCTGTGTTCGCGTGTATTATCAATTGGTCTACGTCATCTTGCAGGTTGTCCGCGGTCCACATCTCAGTTTCCGTTTTCTCAACAACATGAGTGACATAATTGCGCCAATTTTGCTCTGTGACGCGTGCGAAACCGTCGTCGATCAACTGGCGTACCTCGTCGTTTTTAAAAGTGGTATTATGGGTACCTACATATCGCTTAACTTGGTTCCACACCATTTCTATAGGATTAAATTCGCAGTGATATGGAGGAAGCCTTAAAATATAAACATTATGTTGTGAAGCATACTCATCAAGATGATACTTATCGTATTGATCTTTAAAAGCACGCGCTGCTTCTAATAGCTCGGATTTCAAATAACACTCCTCGAAAAAAATGTCTTTTTCCACTAGCCATTTCTTGATTGCAGCTTTATTCCAGGAATTGTTAGGGAATCTCTCTTTACGGGAGTGGTACGATGCATTGTCCATTACAATGAGATTCCTGCGACCATTATTTGGTAAATTTGATATTAATGTCTCCTTAAACCACGACTCAAAATATGCGGCATCCATTTCATCGTGATAGTCGCCATCATTTTTCTTTGGCAGAAAAACACGCTGTGTGCCAGGAAGGAAACCTCCTGAAAAACCTGCATGCAATAAAACATATCGTGGACCTCGTTTAGTAGGTGCTTTTAAGCCAGTACTTAAACCTTTGAGAAAAACATCACGACTGTTTTGTATCGTAGTATCGCACCATTCGTAATTTATAGATTGGCCAACATTAACCCACGATTCGTCCAAATATATGATATTGCAATGATCTTTTCGCAAACGTCGTATAGTTCTCAAATAATTATGGCGCCAATGAATAATATCCTCTCGCTCCACCATGATGCTTCTTCGGCCACGTTTCTTATAAACAAATCCAATATCTTTCAGAAGTCTGTATAAAGTAGAAAGAGACAACGGCTGTGTATTCTCATTACCTTGTATGAAGTTATGTATATGCTTTAATAATGGCGGCAAATTTTTCATGAAAAATTCACAATGAACAATTCTCCGTAGAATACTTCTTACACCCTCGTCATATGTAAATATTCTAGAATTTGATTGACACACTCGTTTTTTACGTTTTTTTGTCGATTTCAACGTTCCACTCTGTTCTTTTTCTTTTTTGAAATTGTAAATGCTTCTTTCGCTAACACCAGTCATCAACGAAGTACGTCTTACAGCAGCACTTATATTAAGTTGTTCCGTATTTTGTAAAAAACACAACACATTTAAAACTACGAGTTTAGCGCAACCGTTAAATAATTCTCCGGATTTAAACTTATGGTAGGTCCATGCTCTCTGTTGAAACTCAGACTAAATTTTGAAGTGCAGTTTCGTTTTCCAAAAGCACTTTCACCCCCTACCCATCCTTAGGATGGGTAGGGGGTGAAATAGGGAAAGCTTGGAGTTTATCAAATACTAATTATGACAAACAAGTTTATGGCCATATTTAGGTGATTATGTTAATGATTGTAATTTGTAGCAGAAGTTTTACAAAAGAAATGAAGAACTATTTATAGAAACAACATAACTGTATTTTTAATATTTTACATACAATAGAAAAAATCTAATTTCTATGAAAGGACTGGAAATTTAAATATTATATATAATATCTATAAATAATATCATTTCCAAGTTTCCAAATTCTTTCCTAGAAATTATGTAGGTTATTTCTATTTTATGTAAAACATTAAAACTACAGTTATTGTATGTTGTTCTTGTAAAGAGGTGTTCAAATGTTACTCTTATGAATATGATTCAATTGTATATCTCATGTTGACGTTTTATATGCAAAATTCATAGTTTTCGTTGTCAATAACTCATCAATGCCTTTTTATTCTACTGTATACGTATACATGATATAAAATATTTTACTCGTACTGCCGGCAGATGCATTTTATCCAAGCCGGTCCTGTGAGACAATGAGCAATCAACAGCTGGAGAAAACCGACAACCCTGCGCGTTTATTCTCCATAAGAAAAGCATTGCCGTATCTTACCCGTACTGCACTCTTAGTGTGACATTTTCTATAGACTACATTCATGCACTATTCGTTGTCTTAGTTCTTCCAATGGAGCTGGAATGATATTATAAATCTTGCTTTTTAAATAACTCCATATGAAGAAGTCCAGGAGAATCAAATCGGTGATCTTGCATTCAATAAGACACTAATTTAACTCTCCTGGACTTCTTCATATGGGGATATTTAAAAAGCAAGATTTATAATACCTTTTTAGCTTCATTGGAAGAACTAAGATAACGAATAGTGCTTGAATATAGTGTAGCAACACCTAAAACGCCTCAAAATGATTTTCGTAATTTCAAACAGTAACTTTATAACTGCATGAACATTGGTGGATATCATTTTGAACGTTTAAGTAAATAGTTATACCTGATGAGTATACTGCTTGGAATTATGAATTTATTAATTTAAAATTCAATTCATTTTATTTGCGTTATATTTAATAAAGTTTCCTATTAATGTTGCAAATTTTCTTTTACAGTAGTTTTTGACATGACCTGAAGTTAACACAGTTAAAAGTATGGATGTCTGAATTCTCTAGCGAAATACCTGACTAACAATATGCTACACATGGTATATTCCCTATTTAAAATTTAAGTGTTAGGTACTGGAAGAAGGGGGTTGATAATTGACAGATATCTATATCGTTATAAGATGACCCCTTTAGACTAAAAATCGACCTGTTTCAGCATATTTACAAAATCCAATGAATATTACCGAATATCAGGGTGGACTCTTTTGAGTGGCCAACCCTGTATAAAAAGTAAAGGAAAAAATGTACGTACGTAATTAAGTTGTACAAAATTCTCCATAAAACATTGTTAAATTGCGGTTACTAACCCTTAATTTTCGTAAATCATCAGGAAATTAAATTGCTTTCGGGAAGTAGTTTTTTAAAAGTTTGGGTTTATTTTGCGAAAACTCGTGAATTGTCTTCGCCAACATAGTAATTCGATGTGTTTAGTTCTTTATTTAATCCAAAAGTTGGCAAACTGGCAATGTCTTTAGAAGTACAACTCGATCTGCCTTCCGCCGCCAAACCGACTCCAGTTGCATTTTGAAGAAGCTTGTGCCAGAGACATAGACTGTTTTCCTTTTATTAAATAACTTTTTAATAAAGCCAAGAATTACTGTTACACTTGTTTTAATGGTTTTTTTTCTATAAAAACTGATATTGTTAGTAGTTATTTTAGTTACAGAAAAACACCATAAGAAAACTTTTCTATAAAATATAGTTGTTTAATATTGTTTGGAAACTATTTAGCTGAGTTATTAATAAAGCCATGAAAAAAGTCGTAATTAAGATAGACCAGATAGAACACGTAGATGGATATACATATCCGGGTCACAATGTCAAGGAAAGCAAAAAAATAAGCAGACGTGTAAAAATGGGATGGGAAGCATTCGGAAGACTCTCAGACGTACTTAAAAATAAAAATATACCTCAAAGACTGCGAACCAAAGTGTTTAATTCCAGTATCCTACCTCTACTTACATATGGAGCTCAAATCTGGACATTCACTAAAATAAACATGGAGAAGATCAGAAAAACTCGGAGAGCTATGGAACGACAGATGCTGGGTATACTCTCACTCAAATACCATAAAACCAATGAAGACATTCGTAATAGAACAAAAGTAAAAAATGCTGTCGAACAGGCAGCTAAACTGAAATGGAAATGGGCTGGATATAACGAACGTCTTAAGGACAGCCGATGGATAAAGAAATCGGGATTTGGCGGCCATATGAAGCCAAAAGACCACGAGGAAGACAGCAAATGCGCTGGAGCGACGATATTAAAAGAACTGCATTACCAATGTAGAAACGTCTTACAAACAACAGAGATGAATGGCGAGAATTAGGAGAGGCCTGTATTCATCAATCCGAATAGAGAGAAGGGCTTAAAAAAAAGAAATCACATATGATTAAGATAAATCAAGAGGGCACTACAAGAAGAAGAATTCTTCTTCTTCTTGTAGTGCCTATCAGTTTCGGATATTGGCGACCATCATGGCAATCTGTATTTTGCAAACAGCTGAAAAGATTTTTGGTTGTTGTGTTGAATGACGTACGTATATTTTTCAGCCAGGAAATCCTACGCCTTCCTCGTTTTCCTTCTACTTTTCCTTGTAGAATTTATTGCAGCAAACCATATCTTTCGCTGTTTCTCATGATGTGACTGAGGTATTATGTTTTGGCTGTTTTTATTGTATCTTTCAACCGTGACTTTCAACCCTTACACCGACAACTCTTCTCATAACCCACACTTCTCAAATTCGCCTCATCTTCTTTATCTGACCTTCCTCTATAAACTTCAACACCTTAATCCTTCTCAACAATTGTTGCTTTTAAACAACTATTCTCTTTACACTATTGTCACAACCCTCCCTCCAAATTTTTCCGCCCCTATTGTTAACTTCATAACCTACCATATCTATCATACCTCACTATTTCATCATTTTTACAATCTTCACGTTTACATCATATTCCTGTCCATTCTTTTTTCTTTTGCTAGTTCTCTGTCATTTCATATATCTACCATCCACTCGTTAGTTCTAAACTCAGTAACCATTTAAACATAACCCAAAAATTCATCAGAATTCACTATTTCCCACTTTACCAAAACCCTTAATCAACCATTGCTCCCCTCTTTTAGTCAACAACTTAGTACAGAACACTCACAAATAAAATTTCAGGCTTTTATGTACCGAATTTAATACAACCAAAATATATTTTGGTCAGGGCGCTAGATGCTTTAAGCATGAAGGACCTCTATTATCTCTAATTTGTTGATTAACTCATTTATTTTCTTTTAACCCCCTCTCCTTTATTCTTTAGTCATTTCCTTTACTTTTATTCTTATCAAGTCTCTGAGGAGTTCAGCCTTTTCAATTTTAAATTAATTCCATATGTTATAACTTTAATTCCTTCAGCCGGAAGATTTTTAATCCCTTTTCTCAATCTATTGGACTCACTTATATTAAACTTTTTTACTATACGAGCAGTATTAAACAATTTCATTTAAATACGAAGTCTTACATTAGCTACAAATATATACTATTCAATTTTCCTTGTCCTAGATGTGAGCAACATAAAAGGACAATTCCATATATTTAAGGTAATTTGTCACAAATTACACTTTTTAGACTACACTCCATACGACAAAGAGTAACATAAGCTGTCTAATGCATACGTCATTCTCTTAAACATGACCTTTAACAACATCAGTAATTTTACATCTTTTATATCCAATATTAAATAATTAAAAAAAATTTTAAATCCCAACACCTGGATTGCTGTTATCATTTTAACATCATCAAAGTTTTGAATCTTTTGGCTGTAGTAATGCTATGTTTAACTAATATTGTTTCATGGTACATTGAAATTTTGTTTTTGACACCGTTCATGGGTATCTTGTCAATCAGTTACCAGCTGAAGTCCGTTTGAAGAGGTTTACTCTCCGGACACTGGAACTCACTTAAAGCATGGGTGTATGTTACCTGAAGTAAAATTTAATTAAAATATTAAACATCAAATAATATTATCAACATCATGTACAATCTTTGGTAACATAATATATTTTAAAGGGTTTTTACCCAAATATTTTGGTGGCTCAGGCATGGTAACCTGTAAGTATAACCATTTTGCTTTTCTAACCTTAGTCAAAATTTTAAACCACGTTTGCTTTAATTAAATGGTTTATACTTATTTTAGGTATTTTAACCTGATGATCGAACTGTTGTTCCGAAAACGTTCGTGTTTTTAATGTAGCCCTTTTAAGGGTTTTTATAAAATATACCCATATACAAAGATTAACCTCTTTTTGTGATACGTGGTATACAGCAAGCTGCAGGAATTATTTTCCATGTGGATTTTGTTTTTATTGTGGTTAACAAGTATTTTCCTTTTTGCATTATTAATAAAACAACAAGAATAAAAAATATTGAACAAAAGAATAATCAGAAAAATTGACAGCACACTTGAGGAATCACAAAGCGGATTCATAAAAGACAAAAGCACCAATGATCATAATATTTACTACAAAACAAATAATAGAAAAATATCAGCAAATGTATTTGGCGTATATATACCTAGAAAAGGCTTTTGACTCAGGAAATATTAGAGAAGAGAGGTATTAATAACAAAATGATATGGAGTAATTAATAAAATTTAAAACAGCAATATGAATAAGGTCATCAGTAAAAAAAAAACACATCAAAATCATTTAATACAAACGATGGTCTGAGACAAGGAAGAGGATTAAGTCCAATGTTATTTATAATACTTGGATGAGATAATAACAGAGTGTAACGTAAAGGTGAAACATGAATGTGGGTTATCTTCTTCTTCACGTGCCATCTCCGCGACGGAGGTTGGCAATCATCATGGCTATTCTGATCTTAGATGCTGCTGCTCTGAATAGTTGCATAGTCTTGAATAGAATAGTCTGAAATGTGGGTTATAGAAATTTAAAAAAGTAGGTATTTCAGAAGGAGCATTCGCCGGAGACGTCGTCAGATTGACTGATGAGAACGAACTACAAGGTAATATGGAATGAAGTATTAAAAAAATATGGAATGACAATGAATAATAAAAACAAAAGTTATGGCGATAAGAGGAAAGAAGCATAAGAAAAATAAACATAAAAATAGAAGAAGAAAATATATAATACGCACGAACCATTCAATACTTAGGAGAAGAATTAAAAAACAACGGAAGACAAGAAACATATAGATATTAATCATATAATTAAAAAAACTATGAACGTATACTATGCAATAAACAATAAATTCATAAATAAGAATGAAATATCAAGAAAAACAAAAACTAATCTATGAGGTAATGACCCTATGAGGTTGAGGCATAAATAAATTATTCTGTTTCTTTTTTCTATCGTTTTCCTTGTTTTCACACTTACTTTATCCATATTTTATGCAAGTCTCCATATGTTCTCGCATCTCTATAAATTTGATTGTAGATTGGTGCGACATAAGCCACTCTTATTTTCCTTTTCAAATTCAAGTACAGTAAATGTTATTATATTATATTTCCACTACCCAGTTTGTTGTTATACTACTTTTTTTTTTTTTTTTTTGACACTGTAATGTAATCTAATCAAATTGTAATTTGAATGTGTACATGTTCAAATTCTGTGAAACTTTCTGGCGTTTGCATAATTGTCACCACGCCATCGATCCAATATTTCATGCTTACATTCACATAGAAACACCAAATATTGACAGGTTCCCGATTATTGCCAACCTTATAGCACTGCTTCCACAAAATTTCATTAGAGCTATTTTATCGCGAACTTAATTGCGTAATAGACGATAATGAACGAAAATGCACAGTTGCATATACAATTAGCAGCGTGTTATTTGGTTCTTTAGAGTTAAAGTTTTGTTTATTTTTATTAACTGTAATTATTGCATCCGAAAAAAGAATTTGGCATACGAATTTATTGAGATTGAAGTTTTATTTATTCTGCTATAAGGCTAAATTTTAACCACCGAGAATTAAAAGAAATATACCACAATGTAAACAATGTCAAGAATATGGTCACACTAAAACGTACAGCAAGAAATCAAAAAATACGCCAGGAACTTGAACTAACTGCAACGGAGACCATCCTTCTAATTACAGAGAATGTTCTGTTTATCGTAAGCAACTAAATGTCAGATACAATGACAAATCAAAACAAATCACCACTTAAAATCCTGTGAACAGTCTCAATGTAAATATATTTACGCAACATCATTCTTATAATTTCAACAGAATCATCAGTTTTAGAGATGCTGCCAGTGGAAACATAAATGCAGATAACAAAAATAACAACAATGAATTGGCAGATAAACTATCAAATTTCCTAGACGAATTCAAAAATATGTTCTCTCAACTCTTAAACCATAAAACCTTAAACTTAAATAGCATGATTTTAACCATGTTAACTACAGTCATTTACAAAAAAAACAAAATAGCTTTCAAGTTACTACGAATTGCGTCGTGGAATGCTGATGGAATTTCAAACCATATACTAGAGATATCACTGTTTTTAAAAATGTATAATATAGACATTCTATTAATATCTGAAAGCCATGCCACACAAAGAACAGTTATTAAGATACCTTACTATACTGTGTAGTGTATTATGCAAACCATCCAGACGGAGGAGCACATGCAGGTTATGCCGTTATAATTAAATAAAAAATTAAACACTATGCAGTCCAACCTTATATTACGGAAAAAATTCAAAAATCAGTCATTAAAATCGAAACAAACACCTCTCTAAGTGTATCATCAGTCTATAGCCCATCTATGCATCCAATTTCAAGCGAAGAGTATCATGATTTCATACAAATTCTTGGATCCAAATTCATAGTAGCAGGAGAGTGGAATGCCAAACACACCACATGGGGTTTCAGGTTAATTACGCCTAAAGGTCGAGCATTAATGATTAATGAATACAATCCAACAAAATAACTTTAGATACTTATCAACGGGAGAACCCACATACTAGCCTACGGATCCCAACAAAATCCCAGATTTGGTAGATTTTGCTGTAACGAAAGGGATAGCTGACATTCATAGTGGAATAGAGTCAAACTTCGATTTAACACCAGAACACTCAAACTCACAACTAAAGAAACAAACTGGGATGTTTTCCAAAATTATGTAAATACAAAGATTAGACTAAACAGACTTAACAGGTGTGCAAGAAAACCATAATATCCCCCTCCATATAAGAGAACTTGTAGCAGAAAAAAGAAGAGGTCGACGTATATGACAAAAAACGAGAAATTCACTACATAAAACGTACCTTAACAGGATAAGTCATAGACTAAATAGAGCATTACATGAAGAAAAAAACGACTCTTTTCAGTTTTATGTTTCGAACCTTTCACATGAAGACCACTTTATATGGAAAGCAACTAAAAAATTTAGACGACCGACAATAATAAATTCACCTTTAAGAAAAACAGATATGACCTATTCGCAGAGCATCTTGCAACTGTATTGGCAGCGCCAGATAGTAATAATGATGACGATAAAGATGATGATTTAAGAATGTACATCGAAACTTCATGTCAACTATCTCTTCCTCTGACAAGATTTACTCCAACAGAGGATCGGCAACAAATATAAATGCTTAATCCTAAGAAAGCTACTGGCTATGATTTAATAACAAGAGAATTACTTCAGAAGCTACCGAGAAAAGTAGTGGTGTTATTAACAATAATATACAACAGCATACTACGTCTTCGATGCTTTCCAATACAATCGATATTTGCTCAAGTTACTATAATTCCAAAACCTGGTAAGCCCACAACGCAAGCAAATTTATATCGCCACATAAGCTTACTCCCAATAATGTCGAAAGTAATGAAAAGCTACTATTACATAAAATCAGCAAGTTGTTCCCATAAAACGAAATTATACCACAACACCAATTCGGATTCAGACCTGAACACTTAACCATCCAACAATGCCACAGAATAGTAAATATAATTAAAACAATTCTCGAAGAGAAAATGTTTCGCACTGGAGTGTTTCTAGATATACAACAGGCATTTGATAGATTATGGCATAAAGGTTTCCTCTACAAACCTGAAATTACACCTAACAGACCAACTATACTTTATATTCAAATCGTTTCTTACTGACCGTTACTTCCAAGTCAAAATTAAAGACAGCTATTCAAATAACCACATCATACAATCTGGCGTACTTCAGGGTAGCGTTTTGGGCCCATTTCTGTATCTGATATTTACAGCAGACGTTCCAACCAGTAATGATATCTTCTTAGCTACTTTTGCCGATGACACGGGAATATTGGCAGTGGATATCGATCCTAATGTAGCAACACAAAAAGTACAAAATAATTTAGTCCAATTACAAAACTATCAGTGTTAATGCTAGCAAATCAGTATAAATTACTTTTACGACAAGAAAATCTATATGTCCACAAGTTTATATTAATAATACTCCCCATTCCTTTAAAACCAGTTGTGAAATACTTAGGATTGCATCTGGATGAAAAACTTACAACACATGGACAACATGGACAACACACATTAAAACTAAACGGAAACAACTAGATCTTAAACTAAAAAATATAAACTGGCTATTTAACAAAAGGTCTCAGTTATTTCTTGAAAATAAACTGCTTCTGTACAAAGCTATACTTATACCAGTTTGGGCATATGGAATAGAACTATGTGGCTAAAGTAAATCATCAAATACGAAGATACTTCAAACATTCCAATCCAAAATACTCCGTATAAGTAAAGCACCATGGTATGCATCTAACCAAACACTTCACAGTGATCTGGACATCCCATTACTTAAGGACATAATAAAGAATCACTCAATAAAATATAAAAATCGCACCACTTATCACAACAACGAACTGATAAATAATTTATTCACTCAACCACTTGCCGAAAGAAGATTAAAGAGGGTATGGCCAGAAGTCCTACCGCAATAATACTTAGAGAACCTTCACTGGACCGTACCTAACTCACGTTAATATACTTTCAGACTATTTATAACTTTATTCTTATTACTTTATACTTATTACTCTGTGTATAGAGTAAATTGTAAACATGCAATGTAACAATAAAAAAATGAAACAATGAAAAACAAACAATGAAAAAAAATTTTTTTCAGTTTCATTTAAAGTTATCTATGAAGTCTAACTGGACATTTAAAATGGCGACATTACTAAGAAGAACACAGTCTTATTATTCTTTTTTATCTTTCATAAAAAACTGTTAATCTGTTGATTCTAGTAATGTCGAGGTTCTCAGAAGGTACTGATAGTAGCCATTTCTCAATATTTTTTTTTGCTGGCAAAAAAATATGTTCTCCATTATATTCTCCATAAATATTTGTGGTAGCTTAGGTTCATGCACTCGTTTTAGGTAGGTGATTGTACCATAAAGCATTATTATAATACAGGTGACACTCACAAGGAAAAGGCATATATGGTTAGAATATGTTCAAAATGGAAATAATAATCACCCAATGTGAATAATTTATGTCTTGCTAGTTCCTGGAAGCAGTAGGTGACGAAAAACAAAGAAGGTTTGGCAGGAAGGCTTGGCACGACATGTATGCGAAGAAGATTGATACTGGTATAACTTAAGACAGAAACTTATCGAGAAATGTAATTTTGGAAGCGGTCTCCATGACAATGATGCATGACATTAATAAAGTGTTACGGACATTAAATTTATGCTACAGCTGTATTTTTTTAAAGCCTTTTCTCTATTCTGATTGCCGAATATAGGCCTCTCCTAATTCTCGCCATTCATCTCTATTGTTTGTAAGACGTTTCCACATTGGCCCTGCAGTTCTTTTAATATCGTCGCTCCATCGCATTTGCGGTCTTCCTCGTGGTCTTTTGGCTTCATATGGCCGCCAATTCCCGATGTCTTTATTCCATCGGCCATCCGTAAGACGTTCGTTATGTCCAGCCCATTTCCATTTCAGTTTAGCTGCCAGTTCGACAGCATCCTTTACTTTTGTTCTATTACGAATGTTTTCATTGGTTTTATGGTCTTTGAGTGAGATACCCAGCATCTGTCGTTCCATAGCTCTCTGAGTTTTTCTGGTCTTCTCCATGTTTATTTTAGTGAATATCCAGGTTTGAGCTCCATATGTAAGTACAGGTAGGATACAGAAATTAAATACTTTGGTTCGCAGTTTTTGACGTATATTTTTATTTTTAAGTATGTATGAGAGTCTTCCGAATGCGGCCCATCCCATTTTTACACGTCTGCCTATTTCGGTAGTCTGATTTTCTTTGCTTACCTTGAAATTTTGACCCAGATATGTATATTATGTATATTCGTCTACGTGTTCTATCTCTGTCCCTTCGATGTTTATCATAGATTTGTCATCTTTGTTTGACATTAGTTTAGTTTTGTTGAAATTCATTTTCAGTCCTTTTTTTAGGGATTCTATGTGTAGCTCCTCAATCATCGTATTCAGTGCATTCCACGTGTCGGCTATTAGTACTACATCATATGTGTATCTAAGATGGTTCAATTTCCAGTTACAGCTGTATTACATTGAATATATTTTATTACAGTCTCTGAAATATTTTTACAATTAAATTGTTACAATTAAAAATTATATCTAGGTCCATTGTAATTTTAAATTCATTTTGTTTTAATAACCGAAAAAATATTTTTTATATTTTTAATGATCTTGTAGAAACTTTTTTGTTATTTATTAAATCAATAAAAACCACAAAATAATTCTGAACAATTTTTAGGTTAAATTATTTCTCTGTGATATATTACGAGTAGATCGACATTTCAATATTCACGATCGCTTGATAAAAAATTTATAGGTAAACTCTCATGAGTTAGTATAACGCACCATCCTCACACGTAATTACATTATTTGGCAATAATAGTTATAAACTGTATATACATCATGTAATATGTAGCAGCAATCAATAACATGACATAGGCAACAGCATAGCGGCTATTGCGGTGTCGCTATCGAACATTAAGTAACGCTTTGTCGAGATTAAGGACTTCCTATTCGGTATTCGAAAAGCCTGTTTCCACTTGACTTGGAAAATTTCCAAAATGTAAGTTTATATTCCCCTTTTGAATTATCGTAGTAGATTTATATTATTAAGAAGTAAATAATTAAATATTATCTTACCTTTAATCCAGAGCCGGATTCTGCATAGACTCATATGAAGTTGAATATATTCCAAATAAATCTGAAAGAGAGACATTCTAGATTATGATTTATCCAATTAAAATCTACCAAATATTAAGAATATAAGAAGCTATATTAAATATAAAAAATGTTGTACATAAAATACATCTGAAGCTTACGGTGAATATTTTAGTTAATCTCTAACAAGAAATTGGGTAGGGTGACTCATAACTGTAACATACTAATTGAACAAGATTAAAATCAAATACGCCGCTTGATGATAAGAAAGTCAAAATAATATCGGTTCACAGCAGTTTGATAACTATCTGTACATTTTAATGGATAATATGTGGTCCTTTGCAGTGAGCCAGCTGTAACAACAGACATATTAACGATAGTGAAAATCGATACGTCAAATAAACTTATTTTTAATATATCGTTCTAGACATTGTTATCAAAATACTATGACCAGTACTCCAGTCACTCGGGTTCCAGTCACCTCCCCATTTTGTCAGACTGAACCGATTCACTTAAAATATAGAGAGATGATGGGAAATTGCTTAAATAACAATATATATATATATATATATATATATATATATATATATATATATATATATATATATATATACATATATTATAACGTATAACGTCGATATGTGCTTCCCCCAGGGATGGTTGCCACCCCTTCTCGGGGGTGGAAATTCTTTTGCTCAAAATAATCACGGGAATCAATAGAGGATTAACCTGGCGTTACATATATGTAACGCAGAAACCGCTAAAATCATCAGCCTGAAATTCGGAAAGAGATTCTAATGTTAACTAGATGGCGATGCATGACTTTGAAGAGACACTTTTTTATTAGTTTTCAGCGTTTGGTTCAAGGTTTTGACCTAACCTGTTTATTTAGTTGAGTGTTTGGTGCGACGGTGTTTACTATTTTTGGTAAAAATGGATCTCAAGTTTGAGTAAGTATATTGTTACTATTTTTTTGTTATTCTATTTTGTTTAAAGTGTTTTCAATTGAGCATAAACTAATGTCTTTTCTTATTGATAATACAAATTTTTCGAAATTTTATCCTGGTTTTGTAAAATATGCCTTTCATTTTGGTGTTATATGTAATATATGTAACATGTATGTTATATGTATGTATAAAATATATGTAACGCTAAAACGCTAACGCTAAAAATACGAACTTTTAGAATTTTAACGTTTTTTTTTTGTTCCGGAAAAGGGTTTTCTCTTCAAGAAGCGCTGGAGATGATTGATGCCGATGAATCTTTAGACTTTGATGCTATATATACTGAACCCCCAGAATTTAATGTGCTTAAAAACGAGGAGTCTGGTGATGAGGAACATTATGATTTGAATGGGTTGTCCGGCAGAATTCTTAGGGCACCTGTTGAACTTGTTTTACGAAATAGTGAAAGAGATTCCGAAATATATAATGATATCGACGAGTCTGGACCTTCCAGATCATCAGCAAAAGTTAAAAAACAAGTGAAAGAAAAGATGAAGTTTTCCTGGACCAATGGTGATTTGATAAGTCAAAACGCAGCTTTTTTTTCTGCTAATTTTTTTTATTTCTCAAACCTTTCCTCAGTTGAAATTTTTGAAAACTTCTGGGATGAAAATATAATTTCCCATATTACAGATGAGACTAGAAAGTACGCTCTGTTTAAAAACGCTCAAGATCCAAATATCACTAGAGAAGAGGTAAAGTGTGCTCTTGCTATTCTAATTTTGAGTGGATACAACCACAAGCCAGCTAGAAAGTTTGATTGATAAAATTTCATTCAGTGATCATTTATATCAAGAAGCTTGGAATACGGTACTGGACAGGTTTGACAAAAAGTATTTTTTAGTAGATAATCATTTAAATTCAATTCTTAACATAAAACATTGTTAGAAAAATCTTTAATATTTTTCCGTAGATTATTAGTATCAAACGTATCAAAAAAGTCTTATATCTTTAAAAAACAAAGGTATCAAAAAAGATCAGTTGTGAAATTTTTAAATATACATTTAGTTCAATCCAAATTACAGAAAAATACTTTTCGAGACTGGAAAGAGATCAAATTTATCGATGAACTTCCTAACATGGAAGAATTTTTAGAATTTCTTAAATCAAAATCAGGTATATTAGAAATCATACACAACACTACAAATGTAAACATTGATTCTAAGTCTAATATCAAACCAAACAAAACAAAAAATCATTCACATTTCAATTTAGCAATTTCCAGCCATAACTCAAACAATAATTACAAAAAATGTAACTTTTGTAAAAAAATACCCATACAATATATATAATTGCTTTGATTTCTTAAAACTAAACATAAATCAAAGAAAAAAATCAATTTCACACGTACAGTTGTTTGAAAACTGTCTGAGGACAGTTTAAATCATGCTATTTAGAGCCTTGCAAAAAATTCAATGCAAAACACAATTCATTGATTCATGAACAATGCAATAATCCAGTATCTACTAATTTATTCATACAACCTGAACATTCAAATGTACAAATTCTATTATTGTCTGTCTTACACTGTCTATAGACAGTGGTTCGCAAAACAATTTAATCAAACAAAGGTTTTGCAACAAAACTGTTATACCTTTAATAGATTCAAAACTATCTATAGTTGGAATTCATTAAATAACTTCACATTAAAAAAAAATGCAATTTGACTATTTTTTCTAAAGTTGATAATGCTGAAATGCCTGCAGAAAAACTAATCCACCCATCCTTAGTCGTCCCTAAAAATATTCAATGCATAGATGAACAATTATTTGAACCTGGAGAGATTGATATGCTATAGGTGCAGATCTTTTTTGGGACCTTCTTACAGAAGGAAAACTATATCTAATTAACGGGTTACCTATTTTGCAAAATACTAAATTAGGCTGGGTTGTTTCTGGAAAAAGTTCTGTATCAACTTCATTATCCAGATGCAATTTTCCAAATACAATTTAGTCAGAAGATGCCCAATTAAAAAGATTTTGGAAACTAGAGGAAGTTCCTGTAAATTAATTCTTCTTCTTCTTCTTCAGGTGCCATCTCCGCTACGGAGGTTGGCAATCATCATAGCTACTTTAATTTTTGAGACAGTAGCTCTAAATAGTTGTTTTGAGCTGCATCCAAACGATTCTCTCAGGTTCTTGAGTCATGAAATTCGTCTTCTTCCGATGTTTCTTCTGCCATCTCTCTTTTCTTGCATTATGAGTCGCAGTATGCCTTACTTCTCGCCCCGCATCACATATCCGAGATACTGTAGCTTTCTTTCTTTAATTGTAAGTTCAACTTCCTTCTCTTTACCTATTCTTCTCAGTACTTCATTGTTCGTAACTCTATATACCCAGGAAACCCTAATAATTCTTCTATAGGTCCACATTTTAAAGGCGTTAAGTCGTCTCATTGTGTCTAGATTTAACGTCGATGATTCCACTCCATAGTATAGTATACTGTATACGTAACATTTTGTTGGGTGTACTTTAAGAGCTAATGTTAAATCTTTGCCACAGAGGACCTTTTTCATTTTCATAAAATTAGAACGTGCTTTTTCGATTCTGACTTTGATTTCTGCAGTGTAGTCATTATTTTCTGTTATAAGTGTTCCTAGGCAAGTGTACTTTTTCGATCTGCTGACCTTCTACTGTCAAGATTTCGTTAGTATTATGGTTGTTTTTACAAATTTTCATAAACTTCGTCTTTTTGATATTGAGCGAGAGTCCGTACTCCCTACTACACATTACTATTTTACTTATGAGTCTTTCCAGGTCTTGTAAACTATCGGCTATTATCACTGTATCACTAATTACATGAATTACAAACACAAATTAATTCTTGACAAAAGATTAGTCAGATTATTGCATTATTTTTATACAATTACTATTAGAAATGCAGGGCCTTTTGATAGTAAAGATATTGTTAAAACTATGTATCTCCTGTTGTATTAGGTGGTTCATTCAAAGCAGCCTGTTTCAGGTTAGCAGCTCATTAATGTCATTTCACAAGCAATGAATGAATTGTTATTAATTTTAATTCATAATTTACGGATTTTACATTGTAAAAAATTATTTTTTAACGTTATTTACGTCATAAGCTGTGGTTTCTAAGCTTTGAAAATTTGTATTAAAGTATAAATTATCATTGAATATGTTTATTTTACTCAATTCAATCAGATTTTAATGCATAGCCCACTTCGCTCATATATAACTTTTGCAAAAGAGGGTAAGACAAGCTTAAATCCAAATTATCAGCTAAATCCATGCAGACCCACAAAATTTTGAGGTAAGGTCCTATTTTCCGCCCGAGTTACTGGGCTACAGTGACATGTAGATAACACGTAGGAAATATAGTAAAAAAATCTTCTCTCAGTTATCTAGGTTAGATCGTTAATTAGTATTGTAAAAACATGTTATATTAATTTTAGTTTATTTTTGGTTTTTACTAATATTGGCTTGAAGCTTATGTGACAGACTGTACTTCTTGCCTCAAAATATTTGTGTCATGAATACCTTATAAGGGCCTTGGGTTATAACTGATGCAGGCCTGTCGACAGTTTTAGATAAAAATTCAAACCAAAAGAATCACAGATGTGTTTTGTGTTCTCAACTTGCAAGCCGAATGTGCGTTTGTGTGTGGTTTCGGTACGCTAACGATCTCTTCCTCTCAAAAATGCAGTGAAAAGTGCATTAGTTTTCGCTCTATTCACGCGTCCCAAAAACACTATGTAAATGTTCTGTATGTTTTGTAAATATTCACTAGTTATTAAATGTGTAGTATCGATTGATTACGCTTTATTTCTCGCTAAGTATAACCCGATTAAACCAAACACATAAGGAATCATCGCCGTGAAGTCTGCTTACGTATATCGAAGGAATCTCGTTAACAGTCCATGGTCCTAAAATATTTTGGTACTGTACCCGCTAAGTAAAGGAATTTAATCAGCTTTCCCCCAACAGTTGGTGGAGATCAGACAAAGTTCCATCAATTAGACAGGTACAAATTGCGTTTATGTATTTTGTTTATTATTGAACATCAATTCCCACCAAGTAAGAAACAGTAATTCCATAAATAAAAATTTATCAAGAACAAATGTCTACATGGACATATTTCCAAATCTATATAATTAGTTTTTTCTGGAGCTAAAAAAGTTAAAAACTGAAGCACGTTGTTTTTTAGCAATTAAAATTAAAAATCCTCGCCTTTAATAACCACGCAGATTATCCGGAAAATAAAATAACGACTAGCATATTCGGACATGTGAAAATTTTCACAAAATTTCTATTTTAATGGTATTTGACCAAACATATATCTCGCTCCAACGGGCTTTGAACATTTATTAATATTTCGCCAACAATAGCAATAAACGTCGTGTACATTCATAAACTGCCGGAGATACTAGCACGATTAACAAATAGCATTTTGTTTATCGCATGCTATTTAACGGCCATCATTCATCACAGTTAAAATGATTACAAAAAGTCAATTTGATAATGGTTGCAATTATACAATGTAAGTATATATATATATATATATATATATATATATATATATATATATATATATATATATATATATATATATATATTATTGTGATATTTATAGTCTTGGTGCGCCAAGCAATAATTAGCTAATTAATTTTTTTGATTAATTAAAATTATTTAAATGATATGATTATGACTCTATCACAATTTTTAATTCTTTTATCTCAGGGTTACATTCGTGCTTCAATATCTATGCTATTACATGTGAAAGGTAAGGTCCAGAGAATACCGGAATAATAAAAGACACATATGATCTAACACTATATATTGAAATAAAAATAATGAAATAATTCACACTCAAAAGTTTTCAATAAACAAATCTCATATAAGGATTCTCAAAATTTTTTTCTCCGTACGTGAACAATCAAAATTTATGGTACAAACAATATTAATTGAAATCTCAAAATTCCGAACTATTCTAACTCTCCTAATCAAAATATTTATATCCTTTCTAAATTAAGTGTAAAAATTGTGTTATCAATAAAAGAAAAAACTGCAGAAAACAAAATATCTCTCTCTGATGATGAGTGGTCCAAATCCTTGTTCCTTGTAGACTATATTATCTCCTCTCAACCGCTCCCTCTGTAATCAGCAATCTTACACAGATTGTTGCAAGTATATCGTCCTTAATGATCTCCTTCAAAAGCACAAATCATTCAAATTATGATAGCCTTTCTCCTCTCGATAAACTGAATCTCTCGTTGGCCCGAGTGAAAAATGACTCTTGGAATATCTTCTCTTTACGATAAACTGAATCTCTCGTTGGCCTGAACAGTGACTCTTGGAATATAAGTAGAGAAATATGACTTACAATATTTTGCTGCTTCAGCCTCTGTCAGATACACTAATTCCACAAAAACTCACTAACATTCAACACTACTGCTTACTACATTTCAGGAACCGCCAGAGAACAATCACTGTTCCTCTTACAGATTTGGAAAACCAACTGAACTGTTTCTCTCTCCTCCTCAGTCTCGCTAAACTTTTTCCTACATACTTATCCCACCTTTTTCAATCTCCGCCAATCAAAACTCGTCACAATTCCCCCATTTTTTCATTTCGATAACAAACAAATTTTTACCTATAATTATAAAATTTCCTAAAACTTATTTACAAATAATATTTTCTATAATTCTTAAAAACTAACAAAAAACCTCTATCTAAAATCTCTTCTATTTGTCCCTAATCACTGCATTAATGTATTTTGGAAAACCCCGTTCAATTGTCTTTTTGTTTTCACTTAAAATTATGCGGGTCACTCAAGTATAACAAAGAAATAATTTATGCAAAGCTTACTTTTTGTTTGGTACAGGTAATTCAAGAAATTAATAACTCTCCTTCTTCGAAATGTTTGTTGGATATTATCCTACTTATCTGAATTATTTTAATGTTATTGAATTTTGAAATATTTTTAAACAAACCAATATTTTTCTCGATTTTACATATCATAACAATATATATATATATATATATATATATATATATATATATATATATATATATATATATATATATATATATATATTAGAAGTGATTATTTCGACCAAAAAATAATTTATGGATACGTTCGAATAATCGGGTAAAGTGGTCTGTAATGGAAATCTTTCTTTTTTCTAAGATACTCAATATTTCGCTATTTATTTAATAGCTTCCTCAGGAGTAAACTAAAACAATTTAAACATTACAAAAAATGGCGTACAAATGCATTTTTAAACACAAATAAATATCGCAAATAAAAACTGACATTAAAGTATTCGAAAGATTGAATGTCAAGATTAAATTGTCTTAAGCACGTTCGTTACAGCTATACGATAAAAAATTAAAATTATTTCAAATGTAAAAATAAAAATAGCAATAAAAGAAACGTTAGAAGAATGATATTTCTTGGATGAATTATGAAGGTTAGTTGTTATTAAGATGAATGTTGGCTATTTTGAATATTTATAAATTTTGTTCAATGCATTACAATATATGTTACTTAACTGTCCAGTGTCCGTTTTATAATTTAAAGTGTTTTTATTTTTGTTAATGTAATACATCTCAAGAAATCAGTCTGTGCCAAAATGTGAGCTTTGTTATAGTCTAGCAATTGACCAGTGTTTTTATAGTGCTCAACCACTGCGCAAGTATTTTTTCCCAAGCGGCAATCACTTTTATGTTGTGTAATGCGTTGTTTTAGCCATTGTGATGTTTGACCCAGTACCAACCTTATATAAAAGTAATGTCGTTTATGAAATACCGTGTTTAGGATGTCAAAATAGCTACATTGGTCAAACATCACAAACGCATCACACAACATAAAAGTGATTGCCACTTGGGAAAAAATACTCGAATACCTCGGCTTAATGTCGGACTCGGTACGCTCGTTCATCACAGCCTCGCCACAAAAAGGATCATTTTTACTCCTAATAAAGCAATATATCAGTGTTCACATACCATCTTATGCTTGTATTAACAAAGTACTGTGATCTTCATATTAATATTTTAAAACATTTATTGCAATTTGATCAAGAGTACGTTTCCAGTAGCTTAACGCCTTGAACGCCACAAAGCATAGTAAAAAAAAAGTTATGTGGAACAAAATATTAAACACGTTTACAGTAAGATTGCATTTTAAATGGTTATACTTTAGTTTGAGTACAAAATCTTACATTTGTATTGTTTTTTTTTTAATTATTTTAATTGAGAAGCACGTGTGCATATCATGGCCAAAAATAACTTTTGGATTCCTGGAGCCATCTGATGCACACTTGCCTCTCGTATAAGATAAGATTGAACCTGTCGTAACTTGTTTATTTTATACGTTACATTCGCTAGATAAATGCACTACGTGTTACTTATCAGTTAGTTGTCGGTAGGTGAGGTTGTAGTGTGTATTATCAGTTCTCAATATTGTACCCTCTTTAATGACAGATTAAAGGTTACACAAAGAGCGGTACTAGGCTCGGGCTTCAGTCTGGTAGAGGTATCTTGGTCGGGGCTCTTATTACAGCTCAAATATAAATGATCGGTTAGAGAAGTACTGAAGATACAGAGACGATAAGTTAGAAGATAAGAGAAGAGAAGTTGGAAGATAAGAGAAGGGAATTATTTGGGCACCACCCTATTTTTAGAGGAACAGGGAAACCTTAAGACATAGAGAATACGATAACAAGAAAGGTAAGATCCAGTTAAGATACGCGAGAATAAAGTAAACCGTGAGAGAAAAAGTATTATGATCGTGCGGTACACACTTAATATTTCGACACATATACACTAGTTATATGATAAAACAAATAATAATATAAATCAATAACAATGCCTGAAAGAGATACACCTTGAACAAAAATATAAATTCATATCATAGCAAAAAATAAAAAGCAAATATATCGTTAACAAAGTTATATTGAGGTATATTAGAAAAAAAAAATGCACTACCGCAACAATTACGGCACAGTTAAATGTCACGAGATAAGTGATTACCTACACTATTATCGAATACAACAGCAAAATATCTTTTTTGAAAAATAATAATGAATAATGTAGTATTCTCAAGAATAAAAAAACAAGTAATATTATGATTGTCAATATTCGTCAAAATAAAATATTATTATGCCTTGCGAATACGTAAACATTTACTAAATTTTTTTTTTAATGTGATCACCTCAAATCTATTCCTAAAATTTATCATAAATATAACCTACTTTAATATCAAACAAATGGATCGTAATTTATATGTATGATATCGTAAGTTTATACCCGTGATAGTTCATTCGGTTATACTCAACCATAAAGCAAAGTCACTGAACTGGATGTTATAAATCAATTTGTTACTATTTAGGTATTGAAGTTAAGCTTTAGTCGATAAAATTTATAGTTACTCACAATACCGTAGACAACAGGTGAACATACAGGTGATGGCGTTACGTCCTCAATACAGGCACTTGACACTGGGTTCTGGCAACAGGTATTGGAGTGCAGGTACAGCAAATTACGGTTTTCGATCCGTAATTCCTCGAATTGACTTAGGTAGTCGAAAAGAGAAACAACCAGACAGGAACAGCACAGGTAGTAGTCAGTAGTATAGATAAATGAAGAGACAAATGAACGTAAAGTTGAATGAAGGCGTCGAACAGCAGAGACGAATGAAGGTAGAAATGAACGATGGTAGAGATGAACGATGGTAGAGATGAACGATGGTAGAGATGAACGATCGCCAAACAGAGGTGACTTCGTTCCTTCGAATTAGAATACGTCGCCGTGTGATGGAGAACCAACCGCTTGCCACAGAAAACAACTTGAAAATGAATTCGAATTTTGATCTTAGGCAAGCTAAAGATAAAAAAGAAGTGGGAGTATTGGCTGAAGAGTGCCACGTAAAATTGATATTTAAAAGACAAGGCTCGTGTGGTCATTTTTGTAACCTAAGCACCATCTCCCGACAGGAATTATACGCTCACCGAAAACCAACTTTTCGGCTTTTCTGAGAAGGTAGACCGGAGATTTCACAATAGGCACTGACTCCTTTGGCACTAGGAAAGATTTCTATTAAGCAAAGGATAGATAAAAAGATCAGGGAACATTTGGCGAAATATTTTATTGTTAAAAAAAGCGTAGCGAATCGCTCGTTTCTGTTGGGTTATTTTTACGGCTTTTAACAAAATATATACACATAGGCGGCGTGAAATTAATTTTCTAAGGGGAATAATTTAAAGGAATTTTAAACATGCTTCAATATATCATATGAACACGAGCAAAAGCGTCTGTAAAAGCTAGTGGAAGAGTTTTTTCAGATGTAGAGAGTGCTTATAGTAATAAAAATTTTGAATTAGATAGTCATGACGACATGAGTAATTCGTCAAATCAAGGTGTTTCGTAAAGCAAAAGACAAAAAATGCAAAGAAATTTACAAGATTTACCTTTACATAGTAAAACTCCAGAACAGTAGACGATACCATTGGAAATGTTATTTCCAAATATCGAATGTTAGATGGTGAAAGCTCTTCAAAAGACGATGACATTGCGATTGATCATAACACACCGTTTATATGGAATAATGTAGATGGTCAGAACTTAAAAAATATTACATTCAGTTCAAATCCACAAGAAATCTAAGTTCCTGTGGTTGGCTGTATACCATATATAACAAAAAAATTTATTAAAAATCCTTTATAAAATGTATATAATTTAACCCAATCGGACTATATCACAAAACGTTTTCGGAATCCATGTTCCATCATCAGTGCACCTAAAAAGTATATAACCACTTAATTAAAAAGAACGTGAGATTTAAATTTTGACTAAGGTTAATACAAAATGTGGTTAATATTTACTAGGTATACATGTATTGAGCCACTAAATATGGGTAGTTCGGCCAGAAGAAGATGTGTCACATGTTACGCAAAAAATTCAGCAGATAATGGTAGAAAATTTGCCAGAACTAAAACTCCCTTTTCTTGTTTCAGGTGCATTCAGTGCAATAAATTTTATTGTATCACGTGTTTCTTAACTAGAAACGCGTATTGCTAATTTTAAAGAACATTTACTGATCTTTTGCATTAAAAAAACCAGTTGTTTACGTTTTATATAAAAAAAACTTAGAATCAATCTACATAATAACATACTGTTTTATTGCTAGACACTAGTATCCTAAAAATGTAGGCTAAATATATAAAAGAGTTCATCAGGCTACTGAGAAACTGTATTCCAAATAAATAAATGGGTATTGTGAAGCAGGGATGTAACACGCAGCCTAAAATACACTAAGGGTATGAGATGCAACGGTGCTTCTCATGGTGTCAGTAAGTTCAGTGACTAAGATGCACACTTGCTTCTCGCCAACAAACACAGTAAAATGCTGATAATTAAAAAAATAGTTTTAAAAAATTTTAAAATTAGGATCTGAAACACATATGTAAAATAACATGTAATTGAAAACCATTGTATATCAAATATTTTTCATGTTTTATCAGATATTATTTTGTGAATTGGAAAAAGGTTTAAAATTATTGTAAAAGCAATTACAAAACGAATTGTTCTGATGGAAAATAATATTTGATTAAAGAGAATAAAATTATTTTCAACAAGTTGAACTTGCGTTTTAACTTTACGTTTTATTTGCGCGGTTCTAGTCTTAAAGTCTTTATATTCTCTTTTGGATTATAAGAGACTTTATAAGCAGATAAAATTTGCAAGATCGGATAGCTGTGTCAGTTAAGGTGCTAATAAAAAGAATGAATTATGGAACAAAATTACTCAAAAGAAAATTTTATGCAAACAACAGATGACATATAAATTGGATGACCTATTTATTATGGACGCAAAATAATCCTAACGTTAAAAATATTTTAATGCCGAATTAAGAGAGGAATAAAAAAGTTTTTAAAAATCAGAAGTTAAAGTTAGAGTTTTTTCGGTACAAGATTAAATAGCATAGTAAGTAACTTAGTAATTTATTGTCTGTGGAAATTTTATGCAAGCATATTCGAAAAAAAAAATAACCTATGTACAGTATTGAGCGAATTAATGGAATCATTTTTCATTTTTGATATTTTTTAATATTCACAGTTGGCAACACTGTCGACACATTTACAACTGACCAAGCATTGAAGACATAACCTTACTTTTTTTGCCTTTTATTTGAGGGTGTTTTAGCACATTTCTTACTAAGTTTGTGTTGTTTTGTACTATTTTGTGTTGTTTTCGGTAATTAGTGAGTTTCTTCTTCTTCTTCGGTGCCTTATCCGGTCCGGATGTTAGAGATCATCAAGGCTATCGTGTTGTTGACTGCTCTGCGAAACAGCTCCGCGGAGGTCATCCCAAACCATTGTCGGAGATTTTTAACCACGAGATACGACGGCGCCCCGACCCTCTCCTGCCAAATACTTTACCCTGCATAACGAGTTGAAGAATTCGATATTTTTCTTCGTTCCGCATCACGTGCCCGAGGTACTCAAGCTTACGTTGTTTCACTAAATTAAGCACTTCTTTTTTTTCTCATGCGCTGTAGGACCTTAACGTTGGTGACATGGTCCACATACGATATTTTTAGTATCCCCCTGTAGATCCACATCTGGAAGGCTTTAATCCGCTTTTTTGTGGCTTGCGTCAGTGTCCCGGCTTCAACTCCATATAGTAACACTGGAAGAATGTAGCACCTCACTATATGCATCTTGGTTCCCAAACTAAGATCACTACAGTACACAGCAAGGATCTCAACTTGATAAATGTAGACCGTGCCATTTCAATTCTGGATCTAATCTCTTGAGCATAGTCCCATTGTGGGTTGAGGGTAATTCTGAGGTACGTGAATTTGTCGACTCTCTGGACCTCTTCGCTACCTGCCATTATTGCCCCGGGATCTAAATTTGTACGGCTGATAACCATAAATTTAGTTTTCTTAATATTACACACAGTAGCGACAGTAGCAAAAGGGAAAAATATTCAAATCAAAAAATGGAATGTCGAAGGATTCAAAAGCGCAACAAAAAGACAAGATTACAGAAATGCTCTCCAAATAAAACTCAACCGAACTAGAGAGGAAGATACTGCAGAGGAGGAATGGAGACAATTAAAAACAATTATAACGGAGTCAGCAGAGGAAACTGTCGGAAAAGCCAAAAGGCAAAGAAATGCGGATTGGTATGATGATGAATGCAGAACTGCAGTAGAGGAAAAAAGGCAAGCTAGGCTTAACCAACTTCAAAGAAATACAAGAAATAGCAGTGAGATTTATAACGAAAAAAGAATACAAGCGACTAGAATATGCAGAAGAAAGAAAAGAGAGGCTATGAAAAAACAAGTACAAGAAATCGTAAAGCATAACAACAGACGCGAAAGCAGAAAATTCTATAAATGCATAAAAGAAAGCACACAGTCATTTAGACCAAAACTAACGATATGCAAAGACAAGGACGGAGAACTACTAACAGAGAAGCAAAAAATTATAATGAGATGGAAACAATATTTCGAAGAAAATCTAAATGCAGACAACGAAAATGATCAGAACGACACAATATATTATACGGCGGAGCTGCACATCGAAAATCCGAGTTATGAAGAAGTAGTTCAGATAATAAATAAACTAAAAAATAATAAAGCACCAGGAACGGACGGAATTTCGGCAGAATTATTAAAGCATGGAGGATCCGAACTCTGGGAAAGAATCCATTACCTAATAACATTAATATGGACGAAGGAGCAAATGCCAGAGGAATGGACAGTTGGCCTCATACAGCCAATATATAAAAAAGGAGATAAGAGGGAATGCCAGAATTATAGGCCAATTACATTGCTAAATGTAATATACAAAATTCTTTCTGGTATAATCTACAATAGATTATTAGAATACTCCGAAAATATAATTGGTGATTATCAAAATGGATTCAGACCAAATAGAGCCACTACAGATAACATATTCATACTAAGAACGATACAAGAAAAAGCTTATGAATACGACATAGACCTATATAATATGTATATAGACTTTAAACAAGCTTTTGATAGTGTGAAAAGAGACAAAATGCTGGAAGACCTTTGTAATCTAGGTATACCTAAGAAATACATCAGCCTCATAAAAATGACATTGCAGGGTTCAAAAGCCGCAGTCAGAGTAGATGGAGAACTGACTCCCTTGTTTAACATCAACATGGGAGTAAGACAGGGAGATGCCCTATCAACCATGCTATTCAACCTAGTTCTTGAGGCAGTCATCAGAAAAACCAATATAACCGGCCATATAAACACCAAATCAGTACAAATTACTGCATATGCAGACGATGTAGCCATCATTAGTAGGAATAAGCCACGACTAATGGAAGTGTTCAAACAAATTGATCTTGAAGCAAGAAAAAGAGGTCTCAAAATAAACGAAGCAAAAACGAAGTATATGACAGTCAAAAGAATAACTGACAATGAAAATGATATCACAATAGACAACTATACTATCGAACGAGTGGATGCCTTTACATATCTCGGCACAGAAATCAATCAGAATAACTCCGTAAGTAGCGAAATTAATGCACGTATTTCCAGCGGGAATCGTACATACTATGCTAATAAAAGATTGATGACATCGAAATTATTAGACAAAAGAACCAAAATGACTATCTACAGAACACTGATTAGACCCGTAGTAACCTATGGATGTGAAACTTGGGTAATGACGAAAAAAGATGAAGCCCAACTCAGGATATTCGAGAGAAAAATACTGAGGAAAGTATATGGCCCGGTACAAGAGGAAGATGGCACATGGAGAATCAGGAGAAACGACGAGGTTAATGAGTTAAATGAAGGTTATGACATTGTAAGATTTGTGAAAAGTCAAAGACTGTCATGGCTGGGACATGTGCAGAGACAAAACGATGCAAAAACAACAAAGAAAATGTTACAATGGAAGCCCATAGGAAGGCGAAAAAAAGGAAGGCCCAGAACGAGATGGTTGGATGACGTGGAAGACGAACTGAAAACAATGAACATAAGACAATGGAGAAGAAGGGCACAAGGGAGATCTGAATGGAAGGACATAGCCAGACAGGCAAAGACCCATCCAGGGTTATGATGCCAAAAGAAGAAGAAGAAGAAGAATATTACACACAGTTCTCACTCGGTCTAGTAAGGCTTGTAGATCATTTAGGCTGGTTGCTAGTAACACAGTGTCATCGGCGTAGCGCATATTATTGATGTATTCACCGTTCACTCGGATTTCCATCTCTAGGTTTGTGAGGGCATCAGTAAAAATTTCCTCAGTGTATATATTAAAAAGAGTCGGCGAGAGCACACAGCCTTACCTTACTCCTCGCATGATCTTCACTTGGTGGGTCAGCTGGTCTTCGACCTTGACTTGAGCACGCTCGTTCCAGTATAAATTCATGATGATCCGAATGTCCTTCTCATCCAATCCTACTCTTTGTAGGGCGGCGAACATCTTCTGGTGCTCACAACGGTCAAATGTCTTGGCGTAGTCAATAAAACAAGTATAGACATCACAAATGACATCGCCGCATCTCTGGAGTAGGAATTGTCATGTGGTGAAAATTGCTTCACGTGTACCCACGGAATTGCGGAATCCAAATTGCATTTCACCGACATTTTCTTCGCATTTCTTGTAAATTCTGGAATGTATGATTTTAAGAAAAATCTTAAGTGCATGACTCATAAGGCTGATAGTTCGCACAATCGCACGGAAATCTTCGCATGTTTTCGCAGATCGTTTTTTTGGTAGTGTTACAAATGTTGACAATAGCCATTCCTCTGGGATATTACCTGAATTGTATATGGCGCTAAACAGTTCAGTTAACTCCTTTGTGCTCACTTCACTTATCACCTTAAGTTCAAGGGGTATTTCGTCTGGACCTGTGGCCTTGCCATTCTTAGACTGTTTTAAAGCTGATTTCGCCTCGCTTTCTAGTATTGACGGCCCCGTCATGCAATTTATTTCTGAAAGGTCTTTCGGTAGTCCCAGAAAAGTTCTTCGATGTACATTTTTCAGGTCACCAACTTCTCCTTAACTGTCGTCGCCAGGTTCCCGTCTTTGTTTATGAGGAAGTGTGTGTTTCTCCTCTTGTATTGACCAGTGGCTTCTCAAATCTTTCGGTGGATATTTACATGATCGTGTTTTACTAGGAGCTCTTCGATTAGTTTACATTTTTCTTGTATCCGTGTATCCTTGGCTCTTCGTATTTCTTTTTAAATTGTTTGGTTGATTTTTTGATATTTCTTCGCGTCCCTGTTTTTCATTAATCTTTGGTTTATCATCTGCAGAATGTCATCAGTCATCCGTTTATTTTTTACTCTTGTTTTCTTTTCCAGATGTTCTTTTCCCGCATTTAGCATGACGTCTTTGATATAACTCCATTTTTGTTCTACAATCTGTTCTTGTTGTTTAGCAGTTTCTGGTTTTTCTCTCATTACATCTCTTACGTTCTGACGAACTACGGGGTCTTTTAGAGTGTCATAATCTAGGTTCTGTTGAGGTTTACTTTGGATGAATTTCTTTAAGTTTAAGTTCTATCTGGCCCACTAATGGGTTGTGGTCTTCGCCGAAGTCGAGCTGTTCTTGAATCTTTTGTTAATGAGAATAAAGTCTATCTGGTTTTTGATGATATTGTTGGCTGTATCTACAGGTGACATCCACGTATAAAGTCGTCTCGGGGAAACTCTAAACCAGATGTTAGTAATGGTAAAATCTTCTTCCCGACAAAATTGGATAAGTCGGTCTCCTCTTTCGTTTTTCTCGCCTAAGCCGTGTTGTCCGACGATGCCTTCTATTCCGGTTTTGCCAACTTTGGCATTGAAATCACCCATGATGATGGTAAACTCGTTCTTCTTGGTATATTTTAGTGTGTATATTGTAGTATGTTATATATATATATATATATATATATATATATATATATATATATATATATATAATTTAATTATTACTAAATCACAAAAATATTATATATAAATATTCGGCATTACTGTTTCGTTGCCAAACAAATCCATTTTGAATCTAATTAAAACTATTATAATATACTAATTGAAGTACATACACCAAAATTTGGTTAACTATTAATATACTGAAATTCCCGTAGTAAAATATTATCACACAATTTATTTGTTAATCAAACGCGACTATATGAACAAATTTAGAAATTCATATGGAATCTATTATAATAATCTAAAATTAAAATTTTGCTGATTATATACCTAGTGTGAAATTGTGGTAATTGCTTTAGAAATGAAAGTTTTGTACAACAAATAAAACATTGACTGATTCATTCAAAGCTAATTTAAAATAATTATACAAAAAAGAAGATGTTAAAGGCAGTACAAAGACTGCGTAACTAAAATCATATGCAAAATTAATATTCGAAAACAGTTTCCTTTAGGTAAGAAGTATATAGAAGAGTCTATTCCTTCCAATCAGAACAATAGGTAATTTTCTATATTTGAATTTTAAAAGTAATAAATGTGACAATAGGGCAAGGTGACAGAGAGGAACTAAAAATAATTACAGAAAAACCTAATTAGTGATCGCCATATGCAATAGAACATCAAATTCTGTATAATAAGTACATGTTTCCAACTATAGTAGAAACCCTCAATTCAGAAGAGTGATTTCATGGTTTACACGCCGAATATCCTCAAATTTAAATGTACACAGCGGCCCTCGAAAACTGCCTGTTTTCTCGATTGCAATTTGCGTTTCCTCATAAGAAATTACAGAATATATAAAGTAGTATATTTATTTGTGGTTCTCTATATTAGACTTGACCAGAAGTTGTCGTACAGTGTAGCCAATTCTTGTTCACAAGTAGTAATTATGGTCATACAACAACTGTATTCTTCCACGCAGCGATTATTACCATCATAAAAATACAAAAACAGCCTTACACCTAACGGTAGAAAGGCTTAGGACTAAGTAAAAATACAAAAAAAAACATGATTTTTTCAATAGTAAAAATTAAGCACAAAATTGTAATGAAATAAATTTTATTTATATGTTCCGTTTCGTTACATATTTAAATTTATAAAATAAAAATCGATATTTTAAAACATTATTTTTCAATCGTTTGGCAATGTTGGAATTAGCGAGGAAATTCCGTTTTACAATTCGGACCCAGACATGCCGTAAAACTAGTTTTTATTATTTTTTCGCCGAAGAAATGGTTTTTTACATTGGCGTTTCTATGGGTAGTGCATTTTGTGAGTATATTGTATGTAATAAGTTTGTAAACTTATTGTTGTCAATACTGTTTTAACAATACTGTATTGTAGTATTGATAAAACGTGTTATTGATAATAAGAGTGTTATAGTTTGTCGTTTTATAGTAAATTTTTAGTTATATTCTTATACAGAATTGTTGAAATTATTGTATATATAGTATATACACAGATTATTGAAATGCAAAGGACGAAAAACCGAGTTGTTTATGAAGGAATTGTCGGCAGAAAAATGGCATTAAATGTTAGCCAAGCGGTCGACATTTGTAGCAGTTTAACAAAAGTATCCATTAGCTGTATTTATCGTGTACTTAAAAATACATCGGAAAATAAAAAGCAAGAAAAAGGTAAAACTAGAGGTAGGAAGAGCATTGTTTTCGATGACGAGACAAGGAATATTATACGTCGAAAAATTCATTCATTTTATTTTCGGAGTGAAATTCCAACACTGAAAAAAATTTCTCAAGAGCTCAAAAACGATGACTCTTTACCCAAGATATCTCATAGGGTCTTAATCAGAACCATGCGCGAAATGAACTTTCGATATGTAAAACGCAACAGAAAAAGTATGCTATTAGAAAAAAATGAAATTATTCTGTGGAGAAGAAAATATTTAGAAGAAATACGAAAAATTCGCAGCACTGGATGCAAAATATATTATTTGGATGAAACCTGGATTAACGAAGGTCATACAGTTGGAAAAGTTTGGCAAGATTTAAATGTCAAAAGTAAATGCGAAGCATTTATAGAAGGCTGGTCTACAGGATTAAAAGCTCCATCAGGAAAGGGACGGCGTTTAATCATCACCCATATAGGAAGTGATACAGGGTTCTTTGATGATGGTTTGCTTCAATTTGAGTCGAAAAAAACAGGTGGTTATCATAAAGATATATCATAAAGACTTCCGAAGTATTTGAGCGCTGGTTTAAGAGAATCTTACCAAAATTGGAATCTGGGTCTGTGGTTGTTATGGACAATGCGCCATATCATAGCCGCAGACTAGAACAATTACCGACGACGGCATGGCGGAAAGGGAGAATTCAAGAATGGCTTACAGAAAAGGGGATTGCATACGAAGAATCAATGCTCAAAATTCAACTACTTGACATTGCACGGTTAAGGAAAAGTGAATATCTTAAATATGTTGTGGATGAAACTGCAAAAGATTATGGTGTCAAAGATCTACGTCTACCACCTTATCATTGCGAACTTAATCCCATTGAACTTATCTGGGCGCAAGTGAAAGAAAAAGTAGCACGCAATAACAAAACGCTCAAATTAAACGAAGTTAAGGAACTTTTGATTCAAGCAATCCTCCATGTAACTCCAGAGAAATGGGCTAAATGTATAGGCCACCCAATTAAAAAAGAATATCGTATGTGGGAACTTGACACTCATGTCAAAGTTTTACTAGAGCCAATTATAATTACACCAGGTGAAGATAATGACAGCGATAGCAGCACTGCATCTTCAGATTTAGACAGCGAATAATATTTTCTAATAGTTTAGTAGGCATCAGCATAAAAAAACCAAAAACAAAAAAAAAACGAGAAGAACATAGTAAGTGTGTATAGTGTTTGTGTTTAAATAGAATAGTACAATGTTTTGTTACATCCAAAATTATTTTTATTTTGTTTTTATAGAATTTTATTTTATTTTATAGGATTTTATTTTGTTTTGTTTTATACTGTTTAAGTGTTTTGTTTATTTTATTTAATGGGACAATATGGCTCTTGGCGAACACCCATTTAAAAAAAAGTGACGCGCCACAAGACATACCTCTCGGGTGGTGTGGAAACTGTCTTAAAATTTGTTTTAAAAAAATTTCATTGTGTAACTCTTTAAGGACAGGTCACGTCAAAAGACGTTTTAGCGTAACTTCCGCGACAGCCTGGTGGCATCAGTAAGCTTTCTGCAAAATTACTTGTTTTTTATAGCTTTTTGTTTGTGGCATTCTGTATTTTTAGGAGACTGTATGGAATAAGCCACAAAATATTTATTTATAGGTTTAATTTACTGATTTTTCGATCTCTATATAAAGACATCCTTTTCAAATATACAAGTGATGTAATATTTATTTTTCTATGGCTTTTTGCTTGCCGTTCTGTATTTTTAGAAATAATGTTGGGAATAAGTAACAATATATTTAATTGAAATGTTTAATTACTGACGTTTCGATCTCTATATAAAGAGATCGTTTTCAAATATACAAATGATAGCAATATTTATTTTTCTGTGGCTTTTTGCTTGTGGCATTCCGTATTTTTAGGGAGAATGTTGGAAATAAGCCACAATACATCTATTTACATGTTTATTTTACTGACGTTTCGATCTCTAGTACAGAGACCGTTTTTAAAGTTAAGAAAAAAAAAGAAAATAATATAAGAATATATAAATATATAATAATAAACAAATAAAATAAATATAACTATAATTTATATCTTTGAAAACGGTCTTTGGATATAGAGATGGAAACTTCAGTAAAAACCTGCAGATAAATATATCGTGGCCTATTTTGAACAATAATATTTAAACAATATAATATAATTAACGTTGAAATAAAAGTGAGTGTACGCCACTGGATTTTCATACGTCTTTCCCCACTTCTACGCCTTCAAACGATGACTCACTCTCCCAAATAGTGAAATTAGAGTTTAGGCGTTAACACTATTATTTAATTAATTGAGGTACCATAGCTGTCAAATACTGATAAATACGCTAGTTTTCATAAAGATGGCGAATAAGATCAATGGTATTTGTCGAAACATTTTTTTTTATAAAAAATGAGAGATGTTATTGAACATATATATATATATATATATATATATATATATATATATATATATATATATATATATATATATATGTTATGATGTATTGTTTGTTTGAATGATGAGCAATGAGTATTTTTAATAATATAGGGTTTTTATCGCGGTTCTCAAAGAATTAGTTTGTAAGTACTTTTTTAAATTATCTTTATTATAACTATTATGAAACACACATATATATATATATATATATATATCTAACCTAGCCAATGTAAATTTAAAATAAACTATCTTTAAATTGATATTCTTATAAAACTAATTAAATTCTATAGACACTAACTAAATTATATTAACAAAATGTTGTACCTTTCTTTCACTGAATGCCTAAATGAACTGTTTTCCACTATATAGATTCTAATCACCACTGAATGTCTTCGTACTTCGGTTATCCTTGTTTTTGTGAAATTACTTTTTCCAATTATCAGCTTCTACCAATTTAAGATATATTTTTCTTCACCAGCATTTATACACCACCAAGCAAACCAGCAAACAGCATTTATATTTATTCTTCTTTTCAATATACCAATATTCAATTATTATAAGTTGATTTATACTAATCTCCAATCATAATATAATTTTAATTTCTTACAATATTCTTCTAATATACTTTTTTAATCTTCAATAATTATTTGTGTATCATTATAAATGTGCATTAAAATATATGCATAATTTTTAATCTTCATTTAACTCACTATATTAAACAATTGGACTATTTGTAACTGATTCACTGACTCAAACTAACTTTCATATTTCTTACTAAACTTTTCTGACTGACTTCTTGAAAATTCTGAACAATTTACTTCACTAACTAAATGTGTCTACTAACTTTCATAATAAACTGGCCATCTTGAATCCAAATCACGGGTATTTATATCTTTTTGGATGCTCTAGAATCATCTGGTAAGAGATCATGTTCTCTTTAGTTCTATTAAATACTTGTCTGAATTTTCTGGAACAAACCATTTCGCAAACATGGCCATCTCCGGTGATCCAGAGAATTCCATTCTTTTCTATTAATAATTTTGTTGACATTTAGGCTTTTCAGATCAGAATATATAATTAAATTAGTAACTTAACATTCTAATTTAATAAACTACACATTTTAAACAACTATAACCCCACTTATATTCGTAAAATTCTTAAAATGACACTTGGAATGGAGGGTATAGTGTGTTGCCTAGTCACATGGCTCACTTAAATATATCTACAAAATCATAACTACTAAAATACAACTTTTTACAATTATTATATGCTAATTTCTTAAAATGCCCTCACATAAATATATTTTTATTAAATTCTCTAGTATTTAACTTCTTAAAATAACCAAATACTTGTTATATCTAAAATTATCTAGTATATAACTTATAAATTAATTTTTTAAACAATATCATTTCAATATATATATATATATATATATATATATATATATATATAACTAAGAGAGGAGAGAAGATTATATAAACAGAGACAAAAAAATAGGTCGGACACAGATCTTCAAAACTATACGGTCGCAAAAAAGGAAGCAAAAGTGATAGTATCAAAAGCAACAGCAGAAGCATATTAATAAAATCTATATGTGTATCCGAGATGAAAATAGTAAAATACTTATTCACGAAAAGGATATCATAAACAGATGGAAATATTACTTTGACAGGCTATTAAATGAAGAATTTGACAGACAACCAGTTGAGTTAACGGACAACAGTAACAGCAATGGTGAACGAAATACCAAACAAAGAATTGGCTCAAGCAATTAAAAAAATAAAGAAAGAAAAAGCAGTTGGACCAGATAATATTCCTGGAGACGTGTGGCAACATTAGGGGAGACAGGGACAAATTGGTTAACACATCTGTTTAATAGAATTATAGAAATTGAAGTGCCAGACGAATGGAGAATCAGTGTATTAGTACCCGTCTACAAAAACAAGGGAGATGTACAACAATGTACAAACTACAGGGCCATAAAACTACTTAGTCATACCATGAAAATATGGGAAAGAGTAATTGACAGACGGATACGTGAAGAAACCGAAATATCCGATAACCAGTTTGGCATTATGCAAGGCAGATCAACAACAGACGCAATTTTTGTTATAAGGCAGCTGATGGAAAAATATAGGAATAAAGAATCAAACGCTCACATGGTATTCGTTGATCTTGAGAAAGCATATGATAGAGTTCCTCGGGAGATTCTGTGGTGGGCACTCAATAAGAAAGGAGTACTCGATGAATATGTAAGGATTGTGAGAGACATGTTTAAGGGAGTAACAACTAGTATTAGGACAGATGTGGAAAATACTGATAAATTTTCTTGTGAAAGTAGGATTGCGCCAAGGCACCGTACTTAGTCCTTATTTATTCTCATTAGTTCTGGATCAAATAACAGCGAAACTACGGGGTAATATTCCATGGTGCTTAATGTATGCTGATGATGTAGTGTTAGTAGGAAATAGTGAAAGCGACTTAAAAGAAAAACTGAAATAGTGGAGACAATCTCTTGAGAAAAAAGGTTTAAAACTTAGTAGGACAAAAACAGAGTACTTAGAATGTTCATTTAAAGGTGGAGTTAGTACAAATAGAATGATATATTTGGATGGTAAAATGATTGTGAAAAGTAATCGTTTAAAGTACCTAGGATCGGTCTTACAGAGTAATGGGGGAATAGATGGAGATGCAAGCAGTAGAATTAGGGTTGGATGGATGTAGTGGAAGGAGTGAGTGGTGTATTGTGTGACAGAAAAATTCCAATGAAGCTGAAGGGAAAATTCTATAAAACAGCCATAAGACCAGCTACGATGTACGGAACTGAATGTTGGGCAGTTAAAAAGAAAGAGCAACAACGAATGCACGTGGCAGAAATGAGAATGCTTAGATGGATGAGTGGAGTGACAAAAAAGGATAAAATTAGGAATGAGTATATTAGGTGAAGCCTAAGGGTGATACCAATTATTGCCAAGATGAGAGGTCATAGGTTAAGATGGATTGGTCATGTTTAACGTAGAGACGTTTACCCATTACGAAGAATTGATGATCTGCGGGTTCCTGGAAGTAGTAGGAGAGGAAGACCAAAAAAGACCTAGGGGAAGACGCTTAGACAGGACATGTCGGTAAAGGGTATTAATATTGATATGACCGAAGATAGACACTTATAAAGAAATGAAATTTGGGAAGCTGACCCCGTATAGAGATAAAGGCAAAATGATGGGGTTACAGCACACTAATAGGGGTTATTGTAATTTCAGCATTTAGTTTGCCATGTCCGTTGACCTGAGGAAGCATAGAAAATTATAGTGTGCGAAACCGGTCGTTGGTGGTAGAATAAATTGATTGTGAGTAAGTCTTATTCTTATTTCTCCTTACCTAAAATATATCATATATCATAAATTTTCCAGAGGAGTAACGGGTTAGTAGTAAATAACAGAGTAAGGATATATAAAACTGTCCAAACGGCTTAAGAATAAGAAACTGCCGAGATTGGAAACTAAGAAAGTAAATTTAGGTTTTTGGAAATTCCCTATTATGAAGGGCCAAACACTTTCTACTGAATAAATTAAGCCTTGAGACAAACTATTTCCGCTGAATATTAAAAATAGTGTTTGTTTTAAAGACACAAACAAGAATAAAGTCTAGGGCTGCTTCTCGATTACCCACGACAGGGTTATTAATTATAGTTTAGATTTGCTAGAGTTATCAATCCAAATTTCTGAAGGGTTTAGTAGGTAGCAGTTGAATATTATCATATAAATGGCAAAAAATATATTCCGAAGTCTGAAAAGATACCTCGTAAACATATTAGCTCTTTTGCCGGGTGCATTATCCGGCATAAAAAATAGTATCCACAGCTTTCCGAAGGAAATTTATGATCCATAAGAAAAATAAATCATCTCCTTTACATAAAGTCTCAAGTTCAAACGGAATTTTCTGTATTAGGTAATTTAATCATCCGCTTCTTCTTTGATAGTAGGGGAATGTCAAATTTAACAAATTGCCGTAACGAACCCGGCGTATCGTCTTTATTGAAATGTGTTGTAAAAAATCCTTTAGAACTTTGTCCTCGATTATTCGGCGAGCTGATGATGAATAGCTTATAATTTTGTATGAGAAGCTCTATTTTACCGCGCACCAAAGGTGACAAGCTTTACCCAACACCTAGGAAATTTTATGTTACCGTCTGTTATTAATGATACCAAAAGATTTATAAGGCAGGTACGTTATTAAGTTTTTTAACAATGGTTTATGTTGCGACGTTTCTTGGTTATCCCAGAAACACGGCACAAAAGAGCGGACACTAAATGAATGAATCTAGTCGATCAATTTAAGAAAACAAGACAGTTTAAAATTTGTCCCGTAAAATAAACTTTCTAAAATACACGTTGAGTATAAATTAGTTCAGAAATTCTGTTTCGGATAAATTTCAGGCAACAAGTTAAATCATTTCTACCTAAAAACGAGAATTACAACTCGATTCTTATAATAAAAAAAGGAATAACACAAAAATAACTGTAATAAGGTCAGAATAATTATGGTTATCAAAATATCAATATATATATATATATATATATATATATATATATATATATATATATATATATATATATATATAAGAGTAAGAAAAAAGAAGTATGGTTATCAAAATATCAATATATATATATATATATATATATATATATATATATATATATATATATATATATATATATATATATATAAGAGTAAGAAAAAAGAAGTACTTCCTAAACACAAAATTCATAAAACAGTCAACATTTTCAACAATCATAATCAACATATACAATTTACGGTTGAGGAATCTCTACCATTCAGAAAATTGTAAGAAATACAGACAATATGTTGAAAACCAGATGGTTCAGAAAATTAACACCTAAATTAATACAAATACTAAATGTTATTGACAATATAAAAATAGCAACAAAGAACATCAAAACTATTTCATCTTTATATTCCAAAACTAAATATCCTATAGACAAATTTGAAAAAACGAATTTAGTATACAGCATTAGTTGTACTCAGTGTGAGGCTGAATATGTTGGTGAGACCGGAAGAAATCTTTCAAATCGCATTATTTCTCACAAAAGTGATTGCAGAATTAAAAAACCATCTTGTGCTTTGGCAGAGCATGTAATCGATAAAGACCATATTATGGATTTTGATAACATTAAAATTTTATGTAGTGAAAGTAATAAATTTAAAAGGACTTTTTTGGAAATGGTTTGTATTAGCAAAAGTGATAATAATTTAAACAAAAGATCAGAAACTCAAAATCTAAGCAAAATTTATAATTATATTCTTTCTTTATGATTTATATATAAAACTTGTAAAATGTCATATTTAATTCTCCATATATCTGTTACATTTTTTCAGACATCTGTCAACGGTGAATAAATCTTCTTCTTTTTTGTTACTAAACAAAAAATAATGTTTAAACGAAATTTTATTTTTGGCAATATAATTATCAAAAATAAAAATTTTAAGTTGGCATTTGTGACATTGAGGCTTATTTGTAATTGGTTGCTATTTTAACTTATTTATAAATTCAATTATTTTTGTATTTAAAAAAATATTTTCAAAATTATACTAAAAATTTTCAGAGAAGCATTTATTAGATTAGGACACTTTTATATTAATTATTTTTAAGATGTATTAGCAGCAATTTTTATTTACTAAACTAATTTTTATTTGGTAAGTTAACAAAAATTGTTTTTTCTTTCTAGTTCAACCTTATAAGATATTTTGTCTTTTTTAGCTCTTGATAATAATTGTAAACACAATTGAAAGCTCGAGATATAAAAAAATAGTTAACCAATAGCCCTTTTATTGACTCCAACCCATTCAAAACAGTTATATATATATATATATATATATATATATATATATATATATATATATATATATATATATATATATTTATGTTAACCTTCAAACCAGACGAAGACATGTATAGTATGTACGTCAACAAAATATATGAGATAACGGACATCCTAAACACAAGAGTTTAAATTCAGCCTTTTAAAAATTACAAATTAATGGTCACACATGGAAGTTCTGTGCTAGAGGACCAAGGTGTGTTAAATACATAAAAAACATCTTACTAAATATTGCGACAAACCTGAAAATATTAACTCAAAATGTGTTTATTGTGGCGAAAACCATTCTGCCAAATACTGAGGATGTAACGTCGCAAAAGAAATGCAAAAGGTGAAAAACAGAAATCTGAAAAAAATGAATTTGCCACACCCTCCAGACAGAAGGACAACTGTAACCAAGTCAAATATTGGTGAAAGAAAACAAGCACAGATAGGTACTAGTAATAAGACATACAGTGCGGTAACAAAAGGTCGGAATGAAAATTATAATGATAAATATAAAAAAGCAAAAGAGATAAAGATACAGAACAGACTCTACAAATGATATTACCGGAATTAAAAAAATTAAATGAAGGGGTCACTTCCCTGGAATATAAAGCTCAAGGTGCTATTCCAAAGGTAAGAAATGGCTAATGACCTTAGAATTGTCGCATGTAACGACAACGGGTTGCTTAAGAACTGCAAGCAATCCTTGATATAGAAAAAATTGATTTGTGTCTTGTCTCTGAAACGCATTTCAAAAATAAGTCCTACATTAGATTTAAAGGGTACAAGGTATACCACACAGTACCTCCTGACAATGCTGCTAAAGGAGGCAGCGCAATCATTATCAAAGATAGTATTTAACATCATGAAGAGTTGGAATATTAAACCGAATATATTCAAGCTAGTACAGTAAACATAAAAACTAAAATTTTTAAAACAAATGTAAGTTCAATACACTGCGCACCTAAACATTCCATTAAAAAAGAGCAGTATACTGAATTCCTGAAAAGCTTAGGGGAAAGGTTTATTATTGGAGATGACTTTAGTGCAAAGAACACACACTGCGGCTCTAGAATAACCACCACTAAAGGAAAGGAGCTTTTGTTAGCTATCAAACAACATAATTGTGAAGAACTTTCAACTTGTAGACCAACCTATTGGCCTACAGATAGAAACAAGATCCCTGATCCAATAGACTTTTTTATTATTAAGAATATTTCAGTTAATTTACTTGACATTGATGATTGTTGGGAACTAAATGGTTGGGATTATTAAAAAATAAAGTAACCCTACAGTATCAAACAAATTGACGAATTGGGCAAGTTTTAAACTGAGCCTTGAAGACATAATAAATCTAAATGTACCACTAAAAACCATAGAGCAATTAGATAAAGAAGCAAAATTGTTGGTGAACAATATCCAGCAAGCAGCATGGAAAAACCCTCCTACACTGAAACCTAGGTCAAAAGGAAACAGTTATCCGAAGGAAGTAAGAAACATGATAATCAAAAAACGAAAGCTGAGAAGAACTTGGCAACAAGGTCCCCTCAAGATAAGACTAAACTAAATCGTACAAGTCATCAACTTAAAAGGACTATCCTACAATTAAAGAATGACTCAATTAATTCTTACTTACAGGAGTTAACAGATTATTCCTTATGCAAAGCTACGAAAAGACTCAAAAGACCCATTATTCACTCTCCGCCCATTAAACTAGAAAATAGAAATTGGGCCAGAAGTAGTGCACAAAAAGCAGAGCTATTTGCTGCATATCTTTCAAAATACATTCAAATCAAATGAATCTCAAGAAGATGAAGAAAGATGAGAGCTGTTCAATTAGAGGAAGAAATTCGGCTAACTACAGTAAAAGAAGTGATGGAAGAAATAAGGAAAAATATTAACCCGAAGAAAGCTCCGGGCTATGATTTAATTACGGGTGAGCTGTTGAAAAATCTTCCCCGAAGAGCTATCGTAAAATTAACTAACCTTACTAACGCTGCATTCAGATTAAAATATGTACCAATGATATGAAAGATGGCGGAAGTCATTATGATTCCTAAACCAGGAAAACCAGCATATGAGGTTTCGTCATACAGACCGATATCTCTGCTCCCTGTAATATCGAAGCTGTTTGAAAAACTGCTCCTCAAGAGAATAAAACCAATTATTTAAGCAAAAAATTTGATTCTGACACATAAATTCGGATTTAGAGATAAGCATTCAACAATCGACCAGGTGCACAGAATCACGAATATTATCGAAAGATCTTTAGAAGAAAAGAAAGTATGTTCAACTGTCTTCCTTGATGCTGCACATGCTTTTGATAAAGTCTGGCATGAAGGTTTAATACACAAACTAAAATTAAGCAAAAAGACTGTTTTTCAGACTTAAAAGAAATTAGAGCAGGTGTTCCACAAGGCAGTGTGTTGGTCTGGTCCTGTACCTGCTATACACGTGTGATATACATGTACTGGGGGACAACACAGCTGCCACCTTTGCTGATGATACAGCAATCCAAGCAGTAGGAAGGACTAGTAAAGAAGCGACCAACAAGGTCCAAATAGCAGTTAACCAAATCCATAAATGGACACAAAAATGGAGAATCAGACTGAATGAAGCTAAATCTGTCCATGTTAATTTCACCAACAAAAAAATGCAATATATACCAGTTTATTAATACAATATTAATACAATATATTCCCGCGGTTAGTACAAATAAACCTAGAGCTAAGATTAATACTATTATAAAAATAAATATTAAATTCAACAGTCTTCCGGGTTGAACAGCGTTGATTTCCATTGCTCCGAGCTTTCGCCATCCTCTCTGATGTCTTCTTCAGTGCTTCCGAGGTCTCAGTCTGCCAAGCCCCCAGATACTACTGCACTGATCACTATTCACTTCACTACTGGTAGGTAGAAGAAATACATAAGTACAAATGACATAAAAAACTAAATTCCTACTACTAAATACTACTTACTAATTAAGTCTTTCAAACGTCTATGTGCGCTATTGTCCATCCGAGTCACTATTACGAAGATGTTGAATTTATAGATGTGGAGATGTGGCAACCATGTGTGTTTAGGGCTACCACGAGAACAATGCGGAAACTTTAATCACTTCTAATTTATACAAAAAGGGCACTACTGTATTATAATTGATTGCTATTATACCAAAAGCGGGACAAATCTTTAACATATTTGGAGAGCTGTGTATAACTTTGTGAGAAGTAAATCCTTGAAAGATTTTTTTGATGGCTTCTGCAAAGAGAGATGTTGCTTCTTCCCCGTCTAAATTCGCTCTGGGCCGTAGGCGGGGTGCCTGATTTTTCACATATTGGTAAATAGTTTTACATGTTCGAATGGATTTATTACAACACTTGCGTTTCACACATTAAATCGTTGTTTAAACAACAACCCGCACGATCAAAATTGAATCCCTTGCATTGGCTTACACTTTAAACACAAATACAATTAGTTTTTAGGATGAGAACTTGGTTGCCAAATGAAATAAATGTTCAATGATTGTAGTCTAGTTTTACTGGACTATTATTCTAATCTATGAATCGAAATTTTACTGCATTCCAAGAATTGTGTAGCTTCAGTTGCTGTTCAATTATTTTGTTCTAGGTTAGAAAATCGTTCCCTTGGCTTCTGTTTTAATTACTTTATCTACTTTCAATTTATTTAAGTCTAATGCATTTAGTTACTTATTTACTTCCTTATAATAAGAATATAGTAGAAGCGCTGATATTTTATTCGGACTTTGCGGGCGTAGTTGAGAAATAGCACCAAACAATTCGGGTATATTTATTGATCGCTCTGCTTACTCGGCTAATTATAGGAGTAAACAATTCATGAGCTGCATTGTTTCAGATTGCCAGTGTTGATTTTGTTAAATTTTTTATTTTTAAATGCGAAAAAGCATTCTAGTTTGATTACTTTTGAATTTTCATTGCCTGAAGTCACTTCGCGAAATAGAAATTAAGATTTATATTAATTATACCAATTAGTATACTTTGACAACGCTTCGTTTAAAGAAACTCGATTATTTGGTATCTATACTGTAACTATATCGCTTTCGGATATTGGTAAGCGTTCTTATAAATTTAATTCAACAATTGTCTGTATAACATTTAATTACCCCTCTAGAAAACAGACCTCTTTGTGTAAGAGTTAACAACTACTATTCTGAAAAGCTGGAGGAAGAAAACGTTATCCCTTAAGGCTCAATTATTAGTTTAAAAGCACGTTTATATGCAGATGACTTGGTGGTTTATATAAAAGGCAAAGATATTAATTTAACTTCAACAATTTTGCAAGTTTCTTTAAATACTCTTGCAAGTTACTTGCAAATACTCGAAAAGTGGTCTCGCGATACTGGTGTTCAATTCTGGGATACAAAAACCGTTGGTATAGTATTCTCAAAAAAGAACTTCTCAAATAATCCCAATCTTAAGTTTTTCGATACATCGCTATCCTTCAAATCATCTGTAAAATTCTTAGGTATTTGGTTTGATAATCAACTTACTTGGAAAGAACATATTAGACAATTAGTTTTGACTTGTCATAAGAAACTTAACCTAATGAGAACACTGTCAATTAGATATTGGGGCTCTGATCTCTCTACCTTACTTACAATCTACAGAACTCTAATAAGATAAAAAATTGATTATGGATCAATCGCTTACGCCTCTGCTTCCCCCATATTGTTAAAACAGCTAAACTCTGTTTACAACACAGCACTTAGACTCTCTCTTGGCGCATTTCGAACGTGACCGGTGGAAAGTTTATATTCTGAAAGTGGGGAGCCTTCATTATATCACCGCCGAATTTCCGTAACACTATCACACACAACGTCAATAGCCCCAAATGTAAACACACCTCTATTTAATAATACGATCACTAATAAATATATAAATCTCTTTACTAATAGTACCAAACATAAGCCTTACTATGAGCGAGTACGGTGTTACCTGAAATGTCTTAATTTCGAATTCCCAAATACCTTTCCAATCAATATTAAAAGCTGGTCTAACCCAATATGACAAATATATTAATAGTCACGCAGAGATTAAGAATAATCTAGATCTAATTCTCCGTTAACATTACGAACATTGCTATATAATCTTTACAGATGCATATAAGTGTGATAAACGAGTAGGTGCTGCATTCGTTACTCCAAGCGATACCATATCAATTTCGTCTTCTAACCTTCTTTTCGATTTTCTCGGCTGAGCTCTATGCAATGCTTTAAGCTAAATCATGCATATAAATTCTAATAACATTCCTAACTCTTATCTTAAGTGACCCACTAAGCGCCCTTCTAACCCTTAACCAGATCTATCCTAAAAGTCCACTTGAGAAACTGATATAACTAGAACTTATGCATGCTCAAGAAAATTCTAGGAGTATCAGATGCCGTTAAACATTTATTAATTGAATGCCATAGTTTTGCCAATTTTCGTGTTACATTTAACATACCTAACAGTTTAAGTAATTTATTACTCATTTTTCAGCTAGTAATATTGTAAATATCTTAAAATCTATAGCAATATTTTATAAACTCTAATTTTGTAATTCTGTAGTCGCCGCTAATAACCATTATGATAGATGCGGTTGTAATTTCTAAAAAAAAAATTTCATTACCTCTCCTAGTCATTGTGAGCCACATCTATTAATATCTTTTTTGCTGGGTTGATTGATAGCAAGTAATAAAAGGGATGACGAAAGGGTCACTTCGGACATCACTGCCTATCACAAGCCATGATAAAGAAAAAAGAGGTGTTTTCATGATATAGCTGTTATCGATTGACAAAGCATCGTTTAAGGAAATTCGATTATTTTGTACCTATACTCTAACTATATCGTTGTTGGATATTGGTTAGCGTTTTTATAAACTTAATTCAAATATTGTCTGTATAACATTTAATTACCTCTCCTAATTATTGTGAGCTACAGCTATTGCTGCAGTCCTTTTTTGTTGAGTTGATTGATAGCAAGTGATCAAAAGGATGACGAATGGGTCACTTCGGATATTGCTGCATGTCCTAAGTCATGATAAAGAAGAAAGAGGTGTTTTCATGATAAATATGTCATAAGTAAAAATAAATACTCATCTTTACTCACTAAATCGATGAAACGCCTCTTACTAAAATAAACAATAAAGTTTTTGAAACAGGCGAAACAAAGGAAAATTGGCATGTTCTCTTGTTTCTAGTTTATAAAAAAAGTTTTCATTTACATTAATATTGTATCGATTGAGCGAATGAGCGGGAAGTCGAGTATATACCTAAAAATGTAAAATACTTAGATTAATGTTCTTTTAATTTCAGGACATTCGATTATTTAGTCCATCAATTGAAATAGTACTAGTAACCGCAGGTTCTTGTTTGGTCTGTATGTATATAGTGTCTTCTAAAACATACCAAAACGTGTTTATTTGAAAAAAGTTATATATCGAGTCATGCATTATTTGAATCATATTGTTACAAATACATTTATCTCCGCAATTTACTCTACATATTGCGTTTAAGGCAGTAAACAGAACTAAACTAATTATCAAGATTCGAAGTTTATTTATGAGAAAAAATAATTCCCTCGAGTGTCTTGAAACCGATGTAATCTATATAATAGCGGAATTATTCAATATCATGACATTAAGACGCACTGTGTTTACACATCAAAATAAAGACACAACAGATGGATCAACTGCTGAATCAGCAAATTGCTACAACTACGCAACGAAGCAAATACTTTCATTTTACAAGCTCCAATAAAAAACTGAAAATTTCGCCAAATGAAGAATTAGAATACAAAGTAAACGCTTAACATGCATGGTATAAAACAAGAATAATAACACAGTCCAACAAAATGAAAAAAAATGGTGCTTGAGAAATAACGAATTTTAAATATTTTTGATCATTTGATTTCAAAAATGACGTCTTTTTCCATAGTTTTCTTTTTTGGAATCGATTGTATAATATACGTTATGTTATTATACAATATATTAGCTCATTGTAGAATATCTGCTTGCAATTGGATTCATCAAAACTGTAATAATATATTATAATATATAATATGTAGAAGGACTCAAAGATTTGAACAAAAATAGAGAATATAAACACCAAACCAGAAACATCAAACGGACTAAAACATGAAAACATAAATGGAGAGTGGGAAGGATGCAGAAACATCATGAAAAAAGCAGCTGGAGAATTACTAGACATGGAAGTTAAACAAAGAATAACAAGAACAAATGACTGTTTTGACAAAGAATTTCAGATTATAACAGAAACAAAAAACGGAGCATATTAATTATTGCAACAGGGACACAACAACCCACAAGCAGAGGAGAAATATAAATAACTACGTAAGAAAGCAAAGAAAATCCACAGCAGAAAGAAGGGAGCAAATTTTACCACAAACAGAGGAGAAATATAAATAACTACGTAGGAAATCCACCACAGAAAGAAGAGAGAAAATTTTAGCAGAAACTAAACAAAAGCAGAAGAGAATTCAAACGAAAGAATTAAAGAGATAAGGATGGTAATATATTGATAGAACAGCAGGAAAAACTAAGAAGATGGAATTCCTGAATGCGACCGAAATTGTTTTAGATTACATTGATATATTAGATGTTTGTTTGTAATACTCTATTTAACGTTTTTTTTTAATATTGATTTTAATTACCTATGTGTTCTTAATATGCAATACTCTAATTAAAGAATAAATTTTTCGCTACTGACAAGCTTCTTGCTAAAACTCATAAGGGCAGCTAAATGATACGATAACTTAAAAGATCAAGCGTATAACTCATTTGATTTTTAATTTCTTAGAGTACAAAAACTTTCAAAACATGTGCAAATGCCGACTACTGAATTTACTTATTTACGAGAGTAAAGGACGAGACTAAAGTTTTGATACAAACTAAATATACTGACAAACATAAATGGACCGAATGCATCTTAACATACATTCTAATGAAGCTGAAAAATAGAAAGTCTCTAAGGAAAGTCGAAATGAGAAAATGAACTTATAAAAATCTAATATAAATTTTGATGCTTGTGTACATGCTTTTACACTACCGTAAGAAATTAAAAAAAAAGCTATTTATATTATGCCCTGAAATCATGGATGTTCCTATCGTTTTTTATGTAGTTCGTATAATGATTGTCGTTAGTTTTGGTTAATGGTAATCAGAGTTTGCCAGTTTGTGTTTGATCTTATTTTGTGGTTTAGAAAAACACGAATTTATTTATTCTTCATGATAATTTTCCTCAGTATGCCAGTTTGATCGTTACATGAAGAAATTTACGATGTTTATCTTATGAACAAATTTTTAATTTTTCGTCGTATATTTAAATCACTTTACTACTGCGAAATTTAATCAACGCTATTAGGTTCTAATATTACTGGAAAATTGATTAATAACGTATACTGAGAGTTATAGAAAAAAATTATTCCTATCAAATAGCAAATGCCTCTCTAATTCGTTATGACCAATTTAATTGGCTTGATATGTTGAAATAGGCAAAGTGTCGTGAACATAGTCAATACTGCGAAAAGTCAAACATTGATTTTTAGTATTTTATTTATACAAACGTGTGAGCGTTGTTTGGTCACATTTCATACACAAAAATGCGAATTTCATGATGTTGATAAACCTGAGTTGTTTTGGTTTGAGGCACTATTTAACACAACTCTGACGGTTTTTTAAATGGTGTAGAATTCGACAGAAACGTTTTTTAGGGCATATTTGGATGATTCCTTACGTGAACATTTCTATTTTGGCATTTATTATTGTTATTGTTATTGTTATTAAATAGTAAGCTAGAAAATGAACACAAAGATTTCTATGTTAAGGAAAAGTGATTAATATATACGCAACAGGAAACGAAATTAAGTATTAGTTTGGAGTAGACATGGGGAGCTACAACTACGTCGCATCTTCGATGACGTAGTATGATGAAAAAAATTATTTCAATTCTACAGCAAAAACAACAAAGCATCTTACAGTAATAAGAGCTGGTAAAACATATATCTATGGAAGTTAGAAGTTGAGGAAGAAAAGTAGAACAATAATTTGTGGCAATAACAATTTGACAGTTAACTTACTTGGCCTCAATCTTATATATTTCTTGTACCCTTCTCTTTCGTGCCTATTCCTTCCTTAGCCGCTTGATGTATAGCTTCTGTTATTCTTTTATGCTCGTCTTAGGTTTAAGTTCTGATCTAGCTGTTTTCAAGTTACTGGTTTAATTGATTATCATGTAGAAATCGTACATTTCTCCATATCTTGACCTTTACTCCCGTAAATGACCGTTATGGAGTGAAATTTTTTGCAAAAATACGCTTTTGATGTAAAAATTCAGTTGTTTAGTTGTGGCGAAACTCACAAAAATATCGTAAGATTGATCATTCTTTGTTTATTCATTTAATTTGGATATTAACTCTTTCAGTGAAATTGTGATAGTCAATTTTCATAATCTTTAGTAGTTTTTTAAAATGTCCCTCTGAAGGGACATTGTGTCTTGGTGAATCAAAATAATACAAAACTTTATTTACGCTAGAAATATTTAATAACATAAAAATAATAAAACAAACATTATTTTGGATAACATTTTGGGAAACAGTTCCTTACCTTCACAAGACACAGATAAACTTCACATTTGGAACAAAATATATGAGTCTTATTTTTGCGCCCCTTCAATTTGCATCTAGAATTATCTTTTTTTTTCGTCCACATTGGGAGTATGATTGTAGTCATCATATCCCATTTCTCCAAAATGTCTAGCTCGACCCTTTTTTTTTGCTTGAACTTGAGTGTCACTTGGATTCCTCTCTTAGAAGGATTTTTAAATAGTATTAGATGCTCTGCTACACTTTCTCGAAATGCCAGATCAATTATCTTGTTTTTGTTAATTCCTAATGCAAGAGCTTGGTGTCTGTATTCTAGCCATGAATTCACTAAAGCGAGATCAATTGCCTAAAATATCATCCTAATAGTCCATGAAAAAAAAAAACAATAGAAGGAGGAATTTCATTTGGTCCTTCTGAGCACGTTTTGTCTAGTTCTCTATTTTCTACATCAACTCCAACCAACTCTGAAAAAATATTATCTTTGACAGTTGTGTCTTCTTCATGGTCAGACTCCATCCGTCTTACGTTTCAATGTTCTAGACTTGGGTAAAATTTTGGTGAGGACTGTAAAATTAGTAGACTGTTTTTATGGTTCTGACTTCGTGTGAGTATACAGTACTTCAGTTCCCCTCTTTATCGATTTTGTCTAGGTGTACTTAAGATAAAAATTAGGATTTTCCCACGAGAACAACCTAGTACTATGAATACAGCCATTTCTCAAAAAGCTCTCAAAAGCTAATAAAGACGTCTAAATTGCCACTCAATTCTAATTTGTCTGACTGTGATTACGTAAACTTTTTGTAAACGAAATATTTTCCATGAAAAAGGTTATAAAAAGATTACTAAGATCGAACATTACTAGTTTGTCGCCGAAATGGCTGGTGATGTTAAATAAAGAGTTTTTAAATACGGTTGTGTGATTGGGAGCTCACATTTTTTTCTTGTGTCTTGCTTATTCTTGTGTTTAATCATAAAATATGGAAAGATTTTCTTATCTTCCTAGAGTTATTTGGTTGGGGCCGGCATTCACTAGCCGTGTTTATCAGTATACCATCAAGTCTATTATATCGTTTCTTCTGCAGACGAGACATGACGGGATTTAAGGGCATCGCACCCTTATTCTCTTTGTTAATCTATCTGGGTACCAACTGTTTCTTTCTTTGGCTTTCGCATATGGTGTTCCCGAGGCCAATGACTTTTTTACAGTGAGTGATAATTTATATTGACCACTTGTTTTTGCGGTTAATTAGATACATTGATTTCACGGAATTTTCTTCTTCTTCGACTTTTTCTCATTATAAGCTCACTGTTTTCATCCTCCACAGCACTCTATTTCCCCAGTCAACTTCTCTGAGTTCTCTATCTATCATAGCATTTCCTATGTGTGTTTTCCATCTTGTAGCAGGTCTTCCTCTGCGTCTTCTTTCAGTCGACCCCAAATTTTACCTTGTTGATGAGTTTTATGAAATTTGAACAAAGTAAAAAGTAATGAAAGGGGCTTAAAAATATTTTACATTATTATTTTCTATGAATTTGTGTTTTAAAGAAAGCAAAAACATTTAAGGTGTGTATGTATGGAAGTGAGGAAGCTTCGACGAAATGTTTATTAGATACCCTACTGTATTTATGACTTTTTTTGATGGCGCAGTCGGTATTAGCATCAATTTTTTCTATGGGGAATAGGGATACTCATCTTATATCTTACATTGTTTTATTGAATTTACTGTTTAATATTAATTTGTGTATGAAAGCTGTTTATTTTCTATTTTGTTACGATATAAATGGCCTCAAATTTTGATTAAATGTCCGTATTAAGCTGAATATACGTGTGAGAAATCTTTATACAATATTTCCTTGTAAATATACATATACTTTGTATAGAAAATTGGACAAAACACGTTTATAAAAAATGTGTCACCATCTCATCGAGATTTTCATTCGCCGGCAAGTGTAACCACCGCAGTTGTTCAATTTATTTTCCAATGATGAGCGACGCCGACGAGACAAAATTGTTTCGGAGATAAATGGGTTCGTGCGTCAAACGGAAAATTTTATACGGTTGTGAACAGAAATCAAAAATAATCACTATTTTTTTGCTTTGTTTGATGCAGCCCCTTGTGTTGATTTAAGAAAGTTTTAATTTCCAGCCTAATGTTTACAAAAACAACTTCATTAATTTAACGCAAATATACTGTACAGGTTTTTACCGTATTTGCACACAATCATATATAACATTCTTCCTGTCAAATCTTATATCATCATCATCATCATTTTCAGCATATTCTACCGACTATAGTACAGCTTCCCTTACATAATCATTTTTGTCTGCCCACGATTGTCTAATATTCGCATTTCTGAGCCATGCTGTACGGGCTTGTTTCCTTATGTCATAGTTCCATCTTAAATTGGGACGTCTTCTTTTGAACGTTTGTCATGAAAGCAAATCTTTTTATCAATGAAAAATTGTTTGTTTTTACTTTGAATAATTTTAATAAAAAGTAGGAACCTGATATCACTGGCTGGTGTATTTCTTTTAAAAAAGTTTTTGGGATTGGAATTTAATCAAAAACACTACAAACAACACACAACTGTGTACAAACTGCAAATAGTATGTCACCCCATGGAACACAAAATGGACGACAAGTTGTGGGAGGTAGAACATTGATTCGGGCTTAGGATTATCCTGGATGATAACAAACTGCAATCTTCAAAACTCGGCCACTTAATTCCTTAAAACCATATGGACCTCTCATATGGTTGGAAAAGCAGTCTTACAAATCCCTCAAATAGGGCACAGCACAACCAATCGGTAAAAAAATTGCCGGCTTTGAAGACTACGCGCCGAAAGCTATCTCTTCCAAATCTAAATTTCCTCTCCTAATTAACTAACTGCTACTACCACTTTACACTATATTTCCATGACAAAAACGAATAACGAACAACAAAAAAATAATAACGAATCAGGTATTTAACTTTAGTTGCAAGTATTACGGTACAGTTTTGTTTAACTTTTAAATGGCGAATCCAACGACTATATTTAGTCAAAGGGGAGAACTTTTATTAATAATTAATGAATATAAATATTCAAAGGCCCGTGTCTCCAAAGATGGAAAAGTTAGATGGCGATGCATCAAAAAAGAGTGTCAACAAAAAGTGTACATAAAGGAAGGTGATGAAAATTACGTTATTCTTGAAAAAGCATCGGTGGAGCATAATTATGCTCCAGATATCCACGTTGACCGGCAAATTTTTTGTAATTCTACAAAGAGGAAAGCTATAGAAGATATATGTGAAAAACCTTTAAAGATTGTCCACAAGAAAATGAGGAAGGAAAATTTCAGCAATTTACCGCTGACAACGAAAGACGAAGAAATATCTATGCTGCAAGACGAAAATCCACACCTTCATTGCCCAAGTCACAGGAAGAAGTTCTACAAGTGTTAGTGAACTTAAATTTAAAAACAAATACAGGTGAAAACTTTTTATTATCTACGAAAAATAATTCCGCAATTTTTAGTTGTTTCACAAATCTTTACTTTTTGTGTAATGTAGATTCCTTGTATGTAGATGGAACTTTTCAATACTGTTCTAAATATTTTTGTCAGATGTTTACTATAGATGGCTACAAAAATGGTTTTTATGTTCCTCTAGTATTTTGTTTGTTAACAAATAAATCGCAGCAATCGTACAAAAGTACTTTTGATATATTAATAAGAATATGTACAGATTTGAATTTAAATTTCAAACCGAAGCGAATAATTTCTGATTTTGAAATGGCAATTCAAAATGCAGCCAAGTTAGTGTGGCCCGACATTATTATTTTTTGTTGCAAATTTCATTTAACACAAAATTGGTACCGAAAATTCAAAATTTAGGTTTGTCCTCGGAATATAAAAATCAAACTGGAAAATATTTAAAATTGTTTTTCGGCATTCCTTATTTAGATCCAAATGATGTTGGTGACTTTTTCTGATAAACTTTTTAATATTATGCGAGATGATGATAGAGTTGTGCAATTTTGTGATTACCTAGTTGATAATTATTTAACGGAAGATTTAACATTTCCACCTTACATGTGGGTTCAAAATCATCATCTCTTATATTTACTACAAACGCATGTGAATCATTTCACTCGAAATTTAACGAATGTTTTTATAAATCACATCCTGACATATTTAAATTTACAGACAGTTTGTTAAATTTTCAAGCAGAAGTATATGTGAAAATTAGAACTGCACATAGATTCGAAAAAAAAACTTGATACAGCGGCAAAAAGAAAAGTTGATTTTATTGAGAATAGGCTAAATGAATATTACGTTAATCAAAACATTACTAAATTCGACTTCATTAAGTCAGTTTGCAATTATTATGCAGCTAACTTTTAAAATCTAAAACAAAGTGTTCACTCTTACTTATTTTAATCACTAATCAGACATTAGAATTAGCATTGTTATTATTTAACTGTAGTTTTTGCTATTGTACTCGTATATAAGTTAATGTAGATTTATAAATAAACTTTATTCGATTATATTGTTATGGTTTCATTATTTAATCATTTAAAATTTTCGCCCATGCTTTGGGAATTGGGTTCCTTTTTGAATACAATAAAGTAAAATAAAAACTATATATGTTCACAAAAATATTATCTAAGTACCTAGGTAGCGTGGGGCAGTTCGTAGTCGCTTTTAATCCTACTATAAAACTGGATCCATTAAAATCTAGATAGCGTGGGGGAGTTCGTAGTCGCCCGTTTTCTATTTTTTTTACATCATATATATATATATATATATATATATATATATATATATATATATATATATATATATATATATATATATCTACATATATATATATATATACATAAATATATGTATATATATATATACATATATACATATATATATATATATATATATATATATATATATATATATATATATATAAATATATGTATATATATATATACATATATACATATATATATATATATATATATATATATATATATATATATATATATCTACATATATATATATCTACATATATATATACATAAATATATGTATATATATATATATAATATTAATATTAATAATAATTAAGAAGTTATATACTAGAGAATTTAATAAAAATTATTTATGTGAGGGCATTTTTAAGAAATTAGCATGTAATAGGTGTGGGAAGTTTTTTTTTATATAATTATAATATTGTAAATATATTTAAGTGAGCCATGTGCGTAGGCAACCAGATATACATACTCTGAAAGTGACGTTTAAGTAATGGTTGCGAATATAAAGTGGGGTTATAATAATATGTTGTTTAAAATGTGTAGTTTATTAAATTAGAGTGTTAGTTACTGATTTAAGTGTATATTCTGATCTGAAAAGCCTAAATGTCAACAAAATTATCAATAGAAAAAGAAAGGAATTCTCTAGAATACAGAATTTAACCTTTGTTTACGGAAGAACTTTCTCGAATATGATTATGTCTGTGGATCGAACATATACTTTTTCCAGGACATTCATATAGGTAGGGAATAGAACAAATCGAACAGGATTTCTTGCTAGATGGTTCTGGAAGATTGAAAAGGTATAAATACTCGGTGATTTGGATTCAAGATGGCCAGTTTAGTATGAAAGTTAGTTAGAGTTAGTATGAAATAAGATATTCAGTTAATAAGAAGAAGTCAGATCAGTTACAGTTTAGTCAGAATTAGGAAGAAAGTATAAAGTATGTAATAATCGGTGATTGAGTATTAAAATTTGATAATATTGGAAAGTATATTAGAAGAATATTGGTTGGATATTGGAAGAAATTAAAAATTATATTATGATTGGAGATTAGTATAAATCAACTTATGATAATTATATGGTGATTGGATATTGGTATATTGAAAAGAAGAATAAATATAAATGCTGTTTGCTGGTTTGCTTGGTGGTTTATAAATGTTGGTGAAGAAAAATATTTTAAATTGGTGGAAGCTGATAATTGGAAAAAGTAATTTCACAAAAACAAGGATAACCGAAGCTGAGAACGAAGATATTGAGTGGTGATTAAAATCTATATAGTGGAAAACAGTTCATTTGGGCATTCAGTGACAGAAAGGTACAAAATTTTGTTAATATAATTTAGTTAGTGTCAACAATTTCAATTTTGAAGATAGTTTATTTAAATTTTACATTGTCTATAGAATTTAATTAGTTTCATAAGAATTTCAATTTAAAGATAGTTTATTTAAATTTACATTGGCTATGTTAGATATATATGTGTGTTTCATAATAGATAAAATAAAGATAATTTTAAAAAGTACTTACAAACTAATTCTTTGAGAACCGCGATAAAAACCCTATATTATTAAATAAACACTCATTGCTCATCATTCACAAATAATAATACATCATAACAATATATATTATATAAAAAAAATAGTAAAGACCCAAAGAGCCATGGAAAGACAAATGCTGAACATCAGGCTATCAGACAAGAAAAGAAATACTTGGATCCGCAACAAAACAGAAGTGACCGATGTATTAACGCAGATAGCAAAACTTAAGTGGAAGTTCGCTGGACATACCATAAGACAGAAAGACGACAGATGGAATAAGATGATTATATACTGGAGACCATATAGTTACAAACGAAAAAGAGGAAGGCCACAAACGAGATGGTCAGATGACTTGAAGAAACACGCAGGCCCGAAGTGGATACAAACTGCCTACAATAGAGAGACGAATCAATATTAAACTTAACAGTCTTCCGAGTTAAACCAGGTCGATTATCATTACGCCGAGCTTTCGACATCCTCTTCGATGTCTTCTTCAGGGCTTTCAAGGTCTCAGTCTTCCGAGCCCCAGACGCTACTACACTGATTACTAACCAATGCATTACTTAGTATTACTTAGTAGAAATTTATTATATTTTAAATATACAGACAATTTGAACGTACTATTACAATTTTTGTGGATGACACCATAAAATGGCTAGGGATAGGAATGTTTCGCAAAACGTTACTAGGACGAATTTATTTGAGGATAATTCATTTTAATATATAAAATTAATTTTAATTCAAAAGCGTCTGTTGAACAAATTACAGCATCCTATTGGTTTTTGTTAATACACACTACACACTACATTTTCCGTTATAGTATAGGATCTCAATCCAAAATCACTACGTTCATAACGGAGTTAGTCAAACTCACATTTTTACAAACAGAACAGGAGGATACATTGGTAACAGGGTGCCAGTCAAAAGTGACCCCAGATAGTTTTAACTAAAATATTGAATTAATTTTTGATTAAAAATTTCGTTCATTTATTTATTAAATAAAATACTCTGATCTTGACGTATATGCATGTTTATTTATATCAAATTATATAATATTTATATAATCAAGCTAATTTTTTTAATATGATGATATTAGGTTGCCTGAAAACAGATGGTCGCAAATTAGGGTTGTCTGTTGTTAAAAAGGCAAGATATCAAAAATAAAGTGAAAGAGAGCTAGCGCGAAACACCACTGGTTTGACAAGTATGGCAAATGTAGGATTATTCTGACCAAGTTTTAAGTCTCGTTATACTGTTATAAAAAAGAATGTTTTAAATTATAGGTAAATAACATGTATATTATTAACACTATCTATCGCCGCATGCACAATGACGCAAAACTGTCATTATTTGCCATTCGCATTAAAACTATTTGCGGCCATTGTTTGACTTGTAACTTGTAATCAATGTTTTCTCCTATTCTCAAATGTATGAAGAAATGTGAGTTTGTTTAACTACGTTTTGAACGTAGTAATGTTGCAGTGGGCTCCTAAGACTATTATGTCCCAAGTAATTCCAATATACGAGGTCTGTCTATTAAATAACGAGACTGCGCGCGCAGAAGGCGTCTTAGAGGGGAAGAGTGGGAAACGAATGCACCATTGTATAGCCAGAAGTGTCTGCTCTCTCAGTAGTTTCAGTACGAAAACACGTTTTTGTCGCTGTAGTAGTGTTTTTTCTGTAGAGGTTGGAAAACGTGTTTTTTTCTCGTGCCAATAACAATGTGTGACGAAAAACATGAACAACGGATTAATGTGAAATTTCTCGTTAAATTAAAAAAAACTCCGACTGAGTGCTTTCATTTGTTGAAAGAGGCCTATAGCGAGAATTCTCTATCTCGTGCGCGTGTTTTCGAATTGTATAAACGGTGTTTTAAAGGCCGAGAAACCGCCGAAGATGACCAACGTCCAGGTCGATCTATCTCTGTTTCAACTCCGCAAACAGTGACCAAAATAAATGAAATTGTGCGCGGAGATCGTCGTATGAGCATTCGGATGATTGCTGAGACCGTTAACGCCGATAAAGAAACTGTCAGAAAAATTTTACATGATGAATTGAACATAAATAAAGTCTGTGCGAAGTTGGTCCCAAAAAATTTGTACCTTGACCAAAAGCTCGTCCGTCAACAGATCTGCTCAGATTTTCTTGAGAGGTTACATGAAGAGCCTGAATTAATGGAAAACATCATCTCTTGCGATGAAACCTGGATATTCAAATACGATGTTAAAATTAAGCGACAATCCATGCACAAGAAAACTCCTGCATCGCCAAGAATGAAAAAAGCAACGATGTCGAAATCAAAATTTAAAGCCATGCTAATCGTTTTTTTCGACATTAACAACATCGTGATGACTGAATGGGTTCCAGAAGAGGGTCAAACTGTAAACCAAACTTACTGTTTGACAGTTTTGGCAACGCTGCGAGAGCGAGTTGTGAAACGGCCGGAGTTGTGGAAAAACAAGCAGTGGATCTTGCACCAGGACAACGCACCTGGACACAACGCGCTGTCTGTAAAGCGTTATTTAGCCGCTAGAGACATTCCAGTGCTCGAACACCTACCATACTCGCCTGATTTAGCACCCTGTGACTTTTTCCTATTTCCGAAGATCAAGTCTGCCTTAAAATGTCGAGTCTATGGAAGAGGTAAAGCGAAAAACGGCGGAGCTCCTAAAAGCTATACCAAAAGGACTTCCAGCATTGCTTTGACCAATGGAAAAAACGAATGAAACGGTGTGTGGCGAGGGAAGGGGAATATATTGAAGGAGAGCATTCGATTGTAGAATCATTTTTAAACAAAACTCTTTTTCATAAGCAGTCTCGTTATTTACTAGCCAGACCTCGTATTGGTGTAAATTAATAATTATCATTAGTAATTCAGTTACTCAATAAAGATTATTAGTTAAAGTCGGACAGATAAGATTAAATTAAGAAAGGAATTACTTTCCACTAACTACAACTATTATTATGCAAACACGTTTAGAGAACTTGAAACTCCAACACCTAGTCAATGGGAACTGGAGAGAGAGATATTATAACTCGCAATCACAACACTTCTACGAGATGGATTACGTCTTGAATATGAGATGAGATACTTATATCCGAATAATTGAAATACAAAACACTTATCCGTACGACGATGGTGAGAGAGATCAATAAATACTACTCGAGCTGATTGAGATTCTCCTTAGAAACAATTTATGACACACAGACAAATATATTTATTTGAAACATATATGTATATATATATATATATATATATATATATATATATATATATATATATATATATATATATATATATATATATATATATAGCCGAGGCATATCAACAGGCAGAGCAGGTATTGGATTCCTAATCAACAAGAAATGGATTCGAAGAAATAGCTAGTATCTCAGATAGAGTAGCTAGCTTAACCTTACAACTATGTATCAAAGAGATACAATATACAAATACGCCCTAACGATTACTCACACTGACGAAGAAATAGAGGAACTCTACAGTAACATAAATGAAGCATTCAATAACAATAAAAGTCATTTTTAAGTATTTAGTTGGTGACTTTAATGCCAAAGTGAAAAAGAAAAAAGACAAGGAACAAGTCGTGGGAAAGTATGGAGTCAGTGATAGAAATGAGATGGGAAAAAGACTGGTTCAGTTTGCACACTACTAAAACATGAAAACTGCAAATACCTTATTTAAGAAATGGACTTAGGTAGCACCAAATGGAATCACTGAGAACGAAGTTGACTTCATTCTAACCAACAAGATTGCTACAATAAAAGATGTCAGTGTAATAAATAAATTTCAAACAGACAGCGACCATAGTCTAATCAGACCAAAAATTGTTCTAGATTTAAAACTAGAAAGATAAATATTAACAATCTAAAAGAAAAATCAGATCACTACCAAAGGACAATTAATGAAAGAATATATCGACAGCTCTCAATTAATGGAAGTCATCCTTGATAGTGCCAAAGAAATCGGAGGCCCGCAACAACAAAATGAACATAGTAAACTGTTTGATAAAACTAAAATAATGCTAAAACAAAGAAGGGAAACAAAAGTAAGTAGCAACATACATAGAATACAATACACAGAACTTTGTAAGATAATAAGGAAAAGTATTAAGGAAGACATAAGAAAATACAATGAAAGACTGGTAGAAAATACAATCGAAAATAGGAAAAACGATAAGAAAACAAGAAAAGCATTAATTATTGGGAAGAGGCAAATCGTTGCTCTAACAAACGAAAACACCAGAATTACAGACAGAAATAAAATAATACAACTCGTAACTAAATTCTACAGCGAACTATAAAAAGCCCCTGACACACTCGAAGAAGTAAACAGTAACCAAGACAGTGTACCAGAAGTACTTCAAGAAGAAGTAGAATCCACAATTGCAAAAATAAAAAAGCGGTAAATCAGCTGGAATAGATGGTATTACAGTGGAACCGCTTAAATACGCTGGCAATAAAACCAGGAAAATCTTAGCAGGCATATTTACGAACTACCTAAAATCGACATGCATAACAGACCACTGGAATACAGCAAACATAATTCTCATTCATAAGAAAGGTATCAAAGAACCTATCAAAAACTACAGAATTATAAGTCTATTACCAATCGTATACAAGATATTCACAAAGATCATCAATAACAGATTAACAAACGCATTAAATGCTGCACAGCCGAAAGAACAAGCTGGCTTCAGAAGTGGATTCAGTACCATAGATCATATTCATAAACTTCTAGAACTAATGAATAGAGCTAAAGAATATGAAATACCGCTAGCATTAACGTTCATAGATTTCGAAAAGGCTTTCGATTCTATATATCCCAAGGCAGTAATAGAAGCTTTGACCAACCAAGGCATTGACAAACCATACATAGAAACTTTAACAAATATATACAGACAAGCAAACGCTAAGGTAAAAAATTATGAAAACACTCCCAGAATTTTCCAAGAAGACGCAATATCACCAAAGCTCTTCAATGCAACTCTCGAAAATATATTCAGCAAAATGAACTGGCAGAACAAAGGAATATCCAATGATGGAGAATACCTAAGCCATCAGACGACAGATATCGACGATTTGCAGACGACATCGTTCTGACAAGAGAAGAATAAAACTAGCTTGGACAACTTTTATAACAAAGAAAGATTGAAAAAGAATAGAATGGATCAGACAGAAGACCAAGGTTATTGACGTAATCCATAGAATTATATCTTTAAAATGGCAGTGGCCGGGACATTTAGCGAAAAGAACTGACAATAGGTGGTCTACTAGAATTACACTGTGGTATCCAAGAGGCGTCAAGAGACCAAGAAGACGTCCAAATTTAAGATAAGACTATGTTAGACTTATGTCCCTTACATATGAGAATATGTAAGGGAGGCTACACAATAACCGGTAAAATATGCCGAGAATGATGATGATGATTATAGAATAATGAGATGAGAATAATATTAACCTTAACATTCTTCCGAATTGAACCGCATTGATTCTTGCGCCAAGCTTTCGACATCTTCTTCGATGTCTTCTTCAGGGTTTCCGAGGTCACAGTCTCCCGAGTCTCTCTCAGTCAGTTTTTTAGTAGTCAAGTATTTTTTATTGTGAATAATTCTTAGATGCATTAATTACTTTTTAGGAATTAAACCATAATACTTGCTTACTTAAGTAAAAATAATAATTTATTTAAAACCTCGAACTTTAATTCAAAACCTTAATTAATTCAGATAATAGCAAAAGCCACATTATAAAAGCAAAAAATAAGTATTTTGCAGGTATTACCTACATGTCAACAACCTGAATAGTAAATAAACAAGGGTTGGATTATGATAAATATCCCAAGTCACAAACGAGTCTTATTCAGAAGCCCTTTCACTGCGTATGACGTTGCCAGGATATTTAATTTTCTGAAAATAAAAATTTACGTATATAGAAAACAATGTAATTTTTTTGGAAACGGTTAAGTTTAAAAAAAAGTGTTAGAGGACTTTTTTGTTCCAAATTGTATATTATATCCATACCTTAAAGGAACACACTATTTTCGGGTATATATATATATATATATATCTATATATATATATATATATACATATATATATATATATATATATATATATATATATATATATATATATATATATATATATATATATATATATATAAGAATAAGAAAAAAGAAGTACTTGTGACTCGTTTGGAACAAATAAATAACTGTTTTGGATGGGTTGGAGTCAATAATAGGGCTATTGGTTAACTATTTTTTTATTCTCGAGCTTTCAATTGTGTTTACAATTATTATCAAGAGCTAAAAAAGACAAAATACTTACAAGGTTGAACTAAAAAGAAAAAACAATTTTTGTTAACTTACCAAATAAAAATTAGTTTGGTAAGTAAAAATCACTGCTTACATCTTCAAAATATTAAATACAAAAATGTTTTTTATCTAATAAATGTTTCCCTGAAAAATTTTTATAATTTTGAAAACATTTTTTTAATATAAGAATAATTGAATTTATAAATAAGTTCAAATAGCAACCAATTACAAATAGCCTCAATGTCATAAATGCCAACATAAAATTTTTATTTTTGACAATTATATTGCCAAAAGTAAAACTTCGTTTAAACATTCTTTTTTGTTTAGTAACAAAAAGAAGAAGATTTATTCACCGTTGACAGATGTCTGAAAGAATGTGACAGATATATGGAGAATTAAATATGACATTTTACAAGTTTTATATATAAATCATAAAGAAAGAATATAATTATAAATTTTGCTTAAATTTTGAATTTCAGATCTTTTGTTTAAACTCTTATCATTTTTGCTAATACAAACCATTTCCAAAAAAGTCCTTTTAAATTTATTAATTTCACTACATAAAATTTTAATGTTATCAAAATCCATAATATGGTCTTTATCGATTACATGTTCTGCCAAAGCACAAGATGGTTTTTTAATTCTGCAATCACTTTTGTGAGAAATAATGCGATTTGAAAGATTTCTTCCGGTCTCACCAACATATTCAGCCTCACACTGAGTACAACTAATGCTGTATACTAAATTCGTTTTTTCAAATTTGTCTATAGGATATTTAGTTTTAGAATATAAAGATGAAATAGTTTTGATGTTCTTTGTTGCTATTTTTATATTGCCAATAACCTTTAGTGTTTGTATTAATTTAGGTGTTAATGATGGTATAAAAGGTAGTGAATGATAATAGATGTTGTGATTGTTAGATACAATGTTTTGAGATTGAGCAAAAAATGGTGTTAAATTATTTATATTACTAATATTAGAAAAAAGCATCCTATGTAGCATATCTGGAGGATAAGAGTTTTCAATTAGAATATTTTTTAATAACTGAAGATCTTCCTGTAGATAATCTGGATGAGAAAGTTTTAAAACACGTTCTTTTAATCCTGTTATAAGGTTCATTTTCATCTTATTTGGATGGTGAGAGTAATAGCTTATAAATCTATTACTACATATGGGTTTTCTGAACCATCTGGTTTTCAACATATTGTCTGTATTTCTTACAATTCTCATGTCAAGGAATGGTAGAGAATTATCTACCTCTTCCTCAACTGTGAATTGTATATGTTGATTATGACTGTTGAAAATGTTGACTGTTTCATGAATTTTGTGTTTAGGAAGTGCCAAAACTAAATCATCTACATATCTCTTAATAAAAGGAATGAAAAAAGTGCAATTACTGATACAATCACTGATAACATCATCCATGACATAGCTACTTAGAATGGGTGAAAGACTAGATCCCATAGGACTACCAAAAATTTGTTTATAAAATACACCATTAAATATAAAAATATTAGAATCAAAAACAAAGTTGATAAGTGTTTTGAAATGTAATAAGTCAATATTAGTGTGTTGTGAAATCTCATTCCAATGTTTTTCAACACTACTTATGATTAAATCTAAAGGCAAATTAGTAAAAAGAGATGTTACATCAAAACTAACTAAAACATAATTTTGTGGTAATTGGAAATTATTAATGAAAGAACTAAAATCAAATGAATCTTTAATGTAAAAATTGTTGTTTAAATTATAAGCATTAGTTAAGATGTCAGTGAGGAGCTGTGCTATTGGTCCATTAGGAGGACATAAAGATGAAACAATTGGTCTCATAGATAAAGTTGGTTTATGTATTTTTGGCAGAGCATAGAACCGTGGAGCAATAGAATTATAAATTTTGAGCTCTTTTGCTTTTTTATTATCAATAAATTTCTTTATGTTTAATTTAGATACTAGACAATTTGCTTTTTGTTGCAAAGTACAAACAGGACTCCTTCCAAGTGTAGTGTAATACTTAGTATCATTTAAGAGTTCTCCAGTTTTTTGTAGATAATCCTCTTTGTACATTACAACAGTTACGTTACCTTTATCGCTTTTAACAATATAAATTTCAGGATGGTTTTTAAGAAAAAGTTTAGTTTGCATATAGTATTTATTTAAAAAATGATCTTTGACTTCTTTATGCAAAAAGTTTGTAATAACGTTTGTACATTTAGATCTAACAACATCCTTTTGAGATAATACTAATAATAATTGAGATAAGACCACTTAATGATAGTCAAATTTTTGGTAGTCCTATGGGATCTAGTCTTTCACCCATTCTAAGTAGCTATGTCATGGATGATGTTATCAGTGATTGTATCAGTAATTGCACTTTTTTCATTCCTTTTATTAAGAGATATGTAGATGATTTAGTTTTGGCACTTCCTAAACACAAAATTCATGAAACAGTCAACATTTTCAACAGTCATAATCAACATATACAATTCACAGTTGAGGAAGAGGTAGATAATTCTCTACCATTCCTTGACATGAGAATTGTAAGAAATACAGACAATATGTTGAAAACCAGATGGTTCAGAAAACCCATATGTAGTAATAGATTTATAAGCTATTACTCTCACCATCCAAATAAGATGAAAATGAACCTTATAACAGGATTAAAAGAACGTGTTTTAAAACTTTCTCATCCAGATTATCTACAGGAAGATCTTCAGTTATTAAAAAATATTCTAATTGAAAACTCTTATCCTCCAGATATGCTACATAGGATGCTTTTTTCTAATATTAGTAATATAAATAATTTAACACCATTTTTTGCCCAATCTCAAAACATTGTATCTAACAATCACAACATCTATTATCATTCACTACCTTTTATACCATCATTAACACCTAAATTAATACAAACACTAAAGGTTATTGACAATATAAAAATAGCAACAAAGAACATCAAAACTATTTCATCTTTATATTCTAAAACTAAATATCCTATAGACAAATTTGAAAAAACGAATTTAGTATACAGCATTAGTTGTACTCAGTGTGAGGCTGAATATGTTGGTGAGACCGGAAGAAATCTTTCAAATCGCATTATTTCTCACAAAAGTGATTGCAGAATTAAAAAACCATCTTGTGCTTTGGCAGAACATGTAATCGATAAAGACCATATTATGGATTTTGATAACATTAAAATTTTATGTAGTGAAATTAATAAATTTAAAAGAACTTTTTTGGAAATGGTTTGTATTAGCAAAAATGATAAGAGTTTAAACAAAAGATCTGAAATTCAAAATTTAAGCAAAATTTATAATTATATTCTTTCTTTATGATTTATATATAAAACTTGTAAAATGTCATATTTAATTCTCCATATATCTGTCACATTCTTTCAGACATCTGTCAACGGTGAATAAATCTTCTTCTTTTTGTTACTAAACAAAAAAGAATGTTTAAACGAAGTTTTACTTTTGGCAATATAATTGTCAAAAATAAAAATTTTATGTTGGCATTTATGACATTGAGGCTATTTGTAATTGGTTGCTATTTGAACTTATTTATAAATTCAATTATTCTTATATTAAAAAAATGTTTTCAAAATTATAAAAATTTTTCAGGGAAACATTTATTAGATAAAAAACATTTTTGTATTTAATATTTTGAAGATGTAAGCAGTGATTTTTACTTACCAAACTAATTTTTATTTGGTAAGTTAACAAAAATTGTTTTTTCTTTTTAGTTCAACCTTGTAAGTATTTTGTCTTTTTTAGCTCTTGATAATAATTGTAAACACAATTGAAAGCTCGAGAATAAAAAAATAGTTAACCAATAGCCCTATTATTGACTCCAACCCATCCAAAACAGTTATTTATATATATATATATATATATATATATATATATATATATATATATATATATATATATATATATATATATATATATTGAATTTGAAATTTCCGCGGGAGCTATATGTGGTTTCAGTTGTTTTCCGGGTTTGACTCCGCGTCAAAAATATTTAACGCGGAGTCAAACCCGGAAAACAACTGAAACCATATATATATATATATATATATATATATATATATATATATATATATATATATATATATATATATATATATTGTTATGGATCAGTTTATCGATCAGAAATAGAATAAAGAGTTTTTTTATTATTTTAATATACCGCGGGCATATAAGTTAAAATACAACCCTGTACTTATTTGTAATAGTTAGAATAAGAGAAAACATTGTTCCGTGACGGGACTCTGACGAGTTTTCCGTGAAAGACTGAGTGAATAGTGAAAGGACAATGGAACCCGTATAATTATAGATTTAGGAATAAACTTGTAATTGTATTCTGCGGTGGGCATTTTTTGAAAGTAAATAAGAATTAGATTTAGATATGAGATAACAAGAATTTGGAAACTTATTTCTGTTGAAAAAGGCAAAATTGTTAATGGTTTCTGAAAAGTAATTTGAGTGAAAGTAGTTTATTTGTTTTAAATATCATGTTGGAAATTTTCTAAATCGAAAATAAGTGGAAAAGATGAATGCTTATGATTGGTTAAAAAGGAATGGTGGGAATGAGAGAGTTGAGAAGGTTGTCTGGGAGAGATCGAAAGAATTATTATGTTACCGGCAAACCAGAAGAGAAGACGTGTTTTCGTGTAGTCAATCTGAGTACCAGTGTTTTCGTTTGTTAGTGAAAAAGGTGGAAGCTGAGAGCAGATCAAAATCGAGAAGATTAATACCTCTTTTGAGTCTGCATAGTCCACGAGATATAATTGAGAAAGAAAGGAGAATTTGTGAATAAAGAGTACCGGTCAAAAGAGGCTTGGGCTTGTGTTTTCGGAGGAGTAGTTTGCCGGTATGCGGTTTGGATCGATGCTGAGAACGGGAAAGATTTGATGGTAGCCTGACATAATCAATCAAGGAAGGAACTGTGGTTTGATCGAGAGGAGACATCATTGGTGTAAAAAAATAAAGGTCAGTCAAATAATTTGAATGAAAGAAAACTTTAAGATATTCTAGATAAAATCAAATATAAGCATACGAACTAAGATTCCAAGTTTCAAAGAGTTATTTTTTTTGTGAATAAATTATATTTTTATATGGTCATTTTTTTTTAGTAGATATTATTATAAAACAGATCAATAGATAGTTTGTAATTAAAATTAAATTTAGAGTATAGGAGTTTGTTGGAAAAGATAATTGCCCACAAAAGTTATTTATTAATATTCATCGTATTGCTTATTGAAAATAAATAATAATTTGTGTGCATATTTATGTTGTTTCAATGTTAGTTCCGTTTCCTGTTCTATCCCGATTATGAGCAACTAGCAGATACTGAACTCACTAGAGGAGATATATAAAGTAAACTGATTAAAGTAAAATTAAAAAGGCACCCTGAGAATTTTTAATAGTAATTGATTTGTATTACTCTGCATAAATTAGTGAATTAATTAATTAAATAATTGGATTAATTAAATTAGTGTTAATTAATAATAAAACATCATAAAGCAGATCACAACAATATATATTTGTACAAAATTTTAGTATAAGATTGTACCTTAAAAAAGAAGCTTATAGCTATTTTTTTAGCCCTCTAGGTGCCCCTTGGCCTGTGGTAAGCCCCTCGAAAGGGGGTCAAAAATAGCTCCGAGTCCAGTGAACTAGAACGGGTAGTTAATAAAACATTGAGTTTAACAACTAAGACAATATGTGTTGCCTACATGTAGTACACATAAACACATAATATAATTTGTTAATTAACATTTCACTAAGATAATACTACTTTCACTAATATCACTAAGATATGGATTTGGTCAGATAAAATTGTACTTAACGAACAATTCACAAAAAGAATTGATAGACAAGTCCAGTATACATTTTATATGTATCTATGACAACATTATTGTTGCACCAAATATAAACGTAACAGTTGACAAAGGTGAGCTTTTGGACTGGATAAAATATATAGGTAGATGAAAAAATGTAGAATAATTTGAAGATCATATATAAAAGGGAAAACTATATACTTCCAGATCACCGTCAACCACATAACGGAACAAACACAATAATTGCTTTTTATCTGCTACGAAGATTCTTAGACGCTTAAACTGTTTTGATTCCCATTCACAGGAAATAAATAAACGCAAATTTTTATATCCAGAATGTTGTAGGAAACCACGTCATCATATTTGCTCTATTTATTGGCGAAAACTTCCCCTACATGCAAAATAACGTTCGACCACACATTGTTGTACAAGTAGTGGAATACCTTCCTGAAGTTAATATTCACATAGCTGCTTCGCCAACACTAAGCGAACAGTGCTTGTTAAATAGGAGAACACTTACAAGCTACATCCGCAACTTAATTATTACTACGGCTAGGCGCATGGAAGCAATTCTAAAATTATTACCGGCAATAACAGGTTTTTTTTATAATTATTGTACAATTCTTTATTAGAATTAATTTACTTTAATTTTATTGTAATAATATTTAAATTATAGCTGTTAAAGCTTCACTAAGATGTGAGTGTTCGAAACTTTCAAAAAATAGTCAGGAAATATCTGTTTATTCAAAGATTATTTTATCTGTATAATTTCTACTTGAATTTTAGGAAATATAATATAATATAAAATACGCTTATTTTTTCTTTTGTAAATAGAAAATGTTTAAAATTTTCTCAATTATTTCTCTTATAAAATTACTTTCCCGCCATCTATGTAAATATACTTTGCTAGATGCATTAAAAATAATCCTTAAGCAACGAGCGACTTGTCACGCCTGTTTGCAACAACGAATAGCTCACAGTTGTTGTTCTTGCTCTTACTATCTTTAGTTAGTTAAATAGAAACTCTTCCTATTAACAAAGAAGTTCGTTCCTATTGTCGAACAACTCAGCTTATTTTCTAATAAAAGCTGAGATGTGACTCTTCTATGATATAATTTTTTCAGTCAGTAGATTATATATACTAGATGGAAATTATAGAAAATAAGGCCTCACCGATCCATTAAGTACCATTTTCGCGTGGCCCTCTTCGGAAAATAGTCCCACACTTTTTTATCCCTAGCGGGCCTAAATATCGAAAATCGAATTAATTTTCGTTGTGGTTACTGTTGTATGCGATTGTCTCCATCAAACGGCGGTAAGTATAAGTTCAATTCACCATTATCCATCTATCTTCATACAGTACTTCCTACAGTAAATATTCTCTCTTGTCGTACAGACGTCCTCCAATTCAATGAAACTGAGTCAATTTTGTTTGCCGTTTCCTCCATCCATTCAGTTCAGTCTATTCTATTCCAGTCTAGTTTATTGTGAGAATTGATCTGATGTATTACCTGTACCTACATTGATTTGATATATTATTATTATATCTGGGTCAAACTATAAAACTTAACAAAGAAAACCAAACAGCAGTGATAAAACGACGAGTTAGACTGGCATGGGCGGCATTTGGCAAACTAAGCTACATTCTTAAAAACAAAAGATATCCACAGCATCTTAAGACCAAAGTATACAATCAATGCGTACTCCCCGTTTTCACTTATGGTTCCCAAACGTGGACATTTACAAAAGCAAACATGGACAAAATCATAAAAACCCAAAGAGCAATGGAAAGACAAATGTTGCACATAAGACTAATGGATAAAAAGAGAAACGAGTGGATAAGAGAGAAAACAAAAGTGAGGGATGTTAGACAAGAAGTTGCAAAATTGAAATGGAGATTTGCCGGACGCAATATAAGACAAAAAGAAGACCGATGGAACAAAATTCTTATAAGTTGGAGACCGTGAAAATATAAACGAAGCAGAGGAAGGCCCCAAATGAGATGGACAGATGATATTAAGAAGCAAGGCCCAAAGATGGACCAAAGATGGACCGAAGAAGGCTAATTAGATAGATAGAGATAGACACTGATTTGATGTGCTGGGTAGTTCGGTACCTTACTTGAATCATCTACGCTGCTTGAAACGTCCCAATTCACCTGTTGCGGATGCAACCTTTTAAGTGCTTTTATCGACGACCGTTCTATGAAAGAACGTTATTACCTGTGACTACCTGCCGCCGACTGTAAGTACAATACCGTATTCTTCAATTGTGAGTAGCCGAGATTTTTATGATTCAACGATCATCTTTTCTCCGGTGCTACCTAAATCGTTAGGAATTGATTTTTGCCAAGTTCAGTGCCTTTAATTTATTTATGGTTTGTTTATTTTGAATCAAACCGGACGAACTATTAATAGCATAAATTTACGGTATCTATATACATACGATGTATGATCAGATTTGTTTTATATGTAGTTTATATTTATTATAGATTTTATACACATATTTGAGGTGATCACAATCAAACATTTCAGTAACTTCATATTCACGTATTCTCAAGACGTAAAAATCACTCACTTGTTTTATTTCAAGTTACATGAAATATTGACGTAGATACAACTATAATATTCCTTGTCTTTTTCTTATTCTCAAGGATACTAAAATACTCATAATTATTTTTTACAAAAAATTATTCGTTGCTTAGTTTATTTCTTGCTATTTAACTGTTCAATAAAACTTTTATAGATCATTTGCTTTAACTATACCTCAAAATAACCCTGTTGATAAACTATTTGCCTTTTATTTTGTTTATTATGTGTATATTTATTTCATGTGCATGGTGTATCTCTTTCAGACATTGTTTTTGATTGATATTAGGATTTGATTTATTATATAAACAATGTATATGTGGCGAAATATTAAGTGTGTACCGCGTAACCATAATAAGTTTTCTCTCACGGTTTATTTTATTCTCGCGTGATTATCCTAACCGTACCTTACCTTTCTCTTTATCTTATTTTATATGTCGTAGGTTTCCCTGTTCCTTTAAAAATTGGGTGGTGCCCAACTAACTTCCCTTCTCTTTATCTTCTAACTTCTCTTCTCTTCGACAACATTTAATAAAAATTAAATGACGTCTTATGAAATCGATCTACGTACAAAACCTTCTTGCATATAAACCAAATAAATATAAACTAACATATAAATTATTTTGCAAAATAAATATTACCTTTAAATTAGAGCAACTGTCAGATTTGAGTAGCTCAGATTTTCTTTCCTAGATGGCGCCGTACAGTGTGATCTGTCACTCTTATCATAGCCTTTTATATAGATAGATGTATCCCTTTGTTAGATTTTTGTTAGAATAAATGTGTTAAAATCACCTCTTTTTATATCTGTTGAGCTAGATTTAGGCCTTTTACGAAGCAGTCTCGCTGGAACATTACGTGGACAGCTAGTTACCTATTCTCAGTAAACCAGCATCTATAGAACCTTACATTAATTAATAATTTCATACACATGGTAGTCTATTTATCGACTAGCCAACAGTGAGATCTCTCAAATCTATTCGGTTTTCCAATTCTTTATATTTTTTCGAATCGCGCACCCTACCATAAACTCAAGTATAGCTTCGTCTTAACGTGGTTGATGACTCATAAGGAAATCTCCAATGCCTGTGACCAGTCGTTTAAATTTTATTGAAATATAAAATATTTGCAATGGATAAGGTAACATTTTCTAATTAATCCTATGATGTGATCTAAGTTGTATTTAATTTATTAACAGATAATAAATCTATAATTAAAAATAAGGCCGCCAAAAAAGGTAAAACTTGGCGATACAAAATTTGAGGAGACTCTGCTAACATGGATAGCAGAAGACGACAGTGATTTTAGCAATATTGATTCTGAAATCTGACAGTGACTTGTGCTGAACTGAAAAATGTTCCGTAAACTGACTCTTCCAATCCTGAAGAATTTTTTTTCCAAAAGAAAAAATCTTTTGTTTGATGACAAAATTCTTGCTCTTATTTTAGAATGGACAAATGTTTGCATTTGTAGACAAAGAGGAAGATTTTATAATAGACATCTTATATTTCATGTAACTGATCTTTGTAATATGAATAAAATAGAACTCAAAACTTTTATTGGTTTACTTATGTTGATTTTTAACTAAATCGGTCATATCTTAATAGTAAAAATTTGTTTAAGGCATTCAGTACGTACGCCTGTTCCACACCGAGCTACTCATTTGGTATTATAAAGTGGTTAAAAACGGATACAGAGAGTCTTGAGCGGAAAGTAAGAACACTTCTCACAAAGGCGCAAAGGCGTAGGACATCTACCTTACATCGAGAAACTTGCGCAGTAGATGATACAACGCTGCTTAAATTGAGGGAACAAGAAATGTGCATAAACTACCTGACTAACCAAGAAAAAATGCGTAGCTGGATGAGTAAACCTCTGTATGGGCGACATCTCAACGAGATCAGCCAAGAATATGTCGACAATACAGCGTCGAACTAGTGGTTGACATCAGGAAAGATGTTTCCCGAGACTGAGGGCTTTCCACTTACAAATCAGGATCCGGTTATTCCAACTAGAAATTACCTGAAATCTATTGTTGAAGATCCTCAAGTCCAAAATGACAAATGCTGATATGGATGCCAAGCCCAAGAAACCATCCAACATCTTACCGGGCCTGCCAGGCGTTTGTTGGAACTGATTATAAAGAACGCTTTGACTAGGTAGGAAAAATTGTCCACCAAGAATCAGCTGACAAACTGGGACTTCTCCAAACCGACCATCTTCTTTATTATCAATACGTCCCTGACAGAATGCTTGGAAATGATAACTACAAGGTATACTGGGACCGCATTGTTCTTGCAAACCAACCAGTGGCTCATAATAGACCAGATCTCATACTAGTTAATAAATTTACTAGGCAAACAACACTTATTGATGTGGCGATACCTAACGCCAATAATTTGCGTGTTAAATACAACAAGAAGATCGCCAAGTACAGAGATCTAGAAATACAAATTAGGGGACAATGGAGAATGAAAAGTACCCAGACAGTACCTATTATTCTATCTACTACTGGTGTTCACAAAAACCTCCTAGAGAACCTAAAACAACTGGGTCTAAATGAACATCTCTATAAGGCCATGCAGAAAGCTGTACTCCTCGCGACGTCCAGATCTGTACGAAAATATTTGGGAGATACTCCAGCATACCAAGTCACCTAGGGCTCGATAACACGGAAAGAGTCTCACCAGAGCTCAACTCTTTTAATTCCGTAGGTATCTGGGATGAGTGAATTTTCTCCTTAGAGGGAGTGTGAGACATAATGGCTAAATCGGGATATATTCAATCAATCAATTAGCCTATATTTGTCCACTGCTGAACGTAGGCCTCCCGTAAAATTTTTCACCTCTTTCTATCGTGTGCTTCTTGCATCCAGTTTGTGGTGATGCGCTTGATATCTCCGTCCATCTAGTCGGTGGTCGTCCTCTGCTTCGATATGCCTCTTGCCTTGGTCGCCATTCCAGAATCTTTCTGGTCCATCTACCATCCGTTATGATCCTCATTCATCCTCATCATGAATCTGGCAACATGTCCGGCCCAAGCCCATTTAGTAATCACTATTTTTTCAACTGAATCTGTGACTCCTGTTCTTCTTATTTCTAGGTTCGGTACTTTATCTCTGATGGTATATATTATTAATATATAAAATAAAAACCAATTACACAAAGTATTGAGAGCGGTTAATATTACTGTAACCTTAGCATTGTATCTTGTCGAAATTTTTATTTAATTTGTTACAATTCATACATTATAGTTTCAGCAATTAAGTTAATTTTGTCAATTTTTTACTTCCTGTAAGTGATCCTCCAATTTATTCCAGGAATTTTACTTATTTATGAAATACTTTTAAAGACGTATATTTATTACAAATGTACAAAATAGATTGAAATAACATCTACTTTTTAATATTACTCTGAAGTATTACATACTTTTAATGGAACAATAGTACACGTCCATAACAATATTCCCTTGACGCTTTTGTAAAGAGTTGTAATAGTGCTTCAAATATTCATGCTAACGGATGCATAAAATTGATTGAACTGACAATATATTGTCATTTCAAGTGCTTCCGTCTGGAAAAATAATCAAAAGATGTTTAATTAAGTCTTCTGGCAATGTACGCGGATTTTTATTACGGAAGCCAATAAGTGATATGAAGGTTATGAAAAAATTTAGATTTAATCATATTTTTATTTTATATATATCTGCAAAATATTTGTTAAAACGAGATTAGTTATTACCTAGAATTGTATGTGGTTCTAATCAGTAAGTTATTGAATCCCTCGCAACCTGTACTTGGGTTTTTGACCATTTGAAGAAACTGATACCTTCTTCTTCTTTGAGTGCCTCTCCTATCGGAGATTGGATATCATTAGGGCGATTCTAATTTTATTTACTGCTGTTTTGAATAATTCGTTAGGGGTAGAGCCAAACCACTCTCTTAAATTTCTCATCCAGGACATTCTTCTACGGTCTTGGATTTTTCCTTGCATTATATTTTGTAGGAATGTGTACTTTTGTCCTCTCATTAGGTGGCCTAAGTATTCAAGTTTTCTCTTTTTATATTCAGTATAACTTCTGGATCGGTATTTTTATTCTGCGTATTACCTGTTTAGGAGTCCATGCCTCAACACCGTAAAGCAAAGTACTGAATACATGGCATTTTAACATTCTAGTTTGTAGCTGAATACTAATACCACGATTACAAAATAATTTTTTTATTTTTATAAAGGTAGACCTTGCAATTTCAATACGTCTTTTTAACTCGTGATTTTAGTCACCTGTTTCAATGATGAGGGTTCCCAAGTATTTGTATTCGCTAACTTTATCGAGTTGGGTACCGTTTATTGCGATACTAGTGTCATGAATTCTTACTGAAGGTCATATATTTGGTTTTTTTGACGTTCATCCTTATGCCGTAGTTATTATATATCTCATTCATACTTTCAAGTAGATGTTGTAGATCTTACTCTGTTCTTGCCATTATCACAGTATCATCAGCATATCGACTATTATTGATAACTTCTCCATTGACTATTATCCCTTCGTTTGCATGTAAGAGGGCTTCTTGGCATATTTGTTCGCTGTAGATATTAAACAAGAGCGGTGACAATATACAACCATGTCGTACTCCTCTACGTATTTCTATTTCGTCCGATGTTTGGTCTTATATTTTTATATTAGCTCGCTGATTCCAGTACAGATTTAATATTATTTACTCTCCAGGATTTTTTTGAGTTTATTGTGGCGTACTTTGTCAAAGGCATTTTCAAAGTCTATAAAGAAGGCATGTACCTCTTGGTTAACATCTAGATATCTGTGTTAGGACGTTTAAGGCAAAGAGAGCTTCTCTTGTACCTAATCCTTTTCTGAATCCCATCTGTGTATTTTTAATATCGATATCTAACTTTTGATAGATTCGGTTGTGGATTACTCTAAGAAATATTTTAAGCAGATGACTCATTAAGGAGATTGTTCGATGATCTGAACATTTCATTGCCTTAGTTTTCTTTGGTATGGTGACAAACATAGACAGCAACCATTCTTGAGGTATTATACCAGTACTGTATATTGTATTGAATATATGTAATATTATGGTTACGGATTTATCATTCAAAAGCTTCAACAGTTCTGTAGGAATTTCATCAGGTCCAATTGCTTTTCCATTTTTAGCGTTTCTTATTGTGTATTTTACTTCTTCTTTCAATATGTCTGGCCCAGTTGCATTGATTATCTGAGTTAAGTTGTTTCTATCGTCTTCAAATAATTGAAGCCACGTGCACAGACTGCATATCGAGAGACTTGTAAAAGTGGTATCGGAGGAGATTCCCACAGGCAAAAGACCACTCGAACGTGCCAGAATGCGATGGAGACATAATATCCAAGCAGATCTCCGGAAAATAAACATTCCATTTGACCCTAGGTTGATGGAAGACCGAACAAATTGGAAAAAAGTTGTACAGTCAGCCAAGACCCATCCAGAGTTGTAGCGCTACGTGATGATGATGTGATGCCACTGACACGGACATGACAAAACTCAAGGCCTTCACAGGCCTTTTATATCTAGCAGGAACTTTGCACGCCAACAACATGATGTTAGAGGATCTCTGGGGTACAGATGGACACGACTAATGTAAATACTTCGACTGATTATGAGTCTGAGAAGGTTAAAGTTTTATGAGATGCCTGCGTTTCGATGACCGCATCACAAGACCAGAAAGAAAAGCTGTTGACAATATTGCGCAGATTCGTGAACTCCTCAACGATTTTGTTCATAATTCTAAACATAGCTATTCACTAGGACAGTGTGTAACTATTGACGAAAAACTTGAAGCTTTTAGAGGACGTTGCAGGTTTAAACAATGTATCCCTTCAAAGCCATCCAAATACGAAGTAAAAATTAATGCTATGTGTGATGCAGTATTCGTATCTGACATAATACTGCATCACACATAGCATTAATTTTTACTCCGTATATATACCGATCCATTTGAAAAGAAAAGCTTTTAACCAGTGCGTTGTACCAGTCCTCACATACGGAGCAGAAACCTTAACTCTCACAAAAACATCAGCCGAAAAATTGAGAAGGACACAACGAAAGATGGAGATATCAATGGTTGGAATAAGCTTAAGAAATAGAATAAGAAACGAGGAAGTTCGTAGACGAACCGGAGTGGAAGACATTATCAAACATATTACGGCAAAAATGGAGATGGGCAGGACATGTTGCAAGAATGAAAGACGACAGTTGGACAAAAAAATTGCTTGAGTGGAGACCACGGGCTGACAAGCGAAGCCGAGGAAGACCCCCAACGCGATGGACCGACGAACTCAAAAGAATCGTGACCAATTGGATAGCAGAGGCGCAAAACAGAAGCAGATGGAAAAGTCTAGAGGAGGCCTATGTTCAACAATGGACAACTCAGGGCTGATTGATGATGTTGATGTGATGCAGTAACTTTTTACAGTTATAGCCTAGAAACATATGCTGGAAAGCAACCCCAGCGACCTTATGAAAAAAGTAATAAACCATTTGATGTCGTTAGAAGATTGGGACAACCTATTTATTGAACGGGGTGCAATATAACGGCAGATAATTGGTGTACAGATGTGCAACTTGTTACTGAATTAAAAAGTAATAAGCTGTCGTATGTTGGCACAATAAAAAAATAAAAAGGAACTGCCAGTAGATCTGCTAAATGTAAAAGGGCGACCACCACAGTCAACTATGTTTGGTTTTGGATAACACTTCACTATTGTTTGCTACGTACCAAAAAACAATCGAAATGTTTTTGTTATATTTTCTCAGCATTACGATGATTCCATAGATCAGACGTCAGCACAAGCTACGAAACCAGACATGATCATATATTATAATAAAATCAAGTCAGGTGTAGATGTTATCGATAAGCTTTGAGCTTCCTACAACGTTGCTCGAAACACACGCCGTTGGCCCATGATCGTCTTTTTTCCATGCTGAACGTTGCAGGCATTAATGCCCAAGTGATTTCAATCAAAAATGGACAGAAAAATATACAGCGTCGCCTTTTTCTTCGGAATCTAGGCCATGAGTTAACCTTATCACCATTACAAAAAAGAAGTCTTATAATACAAGGTATACCACGTTCTCTTTCTGAAGAGCTCAGCAGATTTGGACCAACAGAAGAGCCCGATGAAGAAGCTGGACTAGTGAGAAGCAGAAGATGTAGCTCAAAAAACGCGTCATCCCTGTGCTGTAGGATACATTTCACGAAGGACCAAGTGACCAAAACCATTTGCAACAAATGTAATCGATATATTTGGGCCGAGCATACAACCCCAGTATGCACATCATGTCACTCAAGGTTACAAGAACAAGAAGACTCAAGTGAGACATAAGTGACAGGTCGCCACCACAATGAACTGAAATAAAGATTTTTTGGTTTGAAATGTTTATAAGAAAATAATATATGTTATGTTTGCGTCGTATAGGAAGACAAAATTTTATTTTTACCAATTTATAATGTAAGAAATCAAATCATTTTATACGAGATCTTATGTTATATTTCTATGTAAGTTACCGTTTTTTGATAATATGTAAATGTTTTAAGTCCTACTAAAAGAATAAATTATAAAAATAATAAAAACACAACTAAAACATCACATACAGATTAAACGAATTTAAAACGGAACATACAATTTAATATATGTCTGTTTGAACTGCATTTGAAATAGTGGACCAATATAAAACTTGGACAAAAATAAATCCATACCCGGTGATAGACATTATATAAAATATCGTTTAACTATCTGTCTCCTTTTAGGACGCACCTATAGCGCCGCCCAAAGTCAATGTTGCCAATCGCTGTGTAATAATCCGATTTGCGGATCTTTTTGAGAGTTATAAGTAGTGGGCAAATGAGAGTTCTGACCGCACAACCCCACCCCTTTTTGTACCCTCCACTCCTACCCTGTATACCCCCTACCCCTAATTATACAAAAGTGACAATAAGAACCTTGGAGATTAAATTGTTTCCATAACTTGGACTTTAGAGTTCGTATAACGCGCTAAATAAATCATGATATAACGAAAATCGAAAGGATTCTACAAATTAGATTTTACCCCAAAAAATTACGAAAATTTTCATTTACGGAAATTTTTTTGGAAAACTTTGAGGAAAACTCTACTTGACGCTTTTCAGAATAGTAACAGAAGTGAGCATACAAATTTTCAAATCAATCGGTATAATAAAATCAGTTTGAAAATTGTTACCGAGACCTAAAATGCGCAGGCAAGTGGTACATTTGACCCCGTTTTATGGCTCTCTGTACCAACCCAGCTGTCCGCCCTTTTGGATTTATAGTTTTTAGGGGCTAAATAATGAGCCATGAAAATGGCGGACATATTACTTATCGTTAATTTTTCCTCAAAAAATTGCAACTTCACCCCTGTCCGCCACCCCTTATGTATCCTCTCTCGCGTCCGCCCTTTGGGATTTCGTCAAGTTATACCAAGATCTTACTCTCGGCAAATTTTCAGGCATATTATCGATAGTTAATTTTTCCGAAAAAAACGACAACTTCATCCCTGTATAGCCACCCCCTGTACCACAAGGGGCGTCCGCCTGTAAGGTAAAGTCTTAACCCAGTTACAATGAATATATTCCAATAGAGAAATGTCATATTATTGATCAGTTCAAAATTTCGGCTCTATCTCTTGGACTATAAGGAAGCGATAGGTGGTTTGACAGCATAATAACTGCTTATTTAGTCTAGTTTCACAGTGATTCTAGGCAACCTATTTGGGTGGAGTTTTGACTTGTTCTTGAATGAGTTCAGAATCCAGCAGCCCGCTGAAGTATTGGATTTTTATAATATAATTATTTGACAACCTTTTGTTGGCCAACCACCTAGAGCGGAGTTGAGCCAAAATACATTGATTTCGTATGTTCCGTTTTAAATTCGTTCAATCTGTATATCTCACTGCGTGTTAGTAAATTTTATAATCACGTATCAAAGCAATGCGACCATTGCTGTCAATAGCTTTTTACTCGTAATGCACGTCTTCGGATTTACATACACAAATATTTTTTTGTTATCACAATGTATTTACACAAACAAAAAAGGAGGAACATAATGAATTATTGGGTGTAATCTACAACTGCACTTGATCCAAAACTATTGCTGTTACTGTAATTTTAAGTAAACGTTAGATGTATCATTTTTACCGTCATGACCTGGACTATTATAGTTTTATTAAAAATAAGAGTATTAAACCACAAAAACAAAAACACGTCGTTTTTTTTATAAAAAATTATACAAATTTAATTCTTTAAGAGTGGTTACATTTTATTTCGTAGTTAAATACACACAAATTTGTAGGTTTACGAGCAACAAGTAACATTATTGCTCTCCAGTAATAAGAGCGCTCCGTTTATAACTCTCGAGCGGTAATGTATTACTTTTTCCTCTAAATTGATAAATAAGTAACTTAATAAACATAATATGATTAAGCTTACATCCTCAAGTATGAGATCAAGAATTTATTACATCAATTTGAAATTAAATTTATGTTATATTGAACCGCTTAATGAAAGCGTGGTTAAGGTTACCTGATGTGTTAGAAAATTTAAAAGGAAGTTTAATCGATTTCTCATCATTTTTATTGGCTTATGATACAATTACTAATAAAAAAATTAATTATAAGAAAATTTTATTAAGAAAATCCTAATCGTATATAAATACTCCATAAAAACTCGATAAAATATATGAAAAAATTTAGAATCACACAGGTAGAGAATCTTCATCAAAATATGCAAATGTTTCTATAAAAGATGCGAAGGTTAGTAGGAAGTGTTGAAACATACACTTGGTACAGACATCTCAACTGTACATAAAAAATGAAATTCTAGAAGTGGTTAGAAAAGACAAAAAATAAAAATGAGCAAAAATATGCATAAAAAATGATATTTTAAATGGTAAAAAAACAAACAGGAAAAAGGACACTAAAAGTAAGCAAATCCATTGGCTCAAGATACGGTGGTTGAAGTTTAAAAAGGAGCACCCTTCCAAATAAAAATAAATAAATCTTTAAGTGAAATTTCAAGGTTCCGAACCTTGGAAATCTCAAAAAGACACCGTGGAAGGGGGCGTTCAAGTATTACGTAACGCAATTTTTAAAGATTTTTGACCCCCTTCCCCCATATAACGCACCGTAACGTTTAACAAGACCACCAACCTAAATGTTACGTAACACCCAAGTGACCATTTTTACCTAATAGTAACAATTATGTTGGTTAAATTGCCGGAAAGTCGGTTAAATAACTTTGTTATTGTTTTAATCGTAGTTGCGATAATAGTAAATAAAACAAGGGATTTCTAACTCGCAATAACAAACTTTTACTGCTACATCTTTCATTTTTTTTACGTTTTTCCTACTCTATGTTTACATACATTTATGGTTTAATTCCTTATGGTTTTCCTCATGCATTCTTGTATTTTAACTTTTCTTAATCATAAATTCATTAACTGATATATTTATTTCTACATTTGGTAATACAATTAGGAACGGAAATGTAACTGAAATAAAACATTTTATTCAAATTAAAATCGTATTCTTAAAAGAAATTAGAAATAAAATCACGAGGTAGGTATCTTCTTCTTTTTGATCTTTTGCATTTGATTATTCTTTGATGTAATTTTAAATTTAAGCTGTGGTTACAGAAAAATGATTTCATTTTTCAAAACGTTCGCTTGGTGCGAGCTGCTTCAATTCTGGACTTGATCTCTTTATTTAGATCTAGTTGGTCTGCAATGTAGCATCCCAAATATTTAAAGTTAGTAACTCTCTGAATATTTGGTTGATCTATCTGTAGGGAAATATCGTCGTGAGGTTGGCGACTGAAATCATAAATTTTCATAAAAACATATCTTCTTCTCATGGCGCCGTCTCCTTTCGAAGGTTGGCGATCCAAATGGCAATTCTAGTTTTGGAAACTGCTGCGCGAAAGATTTCTGCGGATGAGCGGTCGAACCATCTCCTCAGGTCTTTCAGCCACGAGTTCTGGCGTCTTCCTACTGATCTTTTGCCCTGTACTTTTCCTTCCAGTATAACTTGAAGTAATTCGTATCTTTCGCCTCTCAACACATGACCCAAGTATTGTATTTTCCTCTCTTTGATTATTCTTAGTAATTATTTTTGTTTACACATACAACGATGTACCTCAACATAAAAACATATAAACATTCATAAAAACGTAGATCTCTACCATCAATGACTTTGGTTCTTAATAATGTTCAAAAGCGTTTCAGTCTTCATCCTATCGAAAGCATTTTCGTAATCGATGAAAGCCACATAAAAATCTTTACGTTGGTCGCGGCATTTTTGGAGGAGTACATTTAAGCCAAAAAGTGCCTCACTGGTACCTAGCGCATTACTAAATCCAAACTGGGTTTCATCTAGGTCTATTTCGTAATGAACAATGCGAAGAAAAAACTTTTCAATGTGTGGATCATCAGACTAATTAATCTGTATTCATATCTTTTTGCCCGATTTTTCGTCGGAATTACTATAAAAATATGCTTTAACGATTCCTCACTTATTTTAACCAGTAGTATACACAGTATTAAAAAGCTTAACTAAAGCACTGGTATGGTCCTCTTGTATAATTTTTAAGAGTTCAGCTGTTATTTAGGGTGGCAGTGAATAAAATTAAGATAGCTATAATGGTAACCTGAAGGGAAAAAGGAACAAGTAAGGTGTTGAATTACAATGTGCGGGAGCATGTCTAATATTCAAGAAACACGTAAAGTACCTAGGTATGACATTGCACCACAATGGAAAATGGGGGGGAATACGTGCGGGAGGTGGCCCGGAAGGTTGCGAATAGTGCGGCTGCGTTGGGAAGGGTGATGCCCAACGTTGGGGGACCCAAATCCGAAAGGAGGAGGGTCTTACACGGTGTTGTACAGTCGATCGTCCTCCACGCGGTACCAGTCTGGAGCGGGGCGGTAAAGATAACGGCCTATAGGAGGCTCATGACACGAGTGGACAGAACAAGTCTGTTGCGAGTGGCATGCGCATACAGGACTGTGTCTGCGGCAGCCTTGTGGACCATCACTGGATGTGTTCAGTTGCATGTTCTAGCGGTGGAAAGAAAAGAGGTCTATGAGAGAAGAGGCCCAAATCTTACTAAGGCCGAGAGAAGACAGGAAAGGAAAAGGTCAATTAAAAGATGCAAGAAGAATGGAATAACACGGAGTAGACGAAAATTCTGATCCCGAACATAAGAGATTGGGTGGACTGTGGCCACAGGCGACTAGATTATTTCCTGACGTAGGTGCTCACAGGACACGGGTGTTTTAGGGTCTACCTCTCTAGGTTCGAAAAGGCTGACACAGATGAATGCCTATACTGCGGACACTCGGACACTGTGACACATATGATGTTAGAGTGCAACAGATGGATAATCGAAAGGAACAGAATGGAAAGAGAGACAGGTGTGAATTTTGTTACAGTGAGAAAAATGATTGAGAGAATGATTGAAAATAAAGCAAGTTGGGCTAGTATACACAACTATATCCGTGCAATTATCAAGAAAAAAGAAGAGAAAGAAAGACAGCTGAACCAACGGCGAAGGTAAGAGGAAAAGATGTTGGAAGTTGAAGGTAGAAAAGTGGGTCAGACTGTATGAGTTAGACTGTGTAAGTAAGACTGTGGGAAAGAAGGAAATGCCCGTCTGGGAGTGATACCGTACTAGGAGCGATGAGGATATTTCACGCCCTACCTGGAACGAGACAGGGAGCTTCCTTTTCTGACAGTCTGTGGATGAATGAAGGTACCTAGTGCTTCGGAAGTGATGCCGGCCTTATTCCGGATCGCTGGATGACAGAGAAGGGTCTGGTTTAGCAGATAAGCGTTCGGAGTAGACCCGTCGACGAGAGGCCATTTTTAAGTACCTCGGGAACTATCGCCGGGAGTACGAAGAACGAATCCTGCACTAAGATCAGTCAGGCGGCATCCTGGACTGAGATGTCTTTTGAAAATTGCAGACAGCCCTCTATAAAGACGAAAAAAAAAGCATAATGGTAACCAACGTTCTGAAAGGACACGGTATATGAAGAAGAAGAATCTGGGGTGTTATGTGGTGCAGTTGCTTTCTTGGTTTTAAATAATTTTATTGTACAAAGAAATTCAGATTTTAAAATTTCAGGCCCTTCTTGATTTACATTGCTCTGTATATTTGCAATGGCATCTTGGACCAATTCAGTTATTAAATTACTTCGTGTTTCAAATATTTCTCGTTCATCACTAATAACTTTTCCTGCATTATCTTATACAGACCAGAAACTTCACGAACTTTCTTGTGCTGCAAATTGATCATGTCACGCTTCTTTTATAATTCTTCCATTTCTGAAGCCACTTTATTTTAGCCTCTCGTATTTTTTGTTCTTCTCCTTAGAAGTATTTTTGTTCTATGTCTCTTTGTTTTTTTTTATATTCGTCTGCCTTATCCTTGGATTGCATTCTTTGTTCAAAAAGGTCTAGTATTTCTTCCGTCATCCATTGAATATATTAGTTACACTATGTTCTTCAATTATCTTAGTCATGCGTACACGAAATAATTTCTATGTTTTCTATATTTTCGTTCTTTCTTATTTTTATTATGTGATTTTTTACATCATTTTCTATTTTACTTTTGTTGACATCTGAAATAGTAAAATTCTTTTGATTCTGATGCTTTTTCTCTATTCGTTTTAGCCTAACTCTTGCATCGGCGACTAAATGGTTGTAATTAGATCTAATATCTTCTCCAGGGTATGTCGTAACTTTATCCATTGAGCTAAATCTTGATAAGAATGAAAGAAAAAGGTAGGTATTTAAAAAACAATGCATAGGTTTGACAGACACTCAGATGCTTTTAATACTGGCCTTCGGAGAGCAGACGAAGAGGGTTCTGGAGTTGTTAAACCACTTACATCAACTTCGTCCTCGTTGAGCCAATCGGCATCCTCATTCAGAACCTCATTTGCCCTGTTGGCAGCAAGTCACTGTGGGATGCACTAGTGTGGGATGTAAAATAGATCCTACTGGTTACACGTATTCTGTTCTTGAGGTCGCATTGTAGTAATGGCCACAAGAAATCTTCAGAGCACCTGCTTATATACTTTCAATGGAGGCCATAGATCAAATTAAAACCCCACAAGAAGTGGTGAAAACTTGCGTGATCCTTTATCAAACTGACTAAGTACCACGAGCTTACTTGGGATTTGAAGGATTAGGCAGGTTGACTGCAGGAAATCCGGAAAGACAGATTTCAATGCACTCCTCGAGCGGCAACAGCAGCGTTCGTCCGCGTATTTATTCGCTTGCAAAAAATATTGTGATTTACGGATGGGAGTGCTATACCATGCCAGAATAAGTTCTGCTAAATTCCGAAAGCTATTTTCAGGTTTTTGTATTTCGCCGAAACATCGTAGTTGTCAATTTTCAGATTTTTTCAATTTTTAATGACATTACAGTATGAATTCAATTTAACAACACTGACTACAGCAACGTGTTTCTGTGTATTACTAACAACGAAAACAAAATAAAAAGGATGTATAATACAGTCGAAGGATTTCCCGTACAACATAAACAAAAGAAACAAAATAACAATATTGTACAATACACTCGAGGGATTCCACGTAAAACATAAACGAAAAGAATTGCTAACTTGAGAGATGTTAATTCCATAGTTTTTTTCTTTACGCTACGTAATACTTGAATGATCCCGAAGGAAGACCCGTAGAAGTGCAAGCCCTGTTGACTGTACATCATGGTTAGCTTTACCTAATCAGACAAATAAATGTTAAAAACAGGAGGACATGTTGTATCTGCTGCCTTGCATACCTTCTATTCATCATGGATACTTCAGACACCTTTCAGAGGATCAGCCAACTCGTAAAACCCAGGACAACAAAGCGACTGAAGGAAATGACACTAACGATTCGTTTTTTATGTCAATTAACTTTTCCTTTCATCTAAGAAGTTTATTTTTTTTTTAATTCCAAATATGATCTCCATTTAGATGTAGAAATAAACTATATTAACAACACTTGTGAGTTGGTTCATTATCTTCCTAAAATTTCTCTTAGAGTGCATTTGAAGTCCACTTTTTTGCATTTGTAGGGATTATCACATAAAATTTGGTCAATAAAAGCAATGTAAATGTCTAAGTTACTCCTTGACCTTCTTAAATTGAATATATACTTTTAAAAATGTTAACAAGTAATTGTAGAAAATTAATTGTTTTTTCTACTATCGTTTGTATAAAAAATAAACAATAATAATTGGAACTATTTCAATTTCTCATCTCACTAAATTAAAGACCTACGATCAGCACGACATGCCTTCATCATGCTGTTTCGTATTTCCTGCGCCTGTCAGTTTTTCACATTCAAACCAAACTACCCTTAACTCACTTCGTCTTTGCCTTCTCAAATAGTCACGCTAGCCAAAACTCCCTCTTTGGCTTCTCAATTAAAAACAAGTAATTCTCAAATAGAAGCAGATTTCAATAAATAGTTACCTCAGTTAAATTCAGTGTTAGTGCATAAAATATGTAAGTACCTGCTATTGCAATTCATAGAGAAGAAATCGACAGTTATTGTGCCAATATTTCGTAAATGCCGATCCGATAAATTAGTTGCCGGATATACAACTAAACTTTTTTGCTCTATAAATATTATTTATTTAGTTTTAAGAACAGTTAATATGAACAGTTGTGTATTTTAAGAACATTTTATTGGACCAATAATTATGTTTTTTATTAGGATTCAAAAGGCTGATTTATTGGCAATTCCGATACTGCTATTTATATATGTAAATAATAAAATAAAAATATTTCTACCGGAAATCTCATTTTAATTATTCTATTTTCAATTTTACTAATTACTACACTATTAATAATCCGCAATATTGCGACCTATTGGTCGCTGGTCCTTCGAGAGTTGTATCTTTTTTTATCTGCCAAATGTAGGAAGGTGAGAATATAGTTTTTAAAATTTTTGCTTTTATATCATCCAACCAAATACCTCATCCTTTACCACCCCCCAGCAATTTTGTTATGAAGCCTTTACTTTAAACCTGTGTAACTCAAATGTAACTAAAGTGGACTACAGTCAATCTAATTTACATAGCGTTGCACGTCATTATCTACGTCAGAGATCGAAGTTGACATAGTTGCCAAAGTATAAAAAATTCCTGAATCTATGTTAAATAAAATACGTCACATAATTATTGCAAAAGTGGATTATACAACAAAATAAATTAATATTTAATGTAAATAAATATAAACAAAACAAGAGTTAAAAAATAAAGTTGTTAAAAACAATTTGAGCCGCTTGTTTAAAAAACAACATAGTTTAATTAATAGTAACTAATAAAAACAAAACTAAAGTGTCAACACCGCAACTGCCAAACAAGTGTTACCAATTTATGCCAAAATTTCACCTTCGTTCGATTACAGTTACAGTGTGTTCCGAACAAATGTTTTTCATAAAAACGCTTTATAATGCATTTATACAAATTAAATGAAACATATTATTGTGTATTTCTTTAAGTTAACATTAATAGAAATCTTTAAATATTATTTCTACGCGTATATAATAAAATATGTCTAGTGGGTGTAATGCCAGTGTACTCGGCAAAGTGATTCTAAAAAAGAACACACCTGACACCTACCGCCTAAATACACTCGCGATCATAAAATCTGGGTCACCTTGAAAATCACCGATATTTCATTTTTAACGAGCTTTATCGTAAATAATAATAACACAAATACAAACTAATGCATGTTTCTGGGAATTGTTGTCGGCTTAGCGGTTTCCTTTGCCACAAAGAATTTCAATAGTGCCGATTTCGCGGGAAAGCGCACACTTCCCAAAATGAACGGTATCTGTAACTGCCGCTTGTTTTAAATGTCTCATTTGTGCTTCGACTTTCTGTTCAAACGCAACGAACAAACGTTTATTATTGCCACCACTAGTGTTTATTAGTGCCATTATTAGTGTTTATTATTGTTTATTTTTTGGCAAAAATACCCTTGACTGTTGTTGAAATGGCACAAATTGTTGCGTTTGTGAAAGACGGTCACACTTAACGGCAAGTCGCAAGAACTGTTGGCCTTTCTACGGTTCAATGAGTGCTTCAACGCTTTTAACGCAAGGGTTTGCTATCCAGACGACCTGGCTCTGGACGAAGAAGAATAACCACGGTACGAGATGACCGTTTTCTTGTGTTTCAGGCTTTACGAAACCGGACCTCAACTGCCATTATGCATCTAAATCGTCTACAGGAAGTACGAAATCGCAATGTTAGCGTTGCAACAGTCAGGAGAAGATTTCATTCTTTTGGACTATCTTCTCGGGCAATGGCTACAGGACCGCCACTTCGCCAGGCGCATCGAGTTGCACGACTAGCTTTTGCTCGACAATACGCGCATTGTAGAATTAACGATTGGAGCAAAGAGTTATTCTCAGATGAATCCCGTTTCTGCCTAACTGGATCCGATGGACGTGTAAGAGTTTGGAGGAGAACCGGTGAATGATTTTCACAAGCTTGCATTGCTCCAAAAATGCCATTTGGTGGAGTCTCAGTCATGGCTTACCCTTCATCGAAAATGGCTCCTTAACTGCACGAAGGGACATTACGGAGATTCTGGAAGAACATGTTATGCATACCATGGCAAGGCTTGAAGAAAACGTCGTTTTTATGCAGAACAACGCGCGAATGCACGTTGCCACGATCAGTATGTAATACTTGGACGAGGTTGGAATTACGAGGTTACCCTGGCCAGCTAGGTCTCCGGACCTGAATCTCATCGAACATATCTGGGACGATTTGAAAAAACGTATTCAATCCCTAACATCTCCTCCTAACAACGCACAGGAGCTTAAGAATCTGTTAGTGAGAGAGTGGAATAACATACCACAACATGTAATCAGGAGAAAAATTGAGAGTATGCCCCGTCGTTTGCAAGAGGTCATTAGAGCAAGTGGAGGCAATACACGATATTAGTCATTGAAATTTCACTGACGTTTTACCACGTTCTGTATTTTCCATTTTTTTCGTATGCCTGTTTTATCAACAATTTGGTTTGTTTTCTGCTTTTTCAATAAAAACAATAAAAAACCGTTTTTTTTTCTTTCAAAACAAACATTGATGACAAATAAAAAATACGTTAGCCTAAAAAAAAAGGTTATTACTGCACCAGAGGCAAAAATATTCCAGAAACTTGAAATTTTCAAGGTGACCCGGATTTTATGATCGCGAGTGTATTTCGTGTTGGTATCATGTGACATCACGGGCTATGACGTCGATGACGTGCAACGGAATATAAATTAGATGAAGTATAGGTTCACTTGTATTCTGAACCCTCCATATGTCAAATGATGACTTATCTCGTTAAGTATATTTTGATGACGAAAATTTAAATAATATTTATGAAGTACCCTGTAGTAAATTTTAATTAAACATTATATCAAGTGGCTCTTGAGTACAATTGTAAGAATTTCTAAAAAATTCTTTACAGATATTTAAAAATGACTACCGTGCATTAATAATACACGTATAATTAAAACACCCCAGGGAAATACTGGATGGTGATCCTAAATCCTGGCGTTTCTTTCTTCCTTCCGTTAAGTCCCGCAATTCTTGCAACGTAACTGCCAAGATATCAGAAATACAAAAGAGTTTCAAACTTTATTGTTGTTACTTAACGCTTAAAATTGTTCAAAATAATGAGTGGCCTATTATATTTCCTTTCAAAGTTAGAGGCAATGTTGTAAATGCATAAAATATAAAAGGAAGGAACGATAATTATAACTTTTAATGGTACGCAGTAATTTTAATTTCTGTGATTAATATTTCATGAATACTTGCTAATTACTTATTATGAAATTTCCAAAGTTTGGAGGATGCTCTTCTAATGAAGCTCTTTGATCTTTTTAGACGCAAAATTGCATTTTGCAGTTTAATTTCTCTAATGGAATTACCTAATCAATTTTACTATCCGTGTTTACGTGTTGCGATTTTTCATTAATAAGGGAATTATCTCACAGATACAAAAAAGTCAATATGTTTTTAAAAATTATATTTTCCATAAAATATGTTATTAGTTATGACACAAATTACTAAGAAGCAATTTTTACTTTTTTTTTTATTTAAAGAAACAAAGTCGCATCCACCCAAAGGTTATTAGCGACATTCCTGTAACATTTGTAATAATAATTAAATTTAACATTTGTAACAATCAATCATTGTAACAATTAATTACAAATTGTGAACAATTGAACATTTGTAACAATTAATTAAGCTAAATTTTGTGTAACATATTTATACATTTTAAGTAACCTACTAAATTGTTCGGAATTAAACTTTTGTTGAGGAGTGCTTTCAGGTTATTTGGCAAATTGTAAGACTGTTTTTGATTTACATATTTAGGACAGTCTATCAAGAAGTGCTTTATACTGTCTACTGTATTGCATGTTTCGCATTTTGGAGGTTCACTATTTGAGAAGAGATAGGCATGAGTATACCTGCAGTGTCCAAGTCGTAGACGTGTAATAATAGTTTGGCATCTTCTACTTCTGGCTGTGGACTTCCATGAACAAATATCTCTTTTGATGGTTCTAAGTTTCGAACTAGAGTCATTCCACTCCCGATTCCACGCACTTAACACCTTATTTTTGAAATAAACTTTTAGATCGCCTGCGATACTTCGACACTCTGTTTCTGATGCGTCACTGGTGATAGCGTTACGCGCACTAGTATCTGCTTCTTCATTCCCTTCTATGCCTATATGAGATGGTATCCATAGGAAGTGGACACTTCTGAAATTTTCTTAAGCCTTCATTAATTCGGCCCTGATAATTTTCTCAATGGGGTGTTTAGGGTATACATTTTGCATAGCTTTGACTGCGCTGAGAGAGTCAGAAAGGTGTAGGCATATTACATCAGAAGATTGTTCACCAATTAGATGATGGAGCTTAGTAAGGCGATGGAAAAAACTAATCAATATTCCACTGAAGTAGAGACTTGAATTTAATGTTGGCTTAACTGAAACGTGTCACTTTCCGCTTCCGATGCCTCACTGTTAAGATAATTATGTATTTTTTTCCTTATGGATGTGAATTTACGTTTTATGGATCTTTCCTTTAAATGGAGATAAACTTGACTGAGCATATGGGACAAAGCTGATAGGTCTGTGGTATATTCTTGAATTGTGGTTATAGGATCTGTTGACCCCGTGATATTCATTAGGAGCATGTTAAGTTGATCAACGTTTAGAGGGAAAGGTAGAGGGTGATTTTCTATGAAGTTTTTAGCGGGGTCAAGTAAGAGAGAAAATGATTCAGAAGTGCTTGCTGAACTAATTTTATCTTTTTTAGATTTTCCTTGGACTTTAGGTGGTGGAAAAATGTTACATTCTTTTGAAGATGGATCTGCTTCAGGTGAAATAATTTCATCAAAGTTTCTTTTTGGTTGATTAATTTTGTGACTGTCCTTATTTGATGCATCTACTTGTTCGGTATCTCCAGGATATTAGAAATAGACATTTGTTCACACTGAGAAGGGTTTGTGTCATTGGATGCTTGCAAGGATATATTTGTTGCGCTAGATACCGATGCTTCATTGTTTTGGTTGGGATTTAATTGAGCTAGTGGTTCGGAGCACTGTGAAGCGATGTATCCTGGCTTCTTGCATCTAAAGCAAACTAAACTGTCTTGAGAAATGAATATTCTATATGTCGTGTTGTCAAAAACAAGAGTAAATGACTCTGGTAGTGTTAGATTGTGAGGACTGATATAGATTTGTCTTCGAAAACTAAGAATGTGATTGTACTCAGGCATAGAAGCACTTATTTTGAGGAAGGTCATGGGGGAGACAGGAACTATGCCATTTTTTGTAACTTATTGATTAGCAAGTCGTGCGGTATTGAAGGACATACGCCGGAGAACACAAGTCGTTCCGCTGGTGTAACTAATCTTCTTGCTCTGACAATGTCACCTTGTATTTCTATTTGACCATGATTATTCATAAAATCGTCCACTATTTGTTTATTGGATAAATACATGCATATGCGATTATTAGAAAATCTAGAAGAGAAGATTATATTTTTCGGTTGAATTATATTTCCAAGTGGGAGAAGGTAGTCTTGAAGTTTGGTCTTTTCTAAGGCACTAAAGATAATTGCTTGGGACTTTAAAGGAAATTGCACTCTCGACGCTGCCGAAGAGTATGACTGTGATGTGTTTATTTGATTTTGATGGTCTTGTATTGTAGAACTGTTGTGTTATTCCATATTTGAATTCATTTCGATAAACGTTTGTGAAAAGTAAGTCCGACCCTGTACACCTGCTAAAACAGGTATATCGGTCTTTACTAAAAGCGGTTATTTGCTGGTAAAACTGGATTGGTTTATTGACAACAATAACAAATAATTGCAATTTGCTGACTTTAATGCTAATTTAACTGGATATTATGTAAAGAGTTTGTACACTTACAGTTTATTTCAATATATCACTAAGATTCACAATTTCATTAAACTTTGTTAATGTTAAAAATATTCGGAGCCCACATTGAATACAACATTATAGTTATCGATGCAGAACCGAACTCAGCAATTTTTACTGTTATCACTAAAATAAGTATGTTTATGAGTAAATATTTCGAAGTTTAAAAAAATGATATTTCGTAGATACATCTTGCATTTGGCAAATGTTGGTTATACTGTATATTACGAATCTGCGACTGTTTTGGATTATCACTAGATACTCGACAGCCAATGGTCCACTCTACTGCACAGCATAAGAAGTACGGAAGTATGAAACAAGTAATTTTCAAATGGAGTTTAAAAAATCGTTTTATAATCTTTATTGTAAATAAGAAGTTATTTACAGTAAATCGTTTTGATATAATTTATGTACACTGCACATTTTACGCGGAAATGTTTGTTTGCCTAGTAGTTTTACCTTTTTGCTCAACATTAAACACAGTTTTCATTTTAACAATGTTATAAAAAAATTTATATTTTTAAAACATATTTTTATTTTATATTTACATTTGTTGGACTTTCCGAGTTTGAATTTGTATCAGCCCAAGTGTCTGATGAAGCAGGGATGCTGCTTCTATATGAATGTAGAACAATTAAATGAAAAGAATTAAATACGCAAGGTTATTTTGCATTATGTAATTTGTAAAACCCCAAAGAAATTCAATATTAAATTAACTTTTCAAAGTAAGAGAAAAAAAAAAGAAAAAAAAATAAGGAAAACTAATGTTAAACTGAATTAACAAATGCGGTTACATTACTTAATTGCCTGGAAGTGGACAAATCTTGATAAACCAGTCTTTTCATCGTGCCGCGAGAAGTTTTGACCTCCACAACGCGAATTACATAATCTCGTCCAGGAAAAACGTTAACAATTCGACCAAGCTCCCATTGCAAAGAAGCTTGCTAACCAGTTTTAATAACTACCAGATCCCCCTTAGAAACCGGAGGAGACCGTTTAGTCCATTTGTGTCTTTGTTGAAGAGTGTTGATATATTCCAAAGACCAACGTTTCCAAAAATCTCTTTGGACATGTTGCAATAGCTGACAACCACTTAATTTATTAAGACTTAAATCGGGTTCAGGAATCACAATTTTTAACGATTCGAATATCAAAATATATCCAGACGCAAGTGGCTTCAGATCATTGGGATCTGAACTAATGGGGCACAAGAGACGAGAATTAAGGGTAGCCTCGACTTTTGTTAAAACTGGATAGAATTACTCACCCGGTAAAAATATGATTTATTTGAAGGACTTGACGCCAGCCTCAATTCTAAATATTTTAATTAATTTTTAACCATCCTGTATATTTTTAATGTATACAAAACTGACTAATTTTATTGTGTGGTAAATGCCTTACTTATTTTTATGTTTGCTTTTTTTAACGCACATGCAAATGTTTGAAGACTTAACTCTAAATCTGTAAATCGTACGAACCCGTAACATAGTCTTTTTATTTTTATTCTAAGTTATAAAGTTAGATTGTAGTTTTCTCCTGAGGATGCTAATAAATAATTAGCGAAATATTGAGCCATATAGAAAAAGAATTTTATTTCCAAATAACAGAGCGCAAACCTATGATATTTCACTAGGTACCCTTGTTTGTTTCGCACACACGTTTCGGTGGATAATCCTACCAGTTTTGCTATATTTGCATTACAAAGATATACAGGGTGGTCCTTAAGTAATTGTACAAAAAGAAACAGTAGATTATACACTTTTAAAATATAACGATTTAAGCCAAATTGCTTTAATAAAATGTTGATATTAAGAAAGATACAGGGTGTTAAAGTGCAAAATTAAAATTTTATTTTTCAGTATAACTTTCATGTTTGTAAACATTTATGTATAAAAATTTACAACTGGGTACTTTTAAATATGAGAAATTATAATTTGCTGCATACTTTGATGTAACTGATAGAGGGCGCCACTTATGCCACGTATGCGGTATAAATTTGCACTTAACTTTTTTGCTCTTTAAGTTACCTGTATTTGGGATAAAAAATATTAAAGATATATTATTTTAACAAAAAAAAAACTTTATATATATATATATATATATATATATATATATACATATATATATATATATATATATATATATATATATATATATATATATATATAATATATACTTGTTATACTTGTTAATAACTTCAAAACTCAACAGTTTTCGAGATAATCGGATTTTAAAAATCAGCTGCATAATTCTGATCTAAGGCAATTACTCCAGGCAACGAAGAAAAAATAGACAAAAACATTAATACTTCTGAATTTTAGTATAAAATACCTTTAACTAAAGTTAATAGTTAACAAAATATTAAATAAAATAAATATATCAGCAGGATACTTAATAATAGGATTTAACAAAATAATAGGATTTTACATCAAACATTTTACGTTTTATGTTAAATTAAAGTCATAATCAGAATATTTTGTTTACAAACAAAATTAAAAAATAGTTAAACTCAATAACATAACTTTTTGTCAAAGTAAGTGTTCGATATGTCCACCATTTTCTTTAATTCATTTGTCAATATATTCCATAAAAGATCGTCTCATATTAAATAGCATCATTGGTTCTAAAGAAACTGCTGCAGTATTCATTTCTTCCCATAGTTGGTTGCGAATGTTTATGGGATTCTTATAGACACGTTGTTTTAATGCGCCCCATACACCAAAATCAAGCGGATTAAATTCGGGGCTACGTAGTGGCTATAATGTACAATGGATAAATATATTATTTTGGATACATATCCAAATCTTATGGTATATTATGGAACTACGTCATATTTGCCACAGAAGTTAAATATTGTATTAAACTGTGATGTATCTCGTTAATTGGTTACTTATATATACTCGGAATAACCTATCGATGACATTATATGATTACGTTACAGATTACGAGTAACTATAATTACATCTCGAACAAATGGACTATTATGATTTACTAACGAACTAATATTATGCTGAACTAAATTGCCTGTGTGTTTACTATATTTATAACAATATCGGTTATTAGGACAACGATGATGTTTTTGTAAAAATGCTGAGTCTTTCAGGTTAGATTTGTAGCAAAAGTATTATGAAACAGGACACATAGGTGTTATTCAATACCTGTGCTCTAGTTGCTATTTGTCCTAAAAAAAATGGGTAAACAATTTACGTAATGAACAATAAGTAATCTTTTCGGATTTTTTATGAATTAAATAATTATATCAATATCTCACCACATTGCCAAGGAATATGACTAGCACGACCAATCCAACGTTCAGAAAAGTTGTATTTAAGTATGTTCTAACTGCCTTCTCTCTAGAATGTGGTGGTGTACCATCTTGCATAAACCACATATTTTGAGTTTTTAGCATTTTACAGTAGAAAAAAAGTAATACAACGCCATTATAGAAACTTAAGAACCGATAGCAAAGGGAAATTGTAAACATGATGACGGCCAACGTATGAATACGGACACGGCACCTAAAGAAGAAGATGAAATATCTTTTCTCCAATAAGAAATTTAGTATCCATAACAAAGCATTTTTTGATGTTACATTATCATCTTTGAGTTGTTTTAATAAGAATAAACTATGAATTATGTTTATCTGCAGGTATTCAGTGCTTTACCGCACAAATATCAAACTAAGAATTATTGTTCAGCTGACTTATAAAATGCATTTATCTCGAAAACGGTTGAATTTTCTGATTACTAACAAGTATACCTTTTCTTTGTAAAAATAATGTATCTTTAATATTTTTTAACACAAATAGAGCTAACTTAAAGAGAAAAAAAGTAAAGCGCAAATTTATGTCACACATATGGCATTTATGGCGCCCTCTATTAGTTACAATAAAGTAAGTATAAAATTATAATATTGCTACTCAAAACTATCCAACTGTAAATTTTTGTCAAAAAATATTTACAAACGTTAAAGTTATAGCGAAAAATAAAATTTTAAATTTCCACTTTAACACCCTGTATCTTTCTTAATATCAACGTTTTATTAAAGCAAGTTGGCTTGAATCGTAATATTTTAAAGTGCAGAATCTACGGTTTCTGTTTGTACAATTACTTAAGGACCACCCTGTATGTAAGATTACGGCCATTAGATTAAAATGGTAAGTAAAAAATCATCATGTTAAATTGGAGTTACAATTTTTTTTAAAAAGAAACATTTGTTCAACGAATGAATCCACTATGTCATTTTCATAGCACACTTTAAAAATCCTTCATATTTTAATATTAAAAACTGTAGAGCTTTTTGCTAGGTATAAAGTACAAAAAACTTTAAAGTTTTTATATTAAAATATGAAGGATTTTTAAAGTATCTCGTGAACATTGTATTGTGATTCATTTGTTGAACAAATGTTGTTGTTTTTTTAAAGAAATTGGAACTCAATTTTATAAGTTAACTTTTATTGTATTTAAACTGAATGTACATGTACATAAACTTTTTAGCGGTCACTGATAATGGTATAAAGCATACCAAAGTATGTTTAATTCTTGAAAAAAGAGTACTCATGTCTTTGGTAATTCAGCTGCTTACCCATTAATCTCTTCTTTTGTATCTAACTGATTAGCTGTGATCAAAAGTGCATTATATATATATATATATATATATATATATATATATATATATATATATATATATATATATATATATATATATATATATATATATATATATATATATAAGTGTGGTATTCGGGTGTTATAATTTGTAATTTACTTAGAACCATCATATAAAACAAACTTTATAACCATTTCGAACTTTACTACACACGTTTAAATATTGAACAAACCTTTCAGATACAAGCCTTTTTAAAATGCTATAGAACGCTCTAATCGCCTCCAGACTTTCCTATTTTATACTTGGTTTGAAGGAGCATCTCAAGTTTACTTAAATTCGCCTGAGGTACTAAGAAAGCTATTCCTAAAAATAATACAAACAGGCCGGCTATACTCTTTTAAACTTTTGCACAAAGAAATAAGGATGTTTGATTTAAAATAAATACAATAAAACATTACTCAATATTGTTAAAATAATCCGCAATTATTGGAAAATTGTTTGCTTGTTTATAAAACAAGTTTATTGACATCTAATAAATATATGACTAACTAGCAGTTCGAAAAATAATTGAACAATGTTGCACTTATATTGCTCTGAGTATTGTGAACTAAAGTCTGAAATCTGCACAATTCTTTAAACTGATTTGAAATCAATTAACTTATTTTTTATCACTGCAAGATAGAAATAAAATTAGTAATCTAATGGTAAATTTATTTCATTGTGTTTTAGGAATACTGTTAGATATATTGTTCGGAGTTTGGATATGCGAAGAAATGGAGAAAATATTGTCAAAAACCGTATGCAAATAATGCTGCAGACAATAACCCAAGATTCTAAAGTCAGAGGTAGAAAATGCAATTAAAATCCCAAAGAATCGAAAATCTCCTGGAGCAGGTAAGATCACAGCAGAAGTTTTAAAAGAGGAACAAGAGGTTAGAATAAATGTTATGCACCTGGTCTGCAGAAATATTAGTCAAATGGTAGCTTTTATATTACAGGTAAGTAAGGTTCTACTTTATGTAATACACGAAAGAATAAAAGCTTTTCTATTGCATCAGATATCATAAGAATATGCGGGAAGTGTATCAGGAAAAGGCTAATCGAAAAAACTACGGCGATACAGACGCCACACCACTGTTCAGCCGATAAGACATTTATAGTTTCGTTCGGGGTACGAATCCTCGAAGCGTTCAGGATTACTTCGCATGCGCAGGGTAAAAATTTGCGTTCGCGGTGATCTAGTTCTGTACTGAGACTGAGAGGAACTGCTAGTTCAGAACCAGGTCAACTGATCCTTGGGACACCTTGGGATTTGAAGAGAACTCGGAGTTCATACATGCGCAATAGGAATTTCAAAATACAAACATTTTTATATATTCTGTGCTCTGAGCTTTAAACAGATAAACAGCTGATTCGTTTGGGTTGGCGCCTATAACTGTTTACGTTTCGTTCTTTGTGATATTGTTTAAGTTTAGAAGTATATTTTTTTAAATTTATTATTTAATTAATTTTTTAAATCTTTTTTACATCGTTTGATTTCGTGGGTAAGTTGTGATTTATCTGTTATTTGGTTATCTCTTTAACAGAATAAACTTGACTGTCCAAAAAAATGCAAAAATAGCGTTTTTCCGTTTTCTTTGATTTTTACCGGTTGTTTTTGTTATTCCACCCAAATATGGCATCTTCGCCATTACCCAGGTAGCCAATGGTAGACGGTCCTGGTTGGAAATATAAAAACTCGTTCAGATCTATAAAACAAACGTAATCATAAGATAGAGAACAACCTTTACGTACCAAGCTGGAACTTACCCTTTTCATAGGACACAAATCTATCCAAAAATTAAAATATTATTTACAAAAAAGTTCTTTAACAAATTGGGGTAGGCTGTAAAATAAAAGAAACCAGGCACTAAAGACTGAATTGAAGGTTGTTCGAAATTCGTTCGCAGTATAAATCGAGATTACTAAGAGCATTCTGAATTGATCCTGAGCGCATCCATTACTCGTACCTCGAACGAAACTTACGAACGAAAATAATAAGTGTAAAGTAAAAATAAACAACACGCATTTTGATAATTTCAAAAGAGAAGCAAGCCGGCGTCAGACAAAGCTGCATAATCTCTGCAATTCTGATTAACATCTACAGCGAATATATTATGTGAAAGGTACTAGACGGATGGTGGGATGAAGTACCAGTTGGAGGACAGAAAATTAGTAATCTGAGATATGCTGACGGCACACTAATAATGGCATCGAAACAAAAAGAAATGGAAAACATAATGAGACGTCTAGAAGAAAAAAACAAAGAGTATCGGCTACATTTAAACAGGAATGAGACAAAAATGATAGAAGAGAGAATCCAGAAAAATTTAAAAAAATTAAAGATAGATATATACTTATCACATATCACGTACAAGCGAAAGCTTGCAGTTGCTCTCAAGAAATAAAAGCCATATATTATGGCATTTGAAGCACAAATTAGTCAAACCTTTCGCGTTTGAATCGGTATCAATAGAACAATATAACAGTTATTTCGGTGTAGTCCCCACCTCTTCGGTCGATTCAGGCTTAATACCAATTCAAATCGGAAGGTCGAAATAATGTTCTCAAAATTCTTCCCACGTTAGTAGTTAGCGCACATAGGTGCCACCTTTTTTGATGGCAAAGAACTAAACAATTCAATAAACCGTTTTTTGTCCTTTAGGCTGTCGAAATGTGCAAATATTAGTAGCTTTCAGCAAAAGCTTGCTGTTGGTCTGATGAAATAAAGCCATATATTATTACCATTTGACACGCGAAAGGTTTGACTAATTTGTGCTTCAAACGCCATAATATATGGCTGTTATTTAATATATATATATATATATATATATATATATATATATATATATATATATATATATATATATATATATATATATATATATATATATATATATATATATATATATATATATATATATATATGAAAAACTATTAACAAACTCGCAACTCAGTAGAAAAGAAAGGTGTGGAAGGCAACTGTAAATACGTATTTTTGACATTCAATATATCAAATAGTAATTTACGTAACTAGTTCCGAAAGTGATATTTTACGAGACGAGTAGGAAGTTTCTAGGGCGAGTCCTCGAATCCTGCGAGTCTCGTAAAATTACTTTTGGATCGTGTAACTTACAATATTTTTTCTGCAGCCATTTTGTATGTTAAAAAGAATATATGAATAAACTTTACTTATGAACTTTTAATAAACTCTTAGTTACTCTCGTGAATTAACATTAGAAAAATCTACTTATGAATATTAACAACACAATTATATGAATTATTATTTACATTGATATTGTTAGGCACATTAACAGCATATCAACACGAATCTTAAATGAAAAGCTTTCTCATAATAAAATACAAAGTTGATGTTATTGTCAAAGCCGTTACCTAGCTGCCCAAAATCGTCTTGAAAGTGAAAAAATTAGTCCCGAAAGTAGCTACTGTCGGTACGAGTTGTGTAAAATGGTACTTTCGATTTAATAAATTATACTGAAAGTTTTATTTTCAGGACGGCTGCAGAAAAATATATTTAACAGGTTTGCTGCCAACTTGGTTATAGCAATGTCTACCAAGAAGCCAGTAGTTATTATTGCAATAGATGTATAAAATCACTAACTGTCTAGTTAACTGGACGTCGGTATATTTTGTTAATATTCATTCCTGTTACCAGCGTCCAGTTAAATGGACACACAGAAAAACTGATGTTTTCATTAGTATTTAGAATATAACCAGAAATAAAAACAACTATTTGAAGTTAGATGTAATTACTTAATAATTATAAATGTTAATAACTTATTTAATCAGATGGTAATCTTTGAAATATGGAGTGACACAAAGGCCCGGTCGCGCGCTGCATACTGGACAAAAATATCTTAGTTTCCTTTTTTTGCATTGACGACATCCCAACATGGGGCTTTTGTTCTTTAATGTCGGAGGATTTGCTTTAAAATAATTTAAGATCTCCGAAACATTGGACTGTTTTACATTATTGATTTCGCTTTCACCATTCAAAGCCTAAGTTTTTCTCTAAACTTTAGAAGTGGGATATTTGTATTTGTAATTTTTTCGTTTATGTAACATCCATTACCTCATTCCCTCTTCTATTTGTTTCTTTAGTAATTAGTTGAAAAATGATGTCGTCAAAAAAATTGATAGAAGTAGTCAACAGGTTGCGCTTCAGGACGTTAATTTGACATTGATTCGAGGACTTCCAGTAAAAGGCATATCAACAGCGTCTTCTTTTGTATCCGTCCAATCATCATTGTTATCATTATTATCCTCCGTCGCTGTGTTGCACTATCACCAGGATGGAATGCAGGGTCTTCTGACAGTACTTGCCAAAATTAGTCGCATGGCTCCTGCAGATCCTTTCTCAAATTAATTTACTCCTTTTCTAATAACTTGGTTTCACTGTTTTGATGACTGATGACCAATTAACGTATGTAGGGTTGCCTTACACCTTCATTTATTTTCTTTTCTACTCAGTTGCGAGTTTTGCCAATGATGTTTGCTTATCTATGTTATACTAGTCTTGCATTAATTAACATTCTTTTTTGTTATATATATATATATATATATACATATATATATATATATATATATATATATATATACATATATATATATATATATATATATATATATATATATATATATATATATATATATATAAGACTATAAGACATATATATCATAAGACTTCTATTTGCATATATTTAAGATGCAGTAAAGTTTCTTAGTATTATAAAAAGTATACATTTTATAAAAGATAGTAAAACATAAAATTTAAAGTACTCAATCAAAACAAAGTTGTAAACCATATAAAGGAATATGCGGGGATTGATCACAGAGATTCTGACCCTTTGAAACCATTTTCACTCTATACGAGCATCTACCAAATTGGTTTTTAGGTTTTATTGGTGTTTTATTCGGCAGTGTTTAAAAACATCGCAGACATTTTCCAAAAGCGCACGATGGAAACAACAGGAAGGAGGGACGACAAAAGAAATTGTTTGATAATTAAATAAAACCCATTTTATGCTTTTCCCAGTTCGATACCTCACAGCAATTCGGGCTGGAGTTGACAATAAACATCTATTTCAAAAAAGATAAAATATAAATGTTCACTGAGCATTACGCTTTCACGTCAAACACAAAAAAATGAAGGGCTTAAAGGAAAAGGGGCCCGAGGGGATTTTTGCATGCGGTTTTCTTAATTTTAAAAGAAATCCAAGTAATCCTTTATTTATGTTGCCTTTTCTTAAAATTTAAAAGGTGAATAAAATAATTAAGTAAAAATAAGACGATATTGTCAGGAAGGTATATAATGGTGACGATGACAAATCACTAAATAAATTTTTATAAAATAGTACAATATTATACGATAAGACCCATACCACTCTGATTTAAAGTTTTTTTATTTTTTTATTTGTTTTATTTTGCTATGTTAGGTTGTCCAATTTTGCGCTCTTTTTGCTCCAAGGTGATGTTCTATAGCTATTGTCCTCGTTTTCTAGGTCTTCCTGATATACAGATATCATTTATATTACTTTTGACGTGACAACGTCTTAAATTAGGTTGTGGCTCGGAGTCACTCATGAAAAAGTGTAACGCCCGCTCACGTCTGTTACGATGAGTCACCGAACGAGAGAGAGGCCCGCCGGACCGGCGAATGCCTTGCGTCTCAGTCAACTACGTTAAAAGGAACAACCATCGACTTGACGTTCGCAAGACACATTACAGCAGAAACACTTCCTTTCATTTCATATTTCTCCTATCATCGTCCTATCCTCAACAAAATCACTCAAATAGAAATTAGTTAAGTTTAAGTTTACATGTACAATGTTTTAGTAAACAAAATATATTTCTATAGTTAAAATTTGTGCAATTCTTATTTTCATTCAATTCCTTGTTCCTATTGTGCAATTTAATAATATTCATATCAATAAATATTCTACCGAGAAAAAGACGTTGTCACGTAAAATCTTCGCCCGTAAAACCGACTTTACAGGCAACCGATTTTTTTTATCCCTTTTTCTCTTGACATTCTTATTGAATAACTCTTTATTTGTTTAAAAATTTTCTACATTTCTCTATTTATATTCATTCTTCTCAAATTAGCAAATATATGAATACCGTTAAAATGTTTTATTTGATCCTCTTTAAATTTATCCAGATTTTTTTATTCTATTGGAATATCCTTGTATTGTTGAAATTCCCTCAATTCGTTAACGATCTGTTGAGGATTGCAAATTCGGCTCAATTTTGATATTCTTGTCAAAATACCTGGCAACTACTAAAAATACTTTTATTTAGAAGGTGTATCTTCCCCATGACTGGATCTGCAAAATCATTTAGTTGTGTACTTCCATACAATCAAGAAACGCCTCATTTTTCGTAAAAATCCATCAATTCATCATCTAAATCATTAATATTTAGCGTTACCCCAATTCCCAATTTAACATTAGTTTGTCTTACATATCGTAAGTACATATACACTCTTTTCCTTTGGAAAAATCTATTTAATTCTACAAATTTTAATAAAATCCATTCCAAAAATGGGTAAAAAGTTCGCATTCTAATTAGTCATCCACTAGTTTTAATTTTATTTTAATTTTATTTTACTTACGGTATTTTGTTTTTGTTTGTTTTAATTTTAACGTTTGTCTGTCTTACACGAGATACTCGAGATAAAAATTTAAAGAGGATAATCATAGCATCAACTGCATTTACGTATATTTTACTATCATGGTATACGTATAAAGTTGTTAAGATTATCGTATAAAAGGATACATTATCATACGCCTGGCCATGTTATTTTAAACAGTGATAAATTCGACCGAAAACACTCGTCTTTCAATCGGCATACTAGGAGGAAATGTTCCCAGATATCTAAACCTTGCTTCCTGCTTTATTATTTTCCCATCAATTTCGATTTTACATCGTAGCGAAAACTTAGATGTTGTCATACATTTGGTTTTTTCTACTATATTATCATATTGTATTTCTTGACTGTGTTATTGAAGATATGTAATAATCTTTGGAGCTCGTCTTCTGTCTCGGCGATTAATGGGGCGGCGTCTGCATAACATAATATTTGGATTTCTTTGTTCCCCATTCTGTAACCATGTCTGTCGTACTAAACTTCAGTGATGTTTATATGTTTTGGATAAGATTTTATTTCTATTAATGCTCTTGGATCCGGAAAATCTCACAACGATGTTGAGAGACTTTTCCGTTCTAAATAAATACTGGTAGTTCCGAGTGCTTATTTTGATCATATTGTTACTTTTATTTTCCATTTTAAGCTTCTTTGTTGGGATTAACACCCCTTGATGATCTAAGGTCTGCCACAGACTAGGTTTCAAAATCTTTTTAAACAATTCGTTCATTCTGCGAACACTGCAAAGAAGGACACCAATGGAAGCATCTAGTTGATTTTAGTAGAGAAAATCACGTTCCGCAATAATGGGGCAACGACCATAGAAAGAAAGGAATACAGCGCGAAGAAAGAAAAAAAGGAAGAGAGAAAGGAGTTAGTTTTTTGTTTGTGATAATAATTATTATGAACGGAGTGAGCTATTGGAATTGAAGCATATTTGCGTCCAGTATATAAAAGAACAGCTTTCAAACTAGCTTTTGATGAATCTATAAAGAGTCTCTGTTAAGAAGATTTATAGTTAATTCCAAAATTTTGCATCATTAATTGAATGTTATTACAGAAAACAGCAAGTTCTTTTGGAATTTTTGGATCCAAGAACTTCTGCAGCATCCTTTCTTCTTCTTGTAGTGCCTATCCGTTTCGGATGTTGGCGGCCATCATGGAAATCTGTATTTTGCAAACTGCTACTTGGAAAATATTTGTGGTTGTTGTATTTGTCGTCTTTTTGAGGAAAATAAGGGGTGTAAAAACCTTAAAAACCACGAAAAACGCTCTCTTGATGTTACCTCGTCTTGACAAAGACAAGGTAAAGTAAAATAAACCACTACTAGTGTTAAAATAAAACAACTGGTGCAGTAGAACGAAACTCAACCACAGAGTCTGGGAAAACAGTAAGCAAAGCCCCTAGAGCGCTATGCTCTAGGGGAGCCCGAGAAGGACTGACCTGGCTGGCCTGAAAATCACCGATATTTATAAGTATTTTACTATTTATATGGTCTTTTCAGGTTAACCAGCCAATAAGAAAATTCGGAGCGGAGTGATGGGCATGGGAGTGCGTACTAGTTGTCAGCCTAGGGCACTCGATGACATCCCCCCGTTCTGGAGACTCTGAGGCTGGGAAAAGGAAATATTTATTAAAAAAGTGAAAAAGTATACAAATAAAAATAGCAATACACAAGAAAATATGTGAAACAAAAGTACTTACGTATATAAATATATAAAAATAAGGAAATGTTCTTAATAATCGCAACACTGCACAAAAAACACTACACAGGGGGAGGTCGGTGGTGGTGACAGCATCTGAAGGTCCATCCTCAGTCGATGTACTCACTCCTTCGGCGGGTTCGTCTTCTTATAGGCCGTCCTGATCCCATCTGCCATATCAAACGGGGTTTCGTAGGCCAGTGTGCCTAAGCCTACGTGATTACGACCACATATCTGAAGGGAGGCAGTGACTTAACCTACTCCGTGATTTCCGTTGGCAGCTGGGGCTTCTAACTTCTAACGAAGAAGGCCGGCTCGTCGAGGGTATCTGCGCACTGAAGGCATCAGGTGCAGAAGGCCTCGGTGTCGACATGTTAGCTTGGATGCGCTAACATCCGATGGTTCTCCCTGCTTTCTTTCTGAATCCAGCACACGGTGGATTCATCTGTGTGCCTTCTGTGTAGGTGGGCGTGGACTCGAAAGCTAGTTAGGCACCATGTCGTCTTTTTGAGGAAAATAAGGGGTATAAAACCCTTAAAAACCACGAAAAACGCTCTCTTGATGTTATATCGTCTTGACAAAGACAAGATAAACTAAAATAAACCGCTATTAGGGTTAAAATAAAACAACTGGTGCAGTAGAATGAAACTCAGCCACAGAATCTGGGAAAACAGTAAAAAGAAAATAAAAAGTTTAGGTAAACGATCTTCAGATCTTCATCAGGTTCATCACAAACATTGTTCCCATTGTCACTACTTACACAGTCACAGTCATCACTAACATATTTTATAATAGTAGGAGGGGCAGGAACAGGTATAGTCTCGCTATGAGCTACTGGTCTGATAGCAGAAGATAAATTAAGATAAACAATAGATTTTTTGTTCTTAACTGAGTAGCCACATATATTAGTTAGAAAAAAGTCACAATCATCCACATGATCTGATGATTCACTCCAGACCATCGGTATTCCAAAGGACATAGCTTTCTTTTTACCTGTTAACTATAGTCGCAGTGCCTCGACACAAGTTTGACAAATAGTATGAAGAGCTCAAACTTTGTCTTGATCACCAAGTTTTACACCAAAATACGAAAGTACACATTTTCTAAAAATTTGGTAATGTTGTTTCTCTTTTAGAACCACAAAACATCCATAAATATAACAAAACACATTAGGGCTATTGACACACTTCATTTTAGAACAAATATTAAAAACATATTTATCTGTTCATATAACATGGCAGTAGAATTAAAACTGACGTGCTTTCTGTATCTTCAATCTCGACTAAAAGTCTATTATACTCCATTTGCTTAGCTCGGGAATATTTTGACAGATTCATTGTCGGAAACCTAAAACACAACGATTCCTACTTCTCAGTATTAATAGCTCAAGTATCCTACTATTGCAGACTTCTTTAAAAAAAAAAGAAGAATTATTCTAAATAGTGGAAGTGTATACTAACCCCATCAAATTTTGGGTAATATATACATATTTAAAAAATATATTTTAGTTGTTATAATTTAACATAACTATTTATTATATGGTGCAGATAAATGTTATTTACTATTTAGTTTGTTTACTATTAATATTGGCTATAGTAATTTCCAGCCACTTTTAGTCTGTCAAAAAGTAACTAACTTCTCAAAAAAATAATTACAGTAAAACCTCGGTATAACGGACTACTTGGGGGGACGGGGTGTCCGTTAAAGCCGAAAGTCCGTTATATAAAAATATGTTTAAAATAAATTTTTTTTGAAAATATGTATGTACACTGTATTTAGATATATATATATACAAAATACAAACAAAATTCTATTTAATTGTCTTCAGACATTCGTCGTCAGGTGACGTTGTTGTTGATATCGACGCGCTTGCTGTCTGTAACCTTGTTTTGAAAAAGGAATCAAGTTTCGTTTGCACTTTCGATGTTTGCTGTTTTTTATGATCAACTCTCCAAAAATAAGGAAAATGCGTAGAGTATAGTTGAACTTCGTTATCTGATGAATAATCAATAAATGTTATTAGATCGTCAAGATGCGATCTTACCTCTCATAACTTCATTTTTGGCAGTGTTATTTTGTTGTCCTCTTCGCTATCTTCACTGCCATCCTCAATTTTTAGTTTCACAACTTCATCTGCTATTTCACTTTCAGTCATAATATTATACCCAGGGCCACCCTCATCTAATTCTAGGCATTGTAAAACATCTTACTTAGTTGCATGTTCTCCGGCATTATTATGTATTGTCCTACAGAAATCAGTAACTTCCAACCCTTCTAAATCTATGTCTGCATCTTGGCCATCAAACAAATTCTTTCAACCATTTTTTAATGTTTGCTCTTTCACCTCCCATGCTACAGCAAAATTAAAAATTGGTTATTTTTAATTGGTCCTCTTGTATCTTCTGCATTATCTCCATCGTGCAATACAACCATTATTTCGTCTAAAAACTTTCTACGACATATTCGTTTGATTGCCAAAATTATTCCTTGACCCATAGGTTGAATAAGCGATGTTGTATTTTTTGGCAAAAATATACAGCTAATGTTGCCATCTTCTAAACGTGTAATAATTTCAAAGGGGTGAGCAGGAGCGTTGTCTAAAAGCAATAAACATTTCATCTCTTCTGGCGGCATTCTTAATTTCTTCTCTTAACATTTTCTTACTGAAGGTACAAATTCTTCAAAAAGCCCACTTTTGAAAATATCTGAGGTTAACCATGCCTTCTGAGAGCTATAATATGAAATGAGCAGATGATGTATTATATCTTTTAAAATTCTAGGTTTACGAGATTTGCCAACCATTACAGGAGTCAATCTATGCTATCCATCGGCGTTAGCACAAAGCAATGTTGAGATCCTGTCCTTGCTGATTTTTCTTCCAGAATTCGATTTTTTATATTTGGATGCTTTCAGGCAAAGTACGCCATAACAAACCAGTGTCGTCAGCATTGTAAATCTGAGATTCTAATAGCATTTCGTTACTTATAATTTCTACAAATTTTTGCATAAAAGGTTCTATTTCTTTTTTTGATGCACTTGAAGCTTCGTCGTAAATTTTTTTATTCACGATTCCGTGTCTTTTGCGAAAGAGCCAGAGCTATCCATCACTTGCTCTAAATGGTATGTCCATATGATTTGCTAATTTAATTGTAGCAGATTTCCCGGCCAACGTGGTAAACAACCATATAATCGTTATTATATCGGGTATAATATTAACAGTACGTTTTATTTTTTTTTAACTTTGACCGGATTTTTTGTCCGTTATATCCGAAGTCCGTTAAATAGAGGTCCGTTATATCGAGGTTTTACTGTACTAAATTCACTAGACAGTTCGGACTGGGAATAGCTAATACATCCGCCAAAATTAGCAGAGTTGCCAAATGTATACAAATAAAGTTTGCCGTCGAGTAGGTACTTTATCGATACTTCGAAACAATTACTTTTTACACTCATTTACTTTGACATATTTGAAGATAAAACTTTCGGTCACATTTTTAAATGTAATGACTATTTATGCAATCTTCGTAACAAAAAAACTGTAAGTGATAGGAAAAAAATCTCAACCGATTTGGATTCACGGCCAAAAATACTTTACAAAAACACTTTTGTTCTTAAACATCAAAATATTTGCAGCACCGTGTAATTTCGGTATATTGTTTTATTAAATTATATTCCTATGAAAAAATCCTCTGCCTTATAAATTTTTATCCAATCCAAGAAATATTACTTCCCTGTATTGTTATTTGGAAACATTCACGTTTCCAAAATAAATTTTTTCGACAGCACTTAGATTTAATAAAAGAAAATTATTCTATCTAGCAAGAGACTGAACTTAATGATATATTTCCCTAAAAATGTTTTCATAAATTACTTACAACAACACTTAAGATTATTTTAATAACATCCTGTAGAAACTTTTTTCGAATATGATGTCCATAAACCTACTTTTCTTTCCTTCAAACAAAATCCTACATAAATGCGTATCATATATCACTCAAATTTAATGTTTCAGTAAATAATAATTCTTGTCAGTTTTCATATTTCTCTAAGAGCCATAAAAAATAAAAAAGACCTGAACACTTTTTTATTTTTATGCCACATTTACTTCACTCCTCGACTGTACAACACCCCAAAAAGAAATTACATTATTATTAGGCTAGATGATACATCTTCATAAAATATATGACCACAAAACAATGTGATATAAAAGGCTGTCATATATTTGTATTAAAAGATTTGACAAAAAACGTCTGATGTACAAAAATCTTAAAATGAGTTATGTATTAAATATTTCAGAAATATTATATACAATTAGTAAGGATTTTGTCTTATACTGTGGAGAATTAGATGTGATTGTTGTAGCACTGTACAACCCCGCCTGCATTTGGTAAAAAAATATAATTTTTGTAAAACTTTGTAGAAATCTAGAACTGTCAACTACATACTAATAATAATAATAGTCTCCCGTTTTATACCGCTTCGCGGCTTTGGGAGTATAGCAGGGTAGTCTGCTATATCTAGGGCCTACGGTATACAAGGAAGGTAACATGGCCAGTGCTACGCTTCAACCGCCTATTATTACCCCTGGTTTTACCAAAGGTACTCATTTTTATTCAGGCCGAGTCGACCTACTACATACTTAATTTACTTATTAAGCATACTCCTATGCTAATACTCTCATCAACATTCGTGAGGATTTATATGTGTAGCAGCTGTTTATACAGGATTGGGCCACTCAAAAGATTCCCCATGAATATTTGGTAATATTCATTGAGTTTTGTGAAAATACTAAAACAGGTTATCTTTACACGATATAGATATGTCATTTGTCAATTTCCTTATTATTAGACAGGTATTTTACTGGAGAATTGGGGCAACCATGATCTTTTTTTCGATATTAACCTTTATCGGACTGGCCGGGGTCTATTTTGACCCCAGATCACAATTTTTGGCTGTTACTTTATAGATTTAATTTTTAATCGGCAGTCTTGCATCTATCCGTAGTTTATATATTGTATTAATAAAAAATTATACCTATAAGAACATTTAACTGTTAGATTTTATATGCTGGGGTCTCCTGATCTCCTGATAGCCCGGCCCGCCTTTTATATTATATATAAAATGAATTCTAATAAAGTTGTAATAATGTGGGGGGAATCCCATAGATTTTACGGATTAGTACCGACTATAAGTGTACTATCGTTTTTTGTAAGAGTTTTACATATTTAAATGGGGAATATAAATACTTCCAGTATCAGTGGGTTTTTTATCGTATTTGTGAATAGTGCATAAAATTCTAAACATGAGTTATGTTTCATTTATATTTAGCTGAAAGCAACTGAGTGGAGATAAACTTTTACGTTTACTTGAAAGTGATAATCCAGAGCTTGATATCAATGAGGATACAGCAAGTAATTTAGAAGATGAAGACAATGTAACAGAGTAAGAAGATGACTTTATTATTGATCAAAGCATAGAGCAAAATAAACTAACAGTTACTGACCCCAAAGGCTTACCGGTATATGTATCTAAAGATGGAACTGAGTAGTCAAGATTGCCAAAAAGCACAAAAGTGAAACGCGTAAAGGCCAATAATCGTAGACATGCTCTAGGACTTACAAATTACAGAATTATATACCAAGCATTAAAAACGCTTTCCTTCTGTTTTTTTCAGACGGAATTCTAAACATAATTGTCATGGAAACTAATCGTAAAGCTCAAGCGTATTACGATAAATGAAATAGTGAAAAACTCAAATAAAACTAAAGTGTATATTTGCGTTAATTCTGTAAAGATTTAAGCATATATTGCTTATACTTGGAGCTTTTCATTGATCGAAAGAGGCGATCGATATACTTTGGTGTGACGATATTGCTTACTGCCATCCTATAATACCAGCTGCTATGTCTAGAGATAGGTTCAAACAAATAACTTCATTTATAGATTTTGACAATTTTGAAACCAGACAAAAATGAAAATCAGTAAATAAACTGGCCCTAATAAGAGATGTATGTGATATTTTTATTTCTAATTGTAAGAAATCACTTAATTTAGGCGACCATCTGTGTGTAGATGAGCAGCTCGTGCCTTTTAGAGGTAAAGCACCATTCCGAGTTTATATGAAGAGCAAACCTGACAAGTACGGATTAAAGATATGGGCCCTTGTGGACTGCACTACTTCTTTTATTGTAAACATGCAAATTTATTTTTGTAAGTTTTTGAATTGCCAATTAGAAAACAAGCCAATTTTTAAACCTATTAATTGTTTGGAAAACAAGGTCCTAACGCGGAAAAAGCTTAAGGCCAAAGAGTTGTCTTAGACTTGATAGACCATTTTTGGAAGGAGGGTTTGGAATAACAATTCACTTTTTTTACAAATTTTCTACGAGTTTACAACTTGCGGATAAGTTATGGGAGAAAAATTTAACTCTATGTAGAGCTCTTCGAGAAAATAAAACGTTTATTACAAGGGAGCTTCTACCAGCATCATATAAAACAGATTATTAAAGTATTTTTGCTTTTAGAAAACATTGAACGTTTGTCTCTTATGTTCCAAAACCAAGAACTGCAGTCATCTTACTTTCAATGACTTTAACGACAAAGTGGCTGGTGAAGAACACTCCTATAAACCTGAAACTATTCTACATTACAACAAAACGAAAGGAGCCGTCGATACAACCAATAAGTTAGCTAAAGAATATACGCTACAAAGAAAAACAAACCGTTGGCCGATGGCTATATTCTCTTATCTTATTGATGTCGCAGTGTCGCAATGTCGTTATTTCCTATAAATTCTGGCTACTAAAATATCCTGGTTGGAAAAAGCACAATATGAGTAAGCGTAAAATGTATATTTTGGCACTGGGCAAAGAATAAAGAAATATGTTTTCAGACGTTATAACAATACGCACATCGAAAAGAATAAAAAGCGTCATATGGCAGATGTATTCCCAGGACTTTTGAATATTACTTAGCCCAGAGTAGAAATAAAAAAAATACAGGGGGGCGGTGCCATGTGTGTTGTAGAGGCAAAGACAAAAAAGCTAGTAAAATATGTGTAAAATGTAACAATTTTGTATGTCTAGAATAAGCAAAATCAGAGATAGTTTGTGTACATTGTACAAATAGAATTTAGTTGTTATTTAATCTGTTAGCGTCAGCAGTAGGATGTATTTTGTAGTAATGTGTATGCTTTAGTCTAATAAATGTTCAATACTACAAAAATAATGTGTTACTGGTATAGTTTTTTTCGTATAAGCATAGTTCACCCATTTAAGAATGGGGTCCGTTCAGACCCCGGTATGTCTTTTGTGTAATATTTTGGGGCCCGTCCGATGAAGGTTAACAACTCTATTCTTATGAAAATGTATTGTTTATTAAAAGTGTTACACCTCTTACAAACTAAATGTAACGCCTATGTTTTGTTAATGTCAATTTAAAATTTTCGTCGTCACGTCAAAAACTACCTTAAAACGAAATCTGCAACATTAATAGAAAACCTTATTAAATGTAACGTAATAATTAGTAAGTTATAAATTAATATTAATTACCTAATAATTACATCTGTAACCTAAGATACAGTGTGACTCATTTAGATTGGAAACACCTCTATAAAATGTAAAGTTGTTATCCGATTTTAACCAAATTTTTTTTTAATGTCATGTAATAAAAGGTCTATTGCGGGACAAAATATGAAATATTTAGTTAAATTTTCAGGAGAGTCTACGATACTTTTTCTTCGTCGAAAATGGAGAATCTGTATTAGCGATTTTTTTATTAAAAAAATTTCTACTCCACTGGATTTAGAGTGCCTTTAAATAGCTATCACAAAAATTTCAATAAAATATATTTATTAATAACGAAGTTATGAAAACTTAAAATTTTAAAACTCACTAAGTTATGAGTCAAAAAAGAACACCCTGTATCAACAGATAACCATAAAACTAATTATTTTCAAATAATTTTAATAATAAACCACTACTAGACAAAAAAATGTTTAAAATAGCATAAAAATTTAATGCAAGTAACGCACTTACATTATTATTAAATTTATATGCTACAACTTAAATCTCAGTTGCCATGACAACGATATTACTGTTTGACATTATTTGTGTCATACAAATTTCAGTGCTAGCATAAATTTATGCATAATTTCTGAAACAATATTTACTTCAAATTCTTTTAATAATATTTTGTGTCATGGCTGCAAGCTATGACACAAAAGAAAGAAAGAGTTTGAGAGAAAAAATTGAAATTATACGTCTTTTGGGAGATAGCGATATAAGTGCCAGGGAAGTTTGTACAATATTTAATGACAGACATGTGGATCGTCCTAATATTAGCTGCGGTACGGTAAACAAAATAAATAGAATATATAATGAATATGGTGCAGTATCAAAACTAATTTTAAAAAATAACCCCTTACAAAGAAGAAGAGGAAATGATCAAATCAATTTAGATCATTTCAGAAATAACCCTAATGCCAGTTTAAGGAATGCCAGTTTATATTTGAATGTGCCTGCCTCTAGAGAGTATTCGGCGATGTCTTAAGGTAAATAATATTAAACCTTTCAAACCAAAATTCTTACACACATTACAAGAAGGCGACGAAGCAAAACGTTTAGAATATTAAAAGGTAAAAGAAATAATAAATTCGACTTACTCACAATCAATTTAATTTAACTATCAGACGACCGGTTTCGCTTTCTACAATATGCAAAGCATCTTCAGGTCACGATACAAAGTTAAATAAATGCTGAAAATAATAAACCCATATTAGGGTGTTGTCTAATAAAGGTAAAACAAAGATAGGTGATATAAATTATATAAATTACAGTAATTATGCCAATATTACATGTCTGTGGTTTTTAAAAATGAATAAAATGTTTAAGCAGACAAGGTAAGACCCACAAATTGGTAAAATAGTCTATTAAACTGTAATGAATTAATAAATAAACAAATAAATAAAACATTACTTACATGCCGGTACTTTATTAATTGATGGTTGAAAGAACATGGTTCAAACTATCTTGTATTGTTGATTGGAGAACTCAAGTCAACTATTGTAATTGTTTAACAGTAAACGGGGAAGTTCTTGAGGAGACAGATTTTATCCAATGAAGTAGAGATAGGTAAATGTAATTGTTTGTTTGATGAAAGTAATGTTCTATACCATTAAGTTCTTTAAAGTTATTTATATTTATAAATAAATAAATATATTTATAAATAAATATAAATAACTTTAAAGAACTTAATGGTATAGAACATTACTTTCATCAAACAAACAATTACATTTACCTATCTCTACTTCATTGGATAAAATCTGTCTCCTTAAGAACTTCCCCGTTTACTGTTAAAAAATAACAATAGTTGACTTGAGTTCTCCAATCAACAATACAAGATAGTTTGAACCATGTTCTTTCAACCATCAATTAATAGAGTACCGGCATGTAAGTAATGTTTTATTAGTTTGTTTATTTATTAATTCATTACAGTTTAATAGACTATTTTACCAATTTGTGGGTCTTACCTTGTCTGCTTAAACATTTTATTCATTTTTAAAAACCACAGACATGTAATATTGGCATAATTACTGTAATTTATATAATTTATATCACCTATCTTTGTTTTACCTTTATTAGACAACACCCTAATATGGGTTTATTATTTTCAGCATTTATTTAACTTTGTATCGTGACCTGAAGATGCTTTGCATATTGTAGAAAGCGAAACCGGTCGTCTGATAGTTAAATTAAATTGATTGTGAGTAAGTCTAATTTATTATTTCTTTTTACCTTTTGAAATGGACTCACACAAGCAACACATTCATGATCATGGTTTAGAATATTGTTTATGGGCCCAAGGGGAATATTTAAACAATATAAATTTTCTAAAAAACGTGTTGTTTACCGACAAAGCCACTTTCATTACAAATGGAGTAGTATCATCACAGAATGGTCGCTATTGGACAGCAGATAATCCCCATTGGGCAATAAACTGTAAAAGCCAGTATTCTCAAAAAATCAATGTCTGGTGTGGTATACTGAACGAGTTATTGGTCCTTTCTTTTTTGAATAACACTTAAACGCACAGAACTTTCTAGAATTTTTAAACATTGACTTGTGGGATGCTATTCATGAGCTCCCAATTAATGAACGATTAAATTTGTATATCCAGTTAGATGGGTGGTCTGTTCATTACGCCAGAACCGTGAAGCAATGGCTAAATAATGGCTAAATAGTCCGTTGATAGAATGGCCACCCAGATCTCCAGATCTTACAATTTTAGACTTATTTCTCTGGGGAGTTATCAAACAAAAAGTTTACCAAACCCGTGCAAGAGACGTAAACGAACTTCGTGCAAGAATTCGACAGGCATGTGCAGAAATTACTCCCCAACAACTAAGAAATGTAATTAGAAATATTCATAAACGCTACGACAAATGTATCCAATTAGATGGTGGATTGGTAGAGGCAACTAGGATTTAAACTAAAATTATGTTTCCATGTTTCTGTTAATACAGAGTGTTTTTTTAACGTTAATACAGAGTGTTTTTTTCTTAGTGAGTTTCAAAATTTTAGGTTGTCATAAGTTTGTTATTAATAAATATATCTTAAAAAAAAATTTGTCATAGCTATTTGACGCCACTCTAAACCCAGTGGCGTAGAAATTTTTTTAATAAAAAAATCGCTAATACAAATTCTCAATTTTCGACGAAAAAAAAAGTATCGTAGACTGTCCTGAAAATTTAACTAAATATTTCATATTTTGTCCCGCAATAGACCTTTTATTACATGACATTAAAAAAAAATTTGGTTAAAATCGGTTAACAACTTCAAATTTTATAGAGGTGTTTCCAATCTAAATGGGTCACACTGTAGGTACTCGACTTTCATGTTCCAAATTATGCGAGTCTAACAGATGGGTAACCTACAACATAAAATTTTGGACTGTTCTCTTATATCTAATAAGATTAATGATTTTTTAAATTCGCTGTATTCTTTGACCGATGTCCACCATCCCATTAATTTAAATTATTTATTAACATTAGAAAACAATGAGTTTTTATATAGATTATTGTATAAAAATGTTCTAGATAATAAACTCAAATTGTAATTGTAAATATAGAGTAAGTATTTCTTTGTAATTTGTTAGAATATAAAAAAATTTTTTTAAAAATAATAAAAAAAGAAAATTAAAAAATAAATAAAAAAAAAATTAAATAAAAAAATATAAGAAATAAATAATAATTAAAAAAAAATAAATAAAAATAAAAAGATGAGGAACTTGGACAGTCCACAGTAAAGTAGCTATTGAATTTAAGTAGATAGCTGCAGAAGAGTTTGCTGTGGAACTCTGAGGACCTCATCACCTATTTTATATATAAATAACTAAAAAGCACCTAATAGAAAAAAAAACTAGAAACAAATTACCAAAAAAAAGACTATGTATTAGAGATCAATACTACTTGGTAATAGATTTAGTATAAGATTGTATAAGAAACAATGACTAATGAAAAAATGAGTAAAAATTGTAAGATTGGCGAATGGATTTAGTGTCCGCAGTCATATAAACCCAAACAAACAATAACAACATAACTCGAAACTAATAGTTTCCAGTCATGAGTAAATTAGTTCTGTAAAGTAAAAGACTCTGTATTAGGTAGCATATTCTTACATTGAGAGCATTCTCAAGGGTTATTCTATCGAAATACGTAATACTATACATGGTATTATATTTAAAATTAGAAAATTTTGGTCAACTGTTGGTATAACCATACATCCTAAATTTTTAGATATCAATTGTGTCAAAGATAAACTTATTTTAAACCTAAATTGTGGCTTATTCCCAACTAAAATAGTAATTGCATAACATGCAACAAGAAAATAGCTTCAGAACAATTGTGTCGAGTTTCCCTAAAGCGTCTAATTAGAATTCCCAAATTACCCTGTATATAAAGGAAAATTTAACAAGAATAAATCTGTGTACCGGTGTTGTTAGTACCGTTTAACCCTTTCCAGTCAGATGATCCGATTTGGGATCCTTGCAATGTTTTCTGCTTTAGCGGTAAAGGAAAATACTTATGTCGATTTGGCGAACGGTATTGCGTTGCCTTACCTTTCTACTAGATGACGCTGCATTAATTTATTTGTCAATTCTATCAGTAAGCGTTAGTCATATTTCACTGTAAAACTTCGTAGTGAAACAACGATTATCAATTCACTGTAAATTTCAAATCAATCTAAGGTGAGTAATTGAAACAGTAATTGCACGAAAACATTTATTTTGCTTCTTACATTGTTTTTATTTGCTAATTTGCATTATAGTTTGCTCGTATTTACAAGATTCTTTATGTAAACATTATAAATATCAATGAATCCAAATGGAATCATTGAACCATTGTGGAGGTCTCCAAATGGCAATATTGGGAAGTCGTGTGAATTTTGTTTCTGTCAATGTTCAATTTTTTCACATGCGCAAAATCATGTCATTTTTTCGCTGTATTATTAACTATCCTTCTACCACAATTTTACAATCATTACTTTAGTCCAACCTTTGATAACCCTTCCTATTCCAGTTCAACCTCCCCTCCTTTAGAAATACAGACAGTTTTAAAATAGCAAGAAGAAAGTCTCTCTCTTGATTTGTTGACTGTCGCTAGGGACAGTCGTTCGCTCTTTCGTCTGCTGAGTCTCGCTAGGCAGCCGTATACTCTCTCTTACCTGTTACCTAGAGCTTGGTACAGACGTACCTCTCTTGCCTGTTGTCTATCGATAAGAACGGACGCTCTCTCTCCCCTGTTGACTGTCGTTTGGTGACAGGGGTGTTCTCTCTACTGTTGACTGCCGCTAACTAATTATCTTTCTCCTTCTTTTAGTTACGCGAAAAATACCGCAAATACTGTTTAAAATCGTGTACAGACGCAAAATGTGCTCTATCTCGTGGCCTCAGTGTTAGTACCGCGAAACACGTGTTCAGAAACCGGTACCCGGACAGATTCCGCGTATGAAAAACAACCGCGAGTGTAAGCCTGTCAATACCGCGAGTGTGTGGAGCAAAAATGTTGGTAAGACTTTGTATAAACTTAATTTGCTATTGTCTGTATAACCTTTTACCACATATCCTAATTTATTTGAACCAGCCCTATGTAATACAGTCCTCATTAACTGAAATTATATTCATAATTTCACATATGTACACCCTTTTTGTACAATCAATAAAATGTACAATGTAACAATGAAGAGTACAATGTACTTTTTTATTTCAGAGGGATCGTGTGTTCAAAACTACCAAAACCAAACTTTCTTTTCGGGAATTGCAAAATCTGTCCCAGGAAGTGGTAGTCGATCTTCTTGACGACTCTGATATCGAATTTGATGTTGATAATGAGGAAGAGACTTTGGAAGAAGAAATGATTGAAGAAACTCAAATAGAAGAATTATTGGAAAATATTCTTGAAGATAGCTTGAACATCCAAGTTACAGAGAATATAAAAGAAAAAACTGTTGAAGAAATTACAGAAGAGCCACAGACAAGTCATGCCAAGAAGAAAAAAGCATAGAAAAACCAACTTGGACAAACAACAATTTAATTGATGTAAACAGCGAATACAGTTCTAATTTTTCGGTCGACGAAAATATTTATAGGCCTTTAAAAATATTTTAAAATGTTTTATGACAATGATATTATTCAAAATTTTGCTGAGCAGACAAACTTGTATTCTGTGCAAAAAGACAGTAAAAATGCAGCAGAGATAGAGCAAGTCTTAGGCATACATACATGTATTGAGTGGAATTGTTCGTGTTCCTTCGTATAGAATGCATTGGGCAGAAGAAACGCGATATAATTCGATAGCTGATATGTCACGTAATCGTTTTGATAAATTGCGAGCATATTTTCACGTCAACGATAATTTGAAAGTCGATGACAAATTATATAAAGTAAAACGTTTCATTGAAAAAGTTCGGCAAAATATGAATAAAATAGAACCTGAGGAATTCAACAGCATCGATGAGTTTATTATACGATTCAAAGGACATAGTAATCTAAAGCAATATATAAAAAATAAACCTCATAAATGGGGCATTAAAGTTTTTGCAAGAGCAGGACGCAGCGGCATACTACACGAATTTGAGATATATGTGGGGAAAGGAACAGTCCAAGATGAATCAGGTCTTGGAATTAATGGGGAAATAGTACTGAAGTTGGTCAGAAATCTGCCAAACCACATTCATTTCAAGATTTTCACGGATAATTGGTTCGCATCTTATAATCTACTTATTAGACTGAAAGAACGGGGATTCCTTGCTGCAGGAACTGAAAGAAGTGGGCGGCTGGCAGGTTGTCTTTTTTCAGAGTTCTAATGGCAAAAGGTCGTGGATCCTTTGGTGTAAAAATAGACAGCAAAAAAAAATAACTAGTCTCAAATGGTATAACAATGAGTCCGTTATATTAGCATTGAACTATATAGGAAAATATGCTCTTGATAAAGTGAAGAGATAGTACAACAAGAGCAAAACCTATGTAGAAATCGAACGGCCAGCAATTGTAAAAGAATATAATATTTCAATGGGGTGTGGATTTGCTGACAATGCTTGTGGAACTAGATAGAATCAAAATCAAACCAAAAAGATTCTATTTGAAAATAATATTTAATCTTATTGATACATGTATTGTAAACTCCTGGTTGCTGTACCGAAGACACTGCAAACAAAAACAAGTGAAACACATCACCCTTCTCCAATTCAAATCTCAAGTTGGACATGCGTTACTAAAAGCTGGAAAGTCCGACAAGAGAAAAAAAAAGGAGGACGTCCTTCTCAAGAGAATACACCAAATAAGAGACAAGTAATGCATCCTACACTAGTGCAAGATGTTCGATTTGATGGCGTAGGACACTGGCCACTACATGATCAAAATCGCAGAAGGTGCAAATTAATGTGCAAATTATAAGTGCAATAATAAACGTATTTCCTATTACAGTCAATTTTTTACCAGACCACTATATCAAGTGTTATAAATGGATAATTCAGATACCATCAACGCCAGATGATTCTAAATGGGATCAATTCTGTTTTTGAGTTTAAACAGTCTAGGATGCAAAATTTTTACAAAAGTTATCAACAATTATTTTTTCTTGTATCGTTTTCTATAACATACATTTTTTTTACAAAATGTATTGAAAAAAAAAATAATTTGGGCTGGAAAGGGTTAAAATCCCTCAATTATTTAAAAAATACAAAAGAACATAATGCCTTGCACAAATTAATTTTCCAATTTTCAAGAAACCTTATATCCCTAAAGCTATAAATATTAGATGAGTTGTGACTCAATATCGTCTTCTCCTGTGTCTGTCTACTACAGCCCCGTTTGCTGCATACCGATTCTACGATCTGTTTACGACACACTGTGAATATTCAGTCGCGTGATGAATTCTTGAGATAAACCTTCGCATGTACAATGCACTAATTGCTGGAGGTGCAGTGTTTCAAATTGTCGTAGCAGCATAATGTTAATGCGAGTAAACAGATTTATTGCTAACAATAACGGCAACAAAGTCGATACAGACAAGCCTGCATGCTAAATGTTATTATTTTCTATGTATCCACATACACAGTCATTGTACTCGTAACGTAACAGTTCGGGGATCAGCTGGTATTATTCGCAGAATTATATTCAATGTGACAATCACAGACAATATTTTACATAAACCTAATTTACAATGTTATAAATTAAACTAACTTAAGTACATAAAATATACCGATACAATAGAGTATCGAATGGCCCGACCGCTTTCTTGAACCTAACGAAAGTTTTTGCTGAGCCTATAACGTCTAATGAATTTATTAGGAACGTCTTTATAATTCCGGTCATTATAATAGATAAAATACCCTCAACAGATAATATTTCAGTAACATTCTTGTTAACCAGCACACATAATATTAATATACAGATCCACATTGAAGATTCCACATCTTCAATGTGGATCTTCAATGAATCCACAGATTCATTGAAGATCCACAAACATCCTCACGCAGAACTGTAGAAATACATGGTGTACATAGTTTAAATAAAAAAATTATTGAGACGGTGAGGCATTTCTAGACTTTTTATTATTTTTCCTGACTACATAAAATGAACATTGGATACGGTTGAATTGGTATCGAAGTGAGATTTTAATAAAGAAAAATATTTAAAAAACCAAAGTGACTAATGATAGACAAATAGTATATCTGGCAGCGTTACAAAAATCAAATTTTAAATATTCATATTTAAAAGGCATTTCCAGACTTTTGAAACGGAAGATTATTGAACAACTATCTAGCAAACAATAAAGATACAATGGCAATATGGACACATTTGCCAGGAAATCCTCAACCGACCCATCTAGATATAGTAGTAGTTAAAAATCTAGGACTACAGACTGATATCAGAACATTAAACGAATGATCACAAGACCACAACCCCATACTACTAGAAATAGGAACATGGAAAGAAAACAACAAAAAAAACAAGAAAAAAAAAGAAAACAAACTGGACAAATTACAAAAGACTTGTGAGTATCGGAATCAACAACGTCCCAGTGATAAACAATCCACAAGAAATTGAAGAAAAAGTCCTAGAGTTCGAAAACATCGTAGAAGAAGCACTCAGAAGTAGCACTACTGAAGAAGAAATAGACATACACATTGGAAGGTTTAGAGACATAAACCAGGAAATCAAAGACATGAAAAGGGAAAACAACAAAGCTAATAGAACAAGAAACCAGGAGGGCAAAAACAGGACAAATCGGCTTAAGAGAGAAGTGAAAACACCACTAGCAGAACACAGAAGCCGACAATGGGATAACCAGGTTCAAGAAATAGAGGAACAAGGTCCAAACATGCAAAACATATGGACACTACAAAAAATACTACGAAATGATAGAAAACCCATACCTCCATTACACGGTGAAAATGGAATTGTCTACACCATAGATGAAAAAGCCGAGGTGATGTGAAGGCCTCTCGAGAAAGAGTGTACAATAATTTATAACCAAGACGAAAATATAGACTTCATCAAAGAAGTCGAGGAAGAATAAAAAATGCCCAAAGAACAAGAGAAGATAATCACACCTACATTTCCTTAAGAAATAAACGTATTAATTAAAAATAGCTCACCGAGAAAAGCACCTGGTCTAGATGAAATTTTAAATAGAGCTCTGAAGTATCTACCAGCAAAAGAAATAGTACTTTTAACCAACATAACGAACGCGATCCTTAGATACAGGCTCTTCCCAAATCGATGGAAGGAAACCCACGTTATCATGATTCCGAAGCCAGGAATCCATCCTGAATACCATGTTTCCGCAAAACTACAGACCGATAAGCTTACTGCCAGCAGTCAGCAAACTGCTGAAACTGAAACAAATAGGACTAATCCCAGAAGCTCAGTTCGGATTTAGAGCAGAACACTTTAGCGAATTACAAGTACTTAGACTGACAGAAACATAACAGCTGGATTTAACGAAAAACAGTATACAGGAGCAGCGTTCCTGGAAGTAAGCCAAGCCTTCGACAGAGTCTTGCATAAAGGTCTAATATACAAAATGAGAGGCTACGGATACAGTGAGGCCATGATGAGACTGATCTCTTCGTACTTGAGCAACCGAAGCTTCAGGGTACAAATAGGACAAGTACTATCCGAGCATGGAGCTCCGGAGGCTGAAGTACCACAGGGTGCAGTCCTGTCACCCCTACTGTACACAATATACACCGCAGATGTTCCAAGGATACCAGGAACATTACTCAGCCTTCATACAGATGATACAGGATATCATTAAAGAATGGTGTATCTAATGGAAAATAGCAATCAATTCAGAAAAGACAGAAGCAATCATATTCAAAAAGAAAAGAAAAACCCCAGAGGAACAGCTGTTAGTGCAAGATAATCCCATATAATGGAAAAGAGAAGCGAAATACATAAGAGTTACTATGGACCAAGGCTTAACCTTCACGCAACACGTGGACACAATCATCCAAAAAACAGCAACAGCCAGAGCAGCAATAAGAAGACTCACAGGTAGAAAAAGCAAACTGCGCAGAAAGATGAAAATTAGACTGATAAACAGCTCATACTCCCACTCCCACACAATCATACTTCCAATAATAACATATGTATCTCTGGCATTAGGACACATAAGCAATTCAAATAAAAATAAAATACAAGCAGCCGACAATAACATCCTCAGAGAAGCGGCAAATGTACACAGATACGTCGCTGAACGCTTTCTGTTTAGAGAACTGCAACAAGTAAGAGTGATAGATAAAATGGCAGAAAAGCCAGAATTAGATTTGCAGAATTAGAGAATCACGCAAGCCCGATTCTACGAGACATAATAAGATATGACGAGTTCCCTCGATGGAAGCACAAAAGACCAAAACAGCAAATCCTGGCAAACACATAAAGTCTAGATAATTCGTAGCTCTACCAACCGAAGAAGCCCCAGCACGTAGCACTGAAAATTTATTAATTGATGTTTATTTTCAGGACAACCTTCAAAAAAATTATAAAAAATAATAATAATAAATAAATAAAGGCTTTGGCCACCAAAAAAATTAAAAAATACTAACAAAAAGGCGACACTCATGCAAAAAAATTAACAAAACCCCAAAACCTGGGCACGAAGGGCCCACATCCTTGGACACCGATTCGCCGAACTGGGCACAGCCCGGAGCGGAAACTCGAGGCCTGAGTAAGCAATTTCAGTTCGATAATACGTCACTAGAGCACGTCACGCTAGCATGCATTGATTGGCCTGGAGCATTGGAGCGCGGTGGAGTGACTACTGTTTTTAACTCGAGATAATACACCAATGAATGAATTGAATGAAGCTCCAATGAATTGTTACACCCGAACGTAATTCCTAGGGGTGAACATGTCTCACAGACTGGGTTTACTTAAATTGCCAGACTTTTGGTTCACTCTGCCTATATGTATTTATAAATAAGACATATGAAATTCGATACCTCTTATTACATTTCTGGTTAATTCCCAGAAAATAATAATTTAAATTTTCTGCCATTTTACCAACATAATAGAAAGTAAACAGGACATCGTTTTATTATTTATTAGGAGCTCGTTTTATAAATAGTAAAAAAGAGTAAGTAAAAAAGCTTCTATGATTCAAAATAAGAAAGAAATTAAATAAAGTTATAACGTTATAACGTTATAATGTTTAAATTACAAACAAAAAACTCTTTTCAAACGTTACCTGAATAAAAAGCTAATATTTACCGGCAGTAGGAGAAAATGCCAACTTCAAGAGGCACAAGGGAAAGCTTTTCGTCTATTATAAAACGAGAAGCGTAACAAACTGTTTCAATATTTTATAATTACACATTCACAACTAAAACTGAATATATAGAGAAATGGTAGCAGACAGAATATTCAAAACTTATTATGTTCCACGTTTAGACAAAAAATTTAAAAGAAAAAAGCTGACGTCAAATAATAATGCATGTAGGAAGAAACATTGTCAAACAAAATTAAAATAATTGTTTAAAGAAACCATACAATAAAAGCTAAATTTCTTAAAATTTTAAAAACACGTCTACATTTATCATTACACGTCTTATAGTGTCGACTATCAAAATATATATATATATATATATATATATATATATATATATATATATATATATATATATATATATATATATATATATATATATAATAAATGTGGTGAGCAATTTGGACAGTCCACACCAAAGCAGGTATCGGATTCAGTAGATAGGTGCACAGGAATTGGCTGTGGAACTCTGAGGACCTCATCCTCTTGTTTATACTTATATAAATATAAATAAAAAAGAGATAATACCAAAAAGTATTTTGAATTATATTATATTATGTATATCATTTTTTAAACACACTGATGATGTTGAAAAGAAGCTATATTCAACTTGTGTTGAAATTTAAATTTTTATGAAAATATACTTGGCCATCAGAATAACTAATATAAAACTATGGGAAAGAACAAAGCAAACCAACATATCTACTAGGTCAATATAAATTACAATGAGAATATTTTAGTGTGTGCTATCTAAGTTAAATATGGAACTTTATCGTTAAATTTTGTATCTATTTATAAACCTCCAAAAATACAAACAATATATGACGATTGGGTAAACATTTTTGAACAATTTGATAAGCCTTTAATTATAGGTGGTACCTTTAATGCACACCACTCTATATAGGGCTGTCATAATAATAATATCACAGGATCACAACTAATAAATGTCGCAGATGATTTAAATTTAACTATTTTAAACAATGGAGAACCTACAATTTTAAGACGTCCTGATCAACGGGATTCAGCTATTGATGTAACCTTTTGTTCACCTGAACTAGTTAACAAGACATCTTGGAATGTCATCTCTGATACTCTATATTTCTGAATCACTATGTCATATCTATAGAATTTATTTTTGCAATTTAATGAAAATGAAATATCTCCTAAAAATAAATGGAATATTAAAAAAGCCAATTGGACCTCGACTATTCAGACTTTGCACGATACGAACAATCTTCACTCGGATAATCTAACTGAACAGTACTCTTCCTTCATTAATAATATAAATACGGCCGCAGTAGCAGCTATACCCCAATATAGACCCTATAAATGTAAACGGCACCCACCTCCTTGGTGGAATATTGATTGTGACAATATTATCAAACAACGAAAATTGGCTGTAGTAAATTATAAAAAAAAAACTACTACTACTAATAATTTTGAAAATTGTGTTCAATACCAGGAGATCTCGACTAGAACCAAAAAAAACATTAAAAATATAGCAAAAAGAATTGGATTGAATGGGTCTCTTCCCTGAATAAAAATACACCAGCTACAACTCTTTGGAATCAAACTGAAAAAATTTACAGAAAACCATTATTAAAAATAAAATCTTTCGATCAGAAATGGATGGATGACTTAGCTCTTATCTCTTAGCTCAGCTACATAGATTCAACCCCATCTGACAAAAATCATTTTCTATTAAAACTTTTCACTTACAATGAATTAATTTTCACTATAAATTATCGTAAAGTTAATAGTCCAGGATACGATCAGATCAAATACTCTAGAAGAAGAACAACATTTTAGGACATCATTGTTATTCCGTATCTAAAGCCTGCAATAGATCCAAATTTAGCCTAATCTTATCCACCCATTTCTCTCTTTTCGTGTGTATTTAAAACTTTGGAACGGATGTTAAAACAACTAGAATGGTGGATCCATACCAAAAAATTACTACCAAATAATCAGTTTGGATACAAACGGGGATGTGGAACTTTAGATGCTCTAGCTACACTTGTAACGGACATACAGAGTAACTTTACTAGAAATAACTATTTGCCTACCTTATCTCTAGACATAGAAGGTGTGTATGACATATAATATAATATAATAATAATATAATAATTAATATGACATATAATATAATATAATATTAATGTTAGCAATTTTTCATTTATTATTTCTCAACATGTAATTGGCAAATAGCTAAGTGCTAAAGCCACCAGATAAAACATAGCTACTACAGTCAAAGAAAAAAAAATGGCAATGGATTGGCCATACTTTGAGGAAAGGTGAAAGCAACAGAACTAGACAACCACTTGAATGCCAGCCAGAGGAAAAAAGGGAGAAGGAAGACCAGACAGAACAGCTGTAAAAGAACTACAATGGAAGATTGCGAAAAAATTGGTATAAGATCAGGTGAAATTAAAAAGAGAGCAAGAAATAGAAGAGAATGAAAGGAACTAGTACACAGTTTACCCAGAGAATAAATAAGAAAGAAGATACACTAACCCGGCTAGTCAGCAGTCTTACACTTTTGACCAAGAAACGCATAAACGCCCAGTACTACACAAGGAGAGATGCAACTAGAGAGATGTCTTTAACTTGTAACTTATTTTAATTTCAGTACTTTAATCATATTATTCAACTCTTCGTTATTGATATTTTATGGACTCTACGGTCATTAAATTTTTAGGTTTGATGTATTAAGGTCACGGCATATTATCGTGCACGTATAGTTTCCGGCACGTAGCGTTTCGAGTCCAGCAATTGGACTGCGCGTTCACATTTTCATACATAGAACGTTTCAGTTTGGTTCGGTGAAGATATGATCTCGCTTTTTTCGACAAAAATTATGTGCAATTGCTCTTCTACTCAACGATGAAGAAAGAAAAACTTTCGTAAAAGTTTTGAAGTACATTCAATGCTAAGAGAAAGGAAAAAGGAAGGTGAATGCTGGACTTTATACAAAGAATTAATTGATGACGATGAAAAATTATATGGATATTTTAGAATGAATAGGATTCAGTTTGAATATATTTTAAATTTAATTACACTTTTAGTTAAAAAACAAAATACTACATTTAACGAAGCCATACTTATCAAACCAAAGAGTATTTTTAAAAAAGAAGAGGTATCACTTCCGTGCAAAAGTCCTAATTGTTTATCACTTTCGTGTTTAATTGTCACAAAGGAATGAAAACATAATGCATAAATGACAAAATAGCCTCGAAAATTATTTTTTCAAATACTCTGTATCAAAATCAAACAAATAGCTAAATAAACAACGAGGGGAAAACGACGGACATCTAATTCACATTATCCGTATCAACCGGTTACGACCCGTTACGTAGCCGTTGGCATCAGTAAAATATTGTTTTCGAATATACTGAACGGAAAAGTTAGGTGTCTGAAACGATACCTTCCGGACAGTGTGAGTTGTTCATATTTAAAACCATTTAAATTATATTTTTCGGAAACTAAACGCTACATGCTGGAAACGCAACGTGCAGGATAATATGCCGCGACCTTAAGTCATGTTGTGACTGACTGATTGACACCAAACCTATGCCAAAAAAAAACAACTATTTGTGATATTTCCTACTCAAGCAATAATTTAAATACATACTTTCTGTTATTTCGTTATTATTAGCACATTTCCTAGTTATTAATTTTTTTGTCCTATTATTCAATCAATTTGCTTTGATTGTTAAAAGCCTCTATCATCCCTATTTTATTTATTGAACTCAAACATGTTTTGATGTTTGGTTTTCGTATAATTAAATATAATATACACACACTAAATGTAAATAGGAAACCCCTTAAGCACTCTGAAATCTGAAATTTACTACTAGGTACCAAAAACTAGATGTTTATGTTACGTATATATCCATTAGCGATTCTCAAAAGACCGCTACTACAACATACTAATATAAATATGTTTCCACAACGGTAATATGAGTGTATTGAAACACATCAACAGTATTTAGAATCAACAAAGGACTTATGGAAGAGATGAAAATAGCGGACGAATATTTTCTTTGTCAACGTTCATTATGTTTGTTGAAGGGATAAAAAGGTTGAAAATATGCAATAGTTGGTTAAAAATATTTCAAAACAATAATTGTTTAACAGTATTTCACGTTGTTCTCAAAAGAAATATACTAATAGGATTTTGTCCTAATAGACCACTGACCACTGTCGTGTGGTCATGTAACTTTTAGAAATATGTACTTCCATCTATCGGCTGTGAACTAAAGTCACGTTCGCGTTCAAACGTTAGTAAATAGAAATAAAAACAGTAGACGGTAGTTTTCGTTGTGGTAATTCCCAGAGTACTCATATAAGGTTAATTTAAAAAAAAAATGTGTTTTCTGTCTAAATCACTTCGTTTTCATCTAAATTTTAATTATCATTCTTACGTTCATTGTAAATTTAACTCATCATCATAGACCAAATATGAAGGGCCAGTCTGGCTCTCCATACACCGCATTAGCGGACTTGGCCCTTAAGGCAGATCAGGTGAATGCTGATCTTCACGCGAAATCCGAGAACTGAGGTCATGTGCGGCATACATGGGCTTGGTGGCCGGACCCCACTCGGGTGCTCAGCCGGCGAGGAGGACAAAATTTATTTTGCCAAATCGGCGGCTGAGTGACCGAGCACACACTCTTTTCCGGGCATAGAGTCGACATCTCAGGCTGGCGGCTCTATGGTCGGAACACACGCATTTTTCTTTTTCTTTTAGGGAGTCAAGTCCCGAAGTTCTGATAGAGTAACTTCTATAGAATCAGTAAAGTAAATAGGGAGAAAAGCCTAGATGTGGCTACCCTTACAGTTAGGTGGCATTACCCAGGGCACCTTAAGTAACTTTCAGATCATAAGCCTCCTCACGTAAGTCACACGATGAGGAGGGGTGGAGGAAAAGCCTGGGGGTCAGATAGGTACCACTTCGACTAGCGAAGTGTGACCGGTTTGATCTTCGGACATGTGGATCCCATTCTTATATTGGTATACACATGTTCCAAGGGGCGGGTTGATCACTGTGTGAGTGTGTGTAAGGTTAGTTTAGGCTAATTTTGTTTTTATTTTACAGCGATTCCATTATTGGACTCAGGTAGGTAGCTGTAATATTATAAGAAGTTCAGGATACTTTTTATCTGATTTTTTTAGTAATATGGATGGCTAAGAAAAGGACATACAGCATCTGCAAGGTCTATATGATGAAGTTCAGATTAACGAAGAGATTTATGATTCTGATATGTCTATGATTTATGATTCTGATGAGGACATAGAGATATTCAGTAACTATGGAGCTGATTCTGAGCAAGAGACGGCAGAGGCTGCACAACAGCACGTGAAAGACAAGAATGCTACAGAAGGTAACAGGCGATTATATTGCTATGGTAAAGATGTAACTAAATGGCTGAAACATACACCTTATACAGCAGTTCGTACTAGAAAAGAAAATATTGTTCAACATTTACCAGGCACTATTGGTATTGGAAGAAATGCAAGTACTTTAATTGAATCATGGAACCTTTTATTTAGTAATATCGTTGATTCTGTTGTACACTATATGAATCTTTATGTTAGATCTATTTCTATAAATTTCAAAGATAAACGAGATGTCAAAGATACATCAATTTCGGAAACGCGAGCATTTCTTGGTTTGCTTTATTTGGCAGGACTAGATCATGGATCTCGAAAAAATTTAAAATAATTTTGGGCACGAAATGGATTAGGAAGCGAAATATTTATTGCGACTATGGCAGAGAGGCGATTTAGATTTCTTCTAAGAGTTATTGGCTTTGAAGATAAAGATAATAGGGATTAAAGGAAGCAAACAGATAAATTGGTTCACATAAGAGAGATATTTGACAGGTTTGTTCAGAATTGTAAAAGTTATTTATTCTGTAGGTGTGTACGTCAATTTGGATAAAATACTTTTCGCTTTTTAAGGCAAATGTAAAGTTCGAATGTACGTACCGAACAAGCCTAAAAGTATGGTATAAAAGTGTTTGCCATCGTTGATGCTAGAACCTTCTACACAAATCATATGGAAATGCATTCTAGACAGCAGCCGCCTGGGCCATACGAATTAGATAATTCAACTGCAGCAGTTACACTGCTGCAGTTGAAAACTCGAATACAAATGGCAAGACCAAGCTTTTGTGAAATTCAGACCGCTCCTATGTAATCAAAACCTAAATTTCATGGCATGGAAACGTGGACTTTGAAAAAAACATCTATCAACAAACTTGAAGCATTTGAAATGTGGTCATTGAGAAGAATGATGCGCATACCTTGGGTGGATAGAGTTCGAAACGATGACGTCCTTAAGAGAGCCAGCGTGGAAAGAGAACTCTTTGAATTAATTAGAAAACGCAAGATTGGTTACCTTGGGCACATATTGAGAGGAGCAAAATATGAAATACCACAGTTAATCCTACAAGGGAAGATCGAAGGTAGGAGAGGAGCCGGCCGCAAACAATTATCCTGGTTAAGGAATATTAAAGAATGGACAGGAATACACAATACAGGCGAGCTGTGTCACGCCGCCAAGAACAGAATTCTAGTAATGAGATAGTCGCCTACGCACTTTGGTGTATAGCATTTTAAGAAGAAGAAGAAGAAGTTACACTGAGAATGTGTCAACCGATATCATGTTCGGAAGAAATGTAACGATGGACTGCTGGTTTCTTTCGAGGTGTTTGTGATGGGCTTCGCGGTTTAAAACCGTTTCATCATCTAGACTACCATCATAAGTGACACAAACTTTGCAAATGTCTTTTTTCGGCTTGTGAAATTTGAATTTATAACTTCTAAATATTTTCCTGTAGGTTTCGTAGCATTTTTCTTTACTTTCTTTAACTTTACATTCTTCCTTATTAAAATTCATACATAGTTTTTATGTTTAATTTTTAGTCTAAATATTTAAAACCAGATTTTTTCCGACAATAATGTGACTCCAAAGCCGGAAAAGAAAGGATGTGTTTTTTATCAAAATCATGGTCATCATCGACAAGTTGATCGTCATCCTATAATTTATTTTTAAATCTATTAGAAAGAACATCTTGGAAGCAATAATTCACACAATTGTGAAAACGTGCGTTTTATTCTTGTCAGCAATGTTTTGTATTTTCTACAGTTTGCAGATTATAATTGAATAATTGTATCAATTACAACACTGAAACTAATGAATGTGACACATTCGTCATTTTGCGTTGTACAACCATGCCTTTAGTTATATTTATACAAAACAAAAGTATCGAATATTTCATTCTCGTCAGCTTGCAGTATATTCGATTTTTTGGCCAAAACAAAATGACAAAATGTTTATACTCGATAGTTTAAACAAAATATTTCCCTCGTTCCTTATCAAGGTTCAATTACGATATTTTGCTGCTACAAGGTATATCACGTCTAATGCAAGGACAAGGTATCAAATCTGAAAAACCCAATTTTCCACATTCGATAGTTGGAAATGGTAGGGACGAACTGTTCAATTACAAAATACCGACTTGCTAAAATAAATTACGATTATCAATTGACCTCGATTGCTCGTCAGTTTAGTATTTCATATCATATCGGTTTATGACGAATCGACCCGTTTACTAGGCCAAACAATTTTTGCATAAAAATGCTGAATATGCAAGGTTGAGCTTAAGGTGAAACAAAAATATTTTAAAATTATAGAAAATGTCACACTGAGAGTGCAGTACGGGTAAGATACGGCAATGCTTTTCTTATGGAGAATAAACGCGCAGGGTTGTCGGTTTTCTCCAGCTGTTGATTGCTCATTGTCTCACAGGACCGGCTTGGATAAAATGTATCTGCCGGCAGTACGAGTAAAATATTTTATATCATGTATACGTATACAGTAGAATAAAAAGGCATTGATGAGTTATTGACAACGAAAACTATGAATTTTGCATATAAAACGTCAACATGAGATATACAATTGAATCACATTCATAAGAGTAACATTTGAACACCTCTTTACAAGAACAACATACAATAACTGTAGTTTTAATGTTTTACATAAAATAGAAAAAACCTACATAATTTCTAGGAAAGAATTTGAAAACTTGGAAATGATATTATTTATAGATATTATATATAATATTCAAATTTCCAATTCTTTCATAGAAATTAGATTTTTTCTATTGTATGTAAAATATTAAAAATACAGTTATGTTGTTTCTATAAATAGGTCTTCATTTCTTTTGTAAAACTTCTGCTACAAATTACCATCATTAACATAATCACCTTAATATGGCCATAAACTTGTTTGTCATAATTAGTATTTGATAAACTCCAAGCTTTCCCTATTTCACCCCCTGCCCATCCTTAGGGTGAAAGTGCTTTTGGAAAACGAAACTACACTTCAAAATTTAGTCCGAGTTTCAACAGAGAGCATGGAGTCCCATAAGTTTAAATCTGGTGAATTATTTAACGGTTGCGCTAAACTCGTAGTGTTAAATGTGTTGTGTTTTTTACAAAATACGGAACAACTTAATGTAAGTGCTGCTGTAAGACGTACTTCGTTGATGACTGGTGTTAGCGAAAGAAGCATTTATAATTTCAAAAAAGAAAAAGAAGAGTGGAATGTTGAAATCGCCAAAAAAACGTAAAAATGAGTGTGTCAATCAAATTCTAGAATATTCACATATGACGAGGGTGTAAGAAGTATTCTACGGAGAATTGTTCATTGTGAATTTTTCATGAAAAATTTGCCGCCATTCTTAAAGCATATACATAACTTCATACAAGGTAATGAGAATATACAGCCGTTGTCTCTTTCTACTTTATACAGACTTCTGAAAAATATTGGATTTGTTTATAAGAAACGTGGCCGAAGAAGCATCATGGTGGAGTGAGAGGATATTATTCATTGGCGCCATAATTATTTGACAACTATACGACGTTTGCGAAAAGACCATTGCAATATCATATATTTGGACGAATCGTGGGTTAATGTTGGCCAATCTATAAATTACGAATGGTGCGATACTACGATACAAAACAGTCGTGATGCTTTTCTCAAAGGTTTAAGTACTGGCTTAAAAGCACCTACTAAACGAGGTCCACGATATGTTTTATTGCATGCAGGTTTTTCAGGAGGTTTCCTTCCTGGCACACAGCGTGTTTTTCTGGCAAAGAAAAATGATGGCGACTATCACGATGAAATGGATGCCGCATATTTTGAGTCGTGGTTTAAGGAGACATTAATATCAAATTTACCAAATAATAGTCGCAGGAATGTCATTGTAATGGACAATGCATCGTACCACTTCCGTAAAGAGAGATTCCCTAAGAATTCCTAAAGCTGCAATCAAGGAATGGCTAGTGGAAAAAGACATTTTTTTCGAGGAGTGTTATTTGAAATCCGAGCTATTAGAGGCAGCGCGTGCTTTTAAAGATCAATACGATAAGTATGATCTTGATGAGTATGCTTCACAACATAATGTTTATATTTTAAGGCTTCCTCCATATCACTGCGAACTGAATCCTATAGAAATGGTGTGGAACCAAGTTAAGCGATATGTAGGTACCCATAATACCACTTTTAAAAACGACGAGGTACGCCAGTTGATCGACGACGGTTTCGCACGCGTCACAGAGAAAAATTGGCGCAATTATGTCACTCATGTTGTTGATAAAACGGAAACTGAGATGTGGACTGCGGACAACCTGCAAGATGACGTAGACCAATTGATAATACACGCGAACACAGGGGAGAGTAGCGAAAGCGAATTCGACATCTCGGATGTAGAGGACGACTTTAGTATAATTAATTGAATATCTGTGAGTAACCTCGATTATTTTACACTGTATAACCAATAAAATGCATTTACCACTCCAATCAGAGTATGGGCTTTTCGGATATTGGGCTGGGTGCACGGAAATCGAGTTCCCGGAGGTTCCACCCTGTATATTTATAGCTATCAAGAAATGTAAGTTATAAAATATATTTGTTAGTTTAATAAAGTATAAATATAATATAATGTTAAATAACTTACACTATAAACCTTATACCTGCTCATCTGGTCAAGTATGGGCAAGGAAAACCATTATCCCATATGGAATAACACAAGGTTTCGCTGAAAACTAGAAGGTTGCTATGCCAAGGAACTGGGTAAACTTATGTTGTGTGTAAAAAATGCGAGACTGCATTATGTTTTAACAAGGACAAAAACTGCACTTCAGATTTCCACAAAAAAAAATTCATAGTAGGTGTTAAAATTTCGCAGTGATTCAAGTGCGCAACTTGTTTTTTTAATAACATCGCCGGGATTAAAAAATGTGCAAAGCTTTTTCGATATTCCCGTTCCTGATAATTTTTCACATATTTACAAAAGAAAAAGTTTTTCTTGGATATTGGGCTGGGTGCACAGAAATCGAGTTACCGAAGGTTCCACCCGGTATATTTATAGCCATCAAGAAATGTAATTTAAAATAAATTTGTTAGTTTAATAAAGTATACAGTTTTATAATAAAATTCTCGCTAAAACCTTAAGGTTTTTTTATTCAAATTCATGCCTCTTATTTGGCTACTTGAAGGCAATTATTTTATCAATATATTATTTTATAATAAATAACAGAGCCCGGCGTAGAGATCTGGGTACGGTTCTGTGACTACCACTTGGACCTGTTTGTATCGCCAAGCACAAGGCGTGAAATCCGGCAATTGTGCATTCCTATATTAGCCGTACTGCACTCTCGGTGTGACATTTTCTATAGACACGCACAATATGTGTGCCCTAGATTTCTGATTGAAAATAATTATTTACTATAATAGAATATTTTTAAATCACTGTATTTATCTCAATATTTTTAGAATATGTCTTTGATATGTACTACAAGAAAATTTTGTTTTAGGTTACTTTATTTTTCTTAAAATCGTGTTTTAAAAATTTATATAATTGTATAAAGATGGTAGTATAGAAAAAAAAACGGGTGTGGCAGTCCAGTGGGACTGCCAGTAGAAGTTACACTTCTATACACGCATTCGCCGTTACAAATTTATTTGTGAGTCAATCTGCACAATCATTACATATGTAATGCTATAGGTAAGACATAGCAGAAAGAGAAACAGAATTAATAACAACTTACTAACAATTAATAAACAACATTTGACCTGTAATAGGAGTATAGTAAATGAAGGATTGAATCAATATTTTGATGAAAATGTATATTTTTATTTTCATATATGTATGAAAGGAGTTTAATGCAAAAATTTTTTTACACATACTCTGCAGTAAAATTTATTGTTTATTTTGTTATTAATATAAAAATAGAATACAATACACTGCAACATAATTCAATATAATAATACAATACAAATTAAAATGCAATATTCATAAGTATTTAAAAATGACAAAAATATACATAACTTTTCTACTTACGCATAATGTTTAATTTACCAAGTAATAATATTAATAAAAAAGTCCTCTATGACTGGGAATCGAACCCCGGTATCCCGCGTCACAGGCGGGGATACTGACTACTATACTACCGAGGACATGACACAAACGGATTTTAAAATTGACAGTTCTGGGTCATACAGTGATTTATTGAGATTATTATTTTGAAATACAAAAGACTAATATAAATAATTATGAACATTTAATAAATAATACAAAACATATCACATAAATAATAATTTTAATAAATATTTTATTATATATATAATATTATATGTATATATATATAATATATATATATATATATATATATATATATATATATATATATATATATATATATAATATTAAATATATATACAAAAGGAACATTTTTATATTCGAGAGAGGAAGAGAGAGAAAATATATCTTCTGTCTCTCTCTTACTCATTATCTTACATATGTAATGATTTCACAAATTCACTCCCATACAAATTTCCAACGTGGAGCGCGCGTATAGAAGTATAACTTCAAAAAACTGATTTCAAGGCCTACTCTAATTATGAGTTTTTTCTTTACGGTTATACCATAGGTTTGTATTCTACTCACTTTATATTTTAAAAATCGAACATGGTTGGTTCTATATGTTGATATTGTTTATAACTGAACAAATCTGTTTATAATTGGTAAACATTTAATTTACATAATAAGTATTACACAATTAAAAAACAGTTTACATTGTCAAATTGTGGCTGGATTAAACTGGGAACACACAGAACGGATTATTATATTTTGCAGACCGAAGAGCTGGAATTTTCGGTAAACACAATTTCAATGTTTAATCTCTTGTTCAACGTGCACAAATGTGATTAACAGGTAGTTTGATAATTCTTAGTTTAATTAGGTAAATTGTTCATTATGTAGATCACATGTTTAGGATTTTAGAGACTATTTTAAAATATATTTTTCTACTCATCACACACTGCAAATTCACAAATTAAAGCATGTTTGCTTTCACGGAAACTAAAATCTTAGTTTCTTACTTCGAAAAGAAAAATGAATTTATCGACAGAACATAACGATGACAAAATAAGTGGAGAAGAAATAGATTACACATCGGATAATATATTACACTACAATAAAATAAATGGTACAGTGGATACAACAGATAAATTGGCAAAAGAGTTCACGACTCAAAGAAACAGTAATCGGTGACCGATGGCAATATTTTTTCATCTGCTGGACATTGGTGGCATCAACGCTTATAGACTTTGGATGTTGAAATATCCAGATTAGAAAATTAATCGTGCAGATGGAAGATGATTGTTTTTATCGGAGTTAAGACAACATTTAATTAGGAGAAGTATAATTTGTCGGTACCAAAATTAAAAGTCATTACATTACAACGTAAAACAATTCAAGTTAATAGTTTTGCCACAATTAAACGTAAATATTGAACAACTTATTCTTGTTATTGACAGATAACAGCGATGTTTTGTTGTAACGATATATTTTGCCTACTATAGGGGTATTACTATTGGGGGTAGAAGATGGGGGATAGAAATTCTTGGGGCGAAGATAGGGTAAGCAAAATAAACGCTACTTGTGCGAACGGGCACTCAGGTTTTGGCAGGAGAGCTGGGGTCGTGGATAAGTAAAAGACAAGGGGGTTTGGATTGGGGCAACTACAGAAAAATGAAATAAAGGGTCATAAATCTCTTGGGACAAACAAAAACAAAACGAAACAGGAAACACCTCAAGAAATTTAATATAGGGCGCCACTGGAGGTGCCTAATTATACCAATTACAACCAGCTAGTTGTAACTGGAGATATAATTATCAGAAATGCAAAACATTCAAAATCTTTTTCAAATAAAACTCAAAAAGGCTTAGTTAAAAGGGAATAAACAAAATGTTAAAAAACAAAATTTAACATTTATTTTTGTGTCATTACAAACAGTTACAAAATATAGGGAATACAAGAACGCTCAAAAAAGACAATACAAAATTATAATGACAATAGCTGCAAAATACAAAAATACAAAAAAGGGTACTAGTGTAATAAGCCGGAACCATGTCTACGGAGATGAAATTTATATCAATGAATTCTGCTTCACTTACTAATGATTGTGCAATGATTTTTATTCGGTACAAAACGTTCTTTTTATGTAATTTCCATTTAAAATATGCCCGATTTAAAAGCCACCGCCATTATTTACCATTAAACAACAAGAAATGACAGGAATGATAACTGTTTCTTATGGCCAAGAAGGGTAATTTTAACCAGTGTTGCCATAGTTATTCAAAATTATGTTTTCTAATGAAAAATAAAAATTTACCTAAAACGTAAAGTTTATAAATTATTACCTACTTAACTGAAAATTATAGCTTTTTTACAAGGGTCAGGTTAGATTTGGTTACGTTACTTTACGTTTATTATCACGTTTACTTATGAAAAATAAAAATTTTGATTTTTAATTATACAAAATTTTATTCTTATTACTGCTTTTTTACCAGCGTTAGGTTAGATTTGGTTACGTTGATTTATTTTTAATTTCATGTTTTCTTATGAAATATAAAAATTTTGATTTTTAATTATATTATAACATTTTATTTATTTATATTACTGCTTTTTTTTACCAGTGTAAGGTTAGATTTGGTTACGTTGGTTTAGTTTTAATTTCATGTTTTCTTATGAAATATAAAAATTTTTATTTTTAATTATATTATAACATTTTATTCTTATTACTGCCTTTTTTACCAGTGTTAGGTTAGATTTGGTTTATTGGTTTACATTTTTAATAATAAAATAAGACGATGGTTAACGGGTACTCGTTTTGCACGTGGTTATTAAGATTGCATCTACCTGTTTTAATTAAGGTAATTTTCATGAAATTTTTAGATCTTTTAAAGGTTAAAACTGGCAACAATGTCAAAAGTACATAAAATTTAACTTCTTGCGCATGGCTGCCATATTGTTTTGATATATTAAAAATCTTGATTAATTTAAACAATTTTACCCATTTTTTCATAATTTAACAGTAAAAAACAGTGATATTTAATATGTGTTAGTTACGTTTTTTTTATTAAGACATGTATATATACTTTTCTTTGCTTTTTATGTAAATTTTTTTTTATTCATAGTACTTTTTTTGTTATTTTGTCTGTATTTTAGATTATTTGGGCACTTTTACTAGTTTAAAGCAAAGAAAACATTAAAATTTGAGGTTTTTTTCACTTTTTCGGCTAAGTCCACAAAAAATTTGGCATTTTAAAGGCGTTCCGGCTTACTAAATAATTACCCAAAAAAGACTTGCATGTGTCATCTGTTTACAATTTCCAGGAGTTGGAGATACTACAAAACTTACAATTGTTAATGGGCGACAATTTGTAGCAGAAATAAATTATTACAAATCAAAAAAATATCTTTTAAGTGAAACTATGCATACTGGTTAACCTTCTTTAAAAAACAAAAACAAAATCTCAAATATGATTAGGTATTTACCAAATGTCAAAAATAATGCTAACTGTCACATGTTAATACTAAATCTTAAAACTGAGAACAATTAAAATGACAGCAAGCTAGGCCTCGCCCTAACATCTACAATTTTAGTTATTACAATTTCTTAAACTTTTATGAAAGCAATTATTATTAGAAAATGTTTATTTTTCCTTTAAAAGTTCAGGGTTTAAAACGACCAAGGACAATCAAAATTGAGGCTAAAAGTTGGCAGTGGACACCAACTTCGAAAATCTGCTTCCTTAAAAAACTGGAACCATGTGGGTATTTTTCAAATTTGTTGGAAACGCCGCAAATCTCTTAGATACAAATCTTTTTTTCAACAAATTTGCCGGTTTCTTCAAACCACATACACCGACGTCTGCTCTCAATGACCAATATTTTCAACCTCATTTTAACTTCACATACAACTGCTACTATACTATACATTTTCCCATAAAAAAAGGCGAAAAACACAAAACATTACGAATTTGAAGGAAAATTCGGACTCCAATAAAACTAAACACGCTTTTAACAGCGGCCGGCCTTACCGAGAGTGACGAAATTATCTAAAAAAATTGCTCACATCAGTTAGAATAAACAAACCACTTTGGATATAAACAAAACACAACGGAAATTAAGACGTAAATTAATTTGAAAACGCAATATCGGGCGGTTTGAACAAAGAAATATCGAAGAATTTGCGCCTGTGACATAAATAAACAATAAAATGATTCATGATCGACGGCGGCGACCTAAAAAAAGAACGAAAGATTATATGGGTTTTAAATTAAAGGATAGGAACTAAGAAACATTGAAAAAATTCTTCGTTATTATAATGCATATATAAGGGGATTTCAATTAACACATATACGAGGGGATTCCAATAAATTTCAAATGCTACATTGTATGCGCCATAAGTAGACAGGAAATCTGGAAAGTTTTGTATTCGGTGCAATCAATATGTATGAGCAGAACATTCAACAAATTTAACAAGTTGTAACAGGGGTGATAATTTAGTTTTTATTTTGTCAAGGCATCCTATGTTTTTGTCCTAATTATTTTTCTTGATTTTATAATCATTTCATATTATTTTTTTAAATATGTCTAATCGTTTATCAATGTTTACAGCATATAAAAATTATATATTTTTTATAATCAGAATGTATTTCTTTTTGATATTCCTTAATTATAATAAAAAAAAGCCAAAACTGTTGGGATACATTTTTACCTCACTCTATAGGGGAACAAGCGGCTTGCACCGTTTAATGCTAAAACAGGGGTAAGTAGTAAGACGAAAGTTATTTGAACGTTTTCAACTCATTTAGCTGACTGTCTTATCCTCTTATTGGTCTGCATCGATACCGTCTAGCCAGTAGTCTGCAGATAGTCGTTAATAGTGGGTGTGTGCAAGTGCTTCATTTTGATCAGGTAATGTAATATTCGAGTTTCGTTTATTCTTAATCTGATTATCGCTATTAGTTGCTTTAACCTTCCACTACAAGCGCGCGGACTGACAGTCCGCGTTTGAATGAAATATAGATCTTCTGGCACACTATTTTCTGTAGCCGCTTTGTATATGTTCATCGACTCGGCTGCTTTATGTTAGTCTAGACTGAGAAGTTAGTACGTTAACTTCTTTCCAAATTATAAGCAAATGCGGATTGAGAGTCCTCGCACAAGTACTGGTAACTGACATAGGTTTTGTATTTATTGGAGTATTTAATTAATAAAAGGTAAGCTCATGATTTTTTTAATTTCTATTATCCTAGTTAGTGTGTGAGCATGAATTTCCATAATAGTTATGTGGGAATCAATCTTATTTCTGCACAATCTTACAATCAAAACCAACTTTTTTATAAACAAATAATCTTTGCAAATAATTGGAAGGTAACGCAATATTTGATTAAGTTTATTTTTTCCAGATGGCGTTTTACGAGGCAGAGCAGAACCGCCTTCAAAAGTTGATCGAAGAAGCATTATTAGATGATGAGTAAGAAGAACCTTTCTATGATGATAATGATCACGAAGACGAAGATTATGTGGAAAAAAGAAGTGATAATTCAGAGAGCGAACAAGATATTTCGAATATTAAAGTGAATGCATATCCTGTCACAGAAATATTTTTTATTGGCAAAAACAAACCTACTAAGTGGGAAAAAAATAAACCACCAAAGAAATCTGTGAATTTATTGAAACATTTATCTGGTCCGAAAACTTAAACTAAAATACTGAAAGATCGACTTAAAATCTAGACATACTTTTTTAATACAGCTATGTTGTGTATGAAAGTATTGTCGAATGTACAAATCAGCATATGGCTTTAACTGTAGCCAATTATTCTCGTGAAAGAGATACATTACCTACGGACATGTGCCAGCTTCAAGCACTATTTGGATTGTTATACGACTTGAGTCTTTTGAGTATGAGTTCTTTCGACTTGTGATGTCTCTAAATAGGTTTCAATTTATTTTACGACACTTAAGATTTGGCAATTCTGAACCTCGCGAAGAGCGCAAGAAGCTGGACAAGTTAGCACCCATACGGAAAATATTTGATGCCTTCGTTACCAACTGCAAAACTGCTTACAGTTATTTACATTTTTTCAGTCCTTTTTAACAGGACATGAGAAACTGGAAGCGTTTCGAGGGCGTTGCTCATTTAGGCAATATAATCCAAATAAACCCACAAAAATATGGGATTAAAATTTTCCATATAGAAAACCCACAGTAGCCTTATTTATTGACTTTAAACAAGCTTTTAACTTAGTAAAAAAATAAATATATGTATATATAAAGCACTAAAAATGGTTAAGTTACATGAAAATAAATACTTTAAAATATAGTAAATAGAGTTACTTCGTAAAGAAACTGAGAAGTTTGAAGCCAATCAAGGGCTGCGACAAGGAGACCCACTGCCATCGATGTTATTCAATATTGTTCTTGCAGAGATCGTCAGAGAATCAGAAAGTAATAATCAATAAATTAAAGGTAGTAATGCGAAGACTTGAACGAAAAGCAACAACGAAAGGAGTATTCATCATGCTAGTGATATGGTCTAAAGATTGATATGGTGGCGATTCAGGTAATAAGAGAGATTGAATAGAGCATAAAAAGTTATGATTTAAGTCTGGGAAATAAAAGTTTGAAGGAAAATATCTGGAGAAACACTATTACGGTAGAAAATTAAATTACTCTATGTATGTAATAGTCCAATAAGGAGAACTTCTACTACCCTTTACACTATTTTCCGATGACGTAAACGAATAACGAATACCGATAACGATTGTTAAGAAGAAAATCCGGACCCAAAATAATAAATAATGAAACCGACTGATTTTGGCAGCGGTTCCACCCAGAGTGATATCATTCTCCCAACTCGGTATAAACATCACATAACCGGAAAGATTACTGTTTATTTGATGTGCAAAATCTCTAGGCGGAATCAAGATTAAAAGAAAAAAGCAGTTTGTGTTATTATAAACAAACTAATACAAACTATTGAAGATCTTCAGAGATTGGTGACCAAAATAGCGGAGTATGGAAAAGAGTATGGTCTAAAAATGAATGTCAAGAAGACGAAATTTATGAGAATATCGAAAACTCAAAGAAATAACGAGAATCTTCTAATAAACGGAACCAACGTCGAACAAGTAGACAAATATGCATATCTGGGAACAATGATTAACTCCACAAATGATTACACTCAGGAGATCAAAATCAGAATAGAAAAGGCTAGAGCAAATTTCAACAAAATGAGAAGAGTGCTATGTACAAGGGATTTAAAATTGGAACTAAGAGTTAGGTTGGCGAGGTGCTATGTTTTTTCGACTTTATTTTATGGAATGGAATCTTGGACCTTGAATGCGACATCAATGAAAAAACTGGAATCATTCGAGCTGTGGGTGCATAGAAGAATTCTGAAAATATCGTGGACAGAACACATCACAAACAAAGAGGTTCTGAGAAGGATGAATAAAGAAATAGAAGTTTTAAATATAATTAAAACAAGAAAATTGGAATATCTCGGACATATTACACGTGGAAAGAAATACACCTTGCTCCAATTGATTATGCAGGGAAAGATCCAAGGAAAGAGAAGCATAGGGATGCGTAGAATGCCATGGCTGCGCAACCTGAGCGAGTGCTACGGATGTACACCAAATGAACTTTTCAGAGCAGCCGTCTCAAAATTCCGAATGGCTATTATGATTGCCGACCTCTGCCGCGGAGATGGCACTTGAAGAAGAAGAAACAAACTAAAAATGTTTATATTATGAATCTCAGCGACGCAAAAAGGATGAGAATATTTTTCGGTGTTTTTATATATACGAGGTAAAACGAAATGATACAGTAGGTCTGGAATAGTATGCCTACTTTTGATATTACTGCTATTTTGATATTACGTATTTAAGACAATGGAGGTAAGAAAAAGGCAGTATCCTGGTCATATGATGAGACATGATAAATATGTATTGCTATTGTATTAAATTGTATTAAACATCACTCACTTTTAAACAAAAACATGTACATTTTTTGCTAACTTCATTTTTTGTAAAGGGTTGTACCCTAATATTTTGGAGGTTCAGGCATGTTAACCTGCTTTTTAACCTGATGATGAAATTATTATTCCGAAAATGTTTGTGTTTTTTTATGTAGCCCTTTTAAGAGTTTTTTAAATATACCTACATACAAAGATTAAAATATATTATGTTCACTTCTCTGCAATTTATTTACAGTATAAGCAATTTCAAATAATAACCTTTCACAAATTTCATATTCAACATATGTTAAAAACATTAAAATTTTAAAAATTCTAAGCTATTTTTTTAGCTATTTCAAAAACATTCGACAAAGAATCCATATTTCTTATGTGCGTCATTTGTGTACAAGATGCTGAAATAAGTAAACTGTTCACCCTACGTTTGTAATATATTCAAAAATATTCCCTCGACCCTCTAACTTCCCGTTACTTCCACTTTTTATTTTCAAATTGCAACGTAGGCCTTGTAGGGGTTGGTCGAAAATCGAATAAAAACGAAACAAATGGTGTCATAAGATGTGTAAAAAGTTTATTGTTAAATTTGACTTTTATTACCTTAGGGCACATTTGTACTAATTGATGGATTTATTTAAATAGTGTTAAAAAAAGAAGAATTTCACAAATAAAAATTGAAATTTTTGTAAATTACCACAAAATGTGTTAAGTGATTTTCAACACTGGTTTCGATGCCTGAGCATATTTCTCAAATTTATCAAGGAATAATTTTTTTTCTCATGACTATCATTATCGATTTTGTTTTTCAGTTTACGTGAAGATCGTAGTATTGTAGATAGATACAGATCATGTAGTTTTGCTCTTTGTGGCCCAATAATCTCTTAGGCTTTAGTACTATCTTTTAATCCTGCAGAAGACGCGTGACAAAAACTTACACGAATAGGCGCGCAGCTCCTGAGAGATCAAGACAAATTATGTATTATATTTCGGAATCAGTGTTTATTTTTAACATTTAGATAACATCATTCGCTTAAAATTACCGAAACAAAGTACACTTTATATAAAAGAACATCCTGAAACATTTTAAATTTAAATTAATAAACTTCAAGAAACAAACTGTTTTCTGAACACTTTTTCATTTGAAACACTGTGTAAAGTTTATTGAGATAATTTGTTTGCACATGCTTAACACATAAGGTCCATGCATATAAATTTTTTACAAAAAAGGCGCGAAAAATGAGCCTTCCAATCTTTACAAAACGCACAACGTCTACGTTTAACAGTTTTCAACAACAACTTCTACTCTCTCTACAAGTTCACTACCACTTATTCTAGCTGCGAGCTGACGTATTTCTCTTGGCAAATATTGTAAATGGACTCTTATTTACATATAGTCTATTAGAAGTTTGTTGTTAAGTTGTTTTAAAAATATTCTTCGTGAGATATTTGTATTTTTTACATTTGTCATCTACCAGGACTCAGTTTTTCTTTTCTCTTTCTCCGTTTAATGGTGGTCAAAAGTTCTCTGTCTCCTCCCATTCTGGCAACACCATTTCGTTCGTAATATGATTGCTGTTTCGGAATTTCTCTAGTTGATTTGTTTCCAGTTTTTAAAGTTTACCGTCATATTTTTGTAAAGATTGTACTGCTTTTATATATTTTTTTGTTTTTTCTTGTTTATTCATTGCTACCCAAAGCAATGAAAGTGATACACTATCGTATGCCTTTGTCAGATTTATAAAGACTACATGAATTAAAATCTTTTCGTAGATTTTAAATCGGCCTATGATAGTGTCCTAAGAAATAAACTGTATGAAGCCATGGATGAATTCCACATCCCCGATAAACTGATACGATTGGTTAAGGCTACAATGCGTAAAGTTGTTTGCAAAGTCGAAATACAGGGCGAACAATCACAGGCATTTGAAACGCATGTTGGGCTAAGTCAGGGAGATGCGCTGGCGTGTCTCCTTTTCAACATAACTTTGGAAAAGGCGGTCAGGGATGCCCAAATAGACAGCAGAGGAAACATTTTTAATAAATCATCCCAAATTTTGGCATATGCAGATGATGTTGATCTAGTTGCCCGCACAACACGCAAGCTAGAAGAAATGTATACTACCTTGTCAAACGCCTCAAAAAATATGGGCCTGCAAGTAAATGAAAATTAAACTAAGATAATGGCATCAACACCCAACAATAGAGCCAGAAACGTCGGCCACCAATTCACGGTTGATAATTCTACCTTTGAAGTGGTGGACAAATTCACATACTTAGGCTCCCTGATCACCAAGGAGAACGTCGTGACGGAAGAAATCAAGCAAAGAATAATCCTAGCAAACAAATGCTATTTTGGACTGATTAGACATATAAGAAGCAGAAACTTAAGCCAAAAAACAAAAATTACCATATACAAAACCCTTATACAACCAGTGTTGACATATGGGTCGGAGACATGGACCATTTCCAAGGCAGATGAAAATCTCCTGTTTATATTTAAACGAAGGATCCTGAGAAGAATATTTGGTGGCATCTGTGAAAATGGTGTTTGCAGAAGGAGGTTCAACTACGAGATATATCACAGATATAAACATATATTTGGTGGTAAAGACGTAGTATCCTTTATAAAAATAGGAAGACTAAGATGGGCAGGACATCTGGCAAGATCACAGCAGGACAACCCTCCTAGAAGAATCCTTATGTCATAACCTGTGGGAAGTAGAAGTAGGGGTAGACCAAAACTCAGATGGAGGGATGGTGTAGATGAGGATGGTAGACAAATATGGACAAATATGGACAAATGGATAGAACTGACTGGCGTAATATACATGGGAAGGTCGAGGCTCTTTTATAGGGCTGTAGCACCAATGATGATGATGATATGAATTAAAGGTTGTAGCATAATATTTTTTCAATAACCTGCTTTATAGAAAATATGCTGTCTATACAATATGTGCCTATATGAGTCTTGAGAGTGAATTTATGACACTTAGCTTAGCCCCCTATAGTTTGAACAATCCTTTCTATCTCCTTTTCGGTAGATGTTTTTAATATGTGCTTTTGTCCTCTCTGGTGATAAATTATGTCCTTTATAGAATAAGGTGATTCCCGTAATATTGTGGGTATCTTGTAGTTTGCATGCTTTTCGATTTTTTAGATTTTACATTGCATCTTCGACTTCCTGTACTGTTATTTCATCGTACTTATCGTATTCCACTTATTATATTGTTGTACTGGTGTTCGTAAATTGCGGTCTTGTTTCAGTCAGACGTTTTGAGTAATGTTCAATCCAAGATCTTTCTTTTGATATGCTTGTTTCTTGTTATGAGTGCTTCATAAGCTGATTCAGTGATTTTATTTATAATATCTCCGTAGGTAATCTTTTATTTATAATCTGGGCTGAGGAGTAGACCAGATTTGTTAATTTTTAGCTAAGTCATACCTTACGACCTTACCATATAGTGGTCACTTCGGTCCTCTAAACAGTTTTATGTCTTCTTCTTGTGTGTTTCTTGTTTTGTGAGAACATAATCTATAATTGCTTGGTGTTTCTCGTTAGTTCGACTCAGGTATACTTATGAATATTTTTATGTTGGTTCTGTTCTCCATTTTCATTTATTTTTCCATCTCCGGATTTACCTTCGACTTTGTCATTTGTTTTTTCCCTCTCCAAGCATTAAAATCTCCCAGCAGTACGATTCTTTATTCAGGTATATGGTATATTCCTAAACCATTTTAAATTTTTAAAAAAATTTAGGCAAAATGTTTTTGAATGAACAGTATTATAATTTATAATTTATCATAAGTTGTTAAAAAATTTCGAATTGTATTAAGTAAATACTGGCAACTGTTTTGGATTGGGAAATCGACAAGGTAATAAGTTTATTTTATTGTGTGTAGTGGAATAAAAAGGTCATAGTAGAAAAGGACAAAAGCCCCCTCATGGAATATAACTCTCTATCTATGGTGGTAGACCATAAAGAAAAATTAAAAAAAAAAAAAAAATTAAAAACAAAAATTAGAAATTACTTAAATGTCTATTTGTTAACCAGATTTAAATGTACAACAAGAATTACCCAGTCATATTTTCAACTACACACACATAGGATGCGACTGACAAATTATCTTTACCTTTGACAGCTTTGGAAAGACATTTTAATTTTTTTATAGTTATGGTTATGACTAAAACTTAAAACACTAATTAAAGTGGTTGATTTGTGACATGTTTTTTTATTAAACATTTTTGAATAATTCTGGACAATCTTTGAATACCACACATTTCAACTAGTTACTGAACTAAAATTCTGACATCCTATAAACATCTGTTTTCGCTCGAACTATTAAGAAACTTTGGTAAAACACTCGCCTTGTTTGAACCACGAAATTACTGTACTTTGCTAAGTTACTGGATACGTCTAAACTGATCTAAGACTTCTCTAAGAACATGCAAATTACAAGAATGTTGTTAAATGTTCACCAAAATTCGCATTTAAAAATATATTTCGTATTGTCGTTAGTTTGTTTGTTTAATTGGCCTAAGGAAACATATAAATTAGAAGTTAGTGGCTAAAATTATGTAGGAAATATATATGAAAAGAATACAAATACCGTTAAAATATACATTAGGTGCTAATGTTCAGATTACGTACCTAGTTATTGCACTGGTGGTTTGATGGTAAGTTTGACACCTTTATTTTCCTTTGTTTATTATTATAACTTCTGTTTTGTTGTCATAACTAATAGAATACATTGAAGCTGGATTCAACTATAAACAATATAAGGCAGCTGCCTTCTTGGATGTTTTGACTATTGCATCACGGCTAGTATATAAAATAATAGAATATGGATACAGCTGGATCATGACAATACTACTCACCTCGTACCTAGATAACCGGAGGTTTATGGTTCGAATAGGACAGGTCCTTTCCGAACACGGTGCCTTAGAGGCCGTAGTACCATAGGGGGCATATACACAGCTGACGTTCCACCTGGAACTCTTCTCAGCATGTATACAGATGAGACTGCTATAGAAGAAGCATAAGCAATAAGATAAAAATAACAATTACACCTAAAATATAGTACTTACACTTATTAGAAATATAAAACAATAATATATATAACATAACTCTTGATGCTTTTAATATGGTCCATTAATTACTTTTAAACATTTGTACAGATGAACAACTTTTAACTATTTAAGGAAGCTTATTAAAAAGATCAAAACTCTTAAACAACAAAGAGTTTCTTGAAGCCGTCCTTTTTGTTTTCACAATGTGTAAATTGCAATTACCTCGAGTAGGGTAATTGTGAATATCACAATTCCGCGTAATAAACTCACAAAAGTAAGCAGGGGCCAAATTATTTAAAACTTTATGAATGAACACTATTGTAAATTAAAAGACCCTTTGTGGAACTAAAATCCACTGCAACAGGCTAAGCATTGTTGCTATAAGTGCATATCTGCTTCCACCAAGAATTATTCTCATCCCACGATTTTGTGATTTTTGCAACGGGGCCGATTGATTTGAATTGAAGAGAAAAATAACCGATGAGCAAAAATCGAAGTGAGGTTGAATAATTGCATTAATAAACGTAATTTTAATAAAATCTATTTTAATATGTAATTAAAATAGTCATTAAAAGACAATAAATTATCCAATTGAAAACCAAGGTACTTCATGGTTGTGATGATTTCTGTTTGTCAATTTGTCTCATTGTCAATTTGAAGATTAATAGTATTTATATCAATCATCGAGTTAGAATCTATGGAGAGGGCATCACGTGACTAAAAACGACCTCACTTCGGCCATATTGTTTTGACACTTTTGACAGATCGTATATGTTTATTTACGTTTGTTGTTTTTCGAATATTTTTAGTTTTATAATACTTTTATAGAAACTGTAATAATATATTGTGATAGTGCATAATAATGGTTTCTTGTTCTCAACGTAGTTGCAGTGGCAGAAGCAATGTTAATAAAAAATCTTTAGAAATAACGTTCTACAGGTTAGTATACAAATATGTAAACAAAGTAATGGCCCGTACTTCAGAGAATAAATTAATAGTATTTGACTGTATTAATTTATCTTTATGTATAATATATCGTGTTTTTAGTGTTTACCGCGAGATAAATAAATCATAGTTTATTAAAAATGTATTGCACTTTGTAGATTATGATTAAATCTTCTGAATAACTAGTCATATTTTTATAGTAGTTTTAATATTATTGAGTCCGGCCATGATCCCACCGCCATATTGGTATCACCGTTAGCCACGCCTACCTACGCCGTTTTTAATACACACGTTAATATGCTCATAGCTTCTCCATAGATTCTAACTCGATGATATCAATATTTGAGTATTTATATTTAGTTGTTATTATCATAGCCTTCGTCTTAAATATATTTAACTTTAGTTTGTTGATTTCTAAATATTTATTAACAAACTGCAATGCTGAATTCATTCTAGATACAGCATTTTGCATATAGCGGCGAAACATTGAAACCTCGACGTAGCCGTGAGAAACCTACAGGCGGTAATAGATACAATAGAGTATTGATGTATTCAATAGCAAATAGCAATAAATCCAATAAATATTTAAGCTGTAATCTTCAAAAAGAGAAGGGATAACTCACAAGAACCACTAATAGTACAAAACAAACCGATTAAGTAGAAAGACGAATACAAATATATAGGTGCTACATTTGATAAAGGCCTAACGTTTACATCTCATGTAAACGAAACGATCCAAAAGACAGAAACACCAAGAGCCGCCATCAGAAGATTCACAGGAAAAAAAAGCAAATTAACAACAAAAATAAAGATCAGACTAATACCATCTCTCCATCTTGGACTATAAACATCAAATTCTCCATGACACATTATCTCTTATAAAACACTGTATGTCTAATACATATTTTTCATTTGGCCCCATGGTAAAGACACATTAGATCTCTTCCGTCCTTCCGTGAATGAAATACACCCCAGTATTCAATTCACGATGGAAGTTGGGTCTAAAGCGTCTTTGCCATTACTTGATATTCTTATTTAGAAAAACCCACCTCACAGTTTTTCCTATTCCGTGTACCGAAAACCCACTCATACAAACCATTATATCAATGCCCAGTCACTTCATCACCCGTTAAGTGACCCGTTAATTTAATTAACTCCTGTTCAGAAACACCTTGCTTGAACAAGGCTGACACAGCTAAAGATCGATGAGAATGGTTTGTTATTTTATGTTTTTTTTATGTCTATTCCAATTTTTTCAGCTGACATTTTTGTCCACTTAGATACGGTGTATTCCAAGTGGACAGTTTTTAAACCAAGATCCATCCTTCCAGTTGGGGTGAACGGTAAGAAAAAATCTGTCTGATAAAATCTTTGGTTCCCTTTTTTCCAATAATTTCAAAAATAATCTAACTAGGCACAAATTTTCGTTTGATGAATTTCTTACCAGCCATTTGCTGCTTGCCAAACTTTTCGAACCATCTTGATTTGTTTTGGAAAAAATGCTGTTGTATTCAATTCGGCCCGTAAATTCTCTCATAACAACAAATTCCTTCTGGAAAAAGTGAATCTTGAAGTTTACGGCCTTATTGCCTATCCAAGCAAGTTCAAATGAGCAAAGGTAAAAAAACTTTTTTTGTGCTTCATCGGTGGTTTCCTTGTAGTAGCTTTGGATGATTTTTAATAGTTCTTCGGTGGATAATGCTTGTGAACTGAGTTTTCTTTTTCTTGAACACTTTGTAGCTGCCTCCACTTGGTATCTCTGGCCAATCTTGCACATTTGAAAGATATATCTGTGAAAGGGTCGATTTTTATGACGTACTTCGTAAAATATTTTTCTTGTTCCGTTTTTGCGGTAGTATTCCACATTGACTTTACAGACGACTCTTTATAGAGTCTTCGCCATTGCCTTTTTTTATGTTAAAGGCATAATCCTCGAGCATTTTTGCTAGTTTCGTTATTGTAGTACATCTTTCAAGCGGAAAATTTTTCACCCGTGGGAACTACGAAAATTGGGTCCAAATAGTGTTGCAGTTTCGCAACGATATATAAACATTTATATAACATTAACAGACTTTGTGGTAGTTTTGATTCTCCCCGTATATCAAGATTCCATGTACAAGGGTGCATCTGTGTTAAAAACTACATATTACGAGACAGGCCATCTGCAAAATGACATAGATGTGTATTTGAGATAAGAATAGTAAGAGTCGAGTTTTATCTCTTAAACCACACACATGTGTATGGGCGTTTGGGTTAAAGGTACCTGAGACACTTGGCATCGGTCCTTTGACCGAGAAAGTCGTTTTATGCAGAAAAGTTGCATTATCAATTTTGTGTGGTTTCTGTGCGTCGCTGAAGACAATTTGCCATAGCTGTGATGCTATCATTTCATGGGTAAAGTACCCCTTAAACTATTTGTTGCCAAAATTACATTGCTGCATATATCATACGTGCGTTTGGTATATTTATTTGGTATTTTTTGTTTGGAACTTTGTCGCATTTGTGCCGCGATAGCGATTTAACGTTGTCAATTGAACAATTTGCATTTGTTTTGTTTTATGTAATAGTTGCTGTATTCTTATATTTTTGTATTTTGTCATTACCGATTATACTATATATACGATATATTTAAGTTTATATCCTTCTTTAGTTATAATTTTATATTGGGTTGTGTATATTTATGTTTAATTTCACCTCTTTTTAAAATAGAGTTTTATACAGTCCACTGGGTTTCATTTCTTTTCTTTATTTGAATATACATACCCAATCCGAAAGGGGGAAACCAGCGAGTTCTAGATTGAACAGAATATCTTCTCTCCCCCTTCAGGATGACCCCAATTGTTATATTGTGGTCATCGTATGTGCAGGACGCAACAAATGGAGCTTCTGGACCTCTGCGTGTTCAATGGGACATTTTCCGAAACCGATTTTTTGATTATTATTTGTGAATGTTTCGCATTTCAATTAAATGTACAATATTGTTATCTTTAAAGTGTGACTTCTTATGGTAACATATGGAAACATATATGCCTATATAAAATTGTAACGGCTTTGCCCAGAGCTTACAGGATTAACGTCTGGGCAAATTAAAACTTATGGCTAAAAATTTACATAGAATATAATAAATATTTATTATTATAAATCTTAGAATGAAGTATTTTTCAACAAATATATAATTTTTTGCTAAAGTTAATGGTTTGTAAGTGTATGCAAACTGCACAATTTTTTGTTGATAAATTACATAATTATAAGCCAGTTTTGCAGCACATTGTATGTATTATGTTTACAAATCAATAAATTCTTGGCTTCATATAGGTGCAGAAAATTCTGAACAGTTTAATGTGTGATAGTGTTAACTTTAATTGTTATTTAGTTGGATAAAACCAACGATACAAATACTTTATATTAAAGCGATTCACTGACTATTTTTTAGCAACGTGCTTTAACAACGGGTCGACACTGCCAGCTGTGTTTACTGTTCTATAGATAATACAAATTTGATATATTTTAAATGTTTATATAAGACATAAATAAAACACTTTATGGGTAGCCTGTAAACAATGATACACATATAATTTTAGAGACACCTTGCTAAACTGCGTTTTCGTTAGCATGTTTATAACCGTGATTTTTAACTTTGGATGTAGCGTTATGGGGAGATGGAGTAAAGCAAGTGAAGGATGGTGTAACAAAAAAACTTCGATGCAAAAAATGTTTGATTTAAAAGACTGCACCAAGACCAAATAAGATGTTAAGCACTGAGGATTGAGAACACATACACTCTGTTAATTTAAAATTCGAGTACATACTGCATAATAAAAGCAAAGAAGAACAACGAATGCATGCTGCTGAAATTATATTGCTTAGGGGAGTCTAGCTGTAACTCTAATAAACTCAAAATGACAGGACGTAAGTCTATAGGGCGTAGTCTTAATTTGATTCATTGTATAAGTTTGATACACCGAATGTATATAAGGATATGATATTCTGACTAGAACACTTTCGAGACTTACTGGAAGGTAAACCCACTAACAATGCAAAACATATAGTACCAATTAGGAGCATTTGACACGCTAATTATATCTGTTGTATTCAGTGCCACGTGGAACATTACTTCTTTCGACAACAAATACCAAGAGATAATAAAAGAACTGATAAATAAAAATATAGACATTTGTGCAATCCAAGAAACCAAGAAGGAAGGAAAAGGCCAAAGAGACTATAACCAATATTTTTTAGCATACAGTGGAGTGAAGACAAGAACGAGCACGAGCAGGCATAGGTATACTTGTCCATAAAAAATTTAAAGACAAAATAAATAACTGCCGTTATATCTCCGAAATAATAATAAATATGAACATCACAATGGACTACCAAAAATTAAACGTCATATCTATCTACAGCCCGAAGCCTGCAAACCTAAGAAGGAACGAGAGGCAATCTACTAACAACTGCAAACCATCCTGGATGAAATACCTCATGAAGAACCCTTAATTCTTATGGGTGACTTTAATGCACGAATCGAAAATTAAATAGTTACAGGAGTAAAACAAAGATTTAATGAAAACCATGTCAACGCAAATGGAGAACTCATGACTAATCTCTGTGCTTTTAACAAACGGAGAATCAATAATACATTTTTCGACAATAAGCTTCAGTAGCTATAACACCAAATAACACCAAAACATTTTCTACAGGAAATCACCGAGGAAAAACTCAATGTAGAATCACTGTGGAACGACTCTATAAGAGAAATGAACCAAAGGAGGCTAGCACTAGCTGAAACAAATAGACGACATCGAAGATATAAACGTGAGTTGGGAGAAAATTAAAAACAACATTGAAGAAGCAGTAACAGAAGCTCTAGGTAGAAAACGCAAAGTCATACTGAACAAAAGAAACAACAACAATCCACCATGGTTCAGAAAATAAATAAAAGAGAAATGAGAGGCCTACAAGAAGTACAAAACATCAAATAGTCCAGAATCGCGAGACACCTATAGAAGAATACGAAATGAAACAAAGCAGTTGGTAAAAAGAACAAAAAATGAACACTGGAAACAGTTTACACAAAGGATGGAAAGCGACTTCTACGGTACACAAAAACAAATATGAAGATTCATAAGAAACCAACGGAAAGAAATGGCAGAATTAAAGGAATTCAATAATAGACCAGCAAACGAATGGGAAAGATACCTGACGGAACTGTTTAAATAAAGGAAAATAATAATCAACATAATAAGAGTATTGATTATCCGAATCTAAATCATGAATTAAGACAGGAAATAGAAATCAGTTTTCAGGAAGTAGAGATAGCCATAAATTCACTCAAAAATAGAAAGTCACCAGGACCAGACGGAATAACCAACTAGCTTCTAAAACACGAAGGAGAAAGTATAACCCTAGAGATGACAAAACTTACACAAAAACTGCAAGATACAAGACACATGGAGAAACAGCATAATGATACCAATGTTCAAGAAAGGAGATAAAGAAGACCCCAACAATTATAGAGCTATAAATGTACTGAACACCGCACTTAAGCTTACCACGACCTAACCAACAAAATCAATAAACTAACAACTTTATCACATGACCAACCAGGATTTAGATCCGGAAGATCCTGCCTAGACGCAGTATTTGAACTACGACAAATCACAGAAAACGCCATCGAGTTCAATAAACCAGCATATCTATGTTTTATAGACATGACAAGGGCTTTCGATCGCATCCAAGTCGAAGACGTCTTACACCTACTGTATGAAAGAAATATACCAATCAATATTATACAAACCATCGAAAACATCTACTTCCATAATCGAATACAGGCAAAGATAAATGGAAATCTAACACAGTGTATACCAGTACAAAGCGGAGTCAGAAAGATGAAAATACTCCGAGGAATATCAGGGAAAAGTCTGTTGGATGGGGAGAGGAGCGAAAACATAAGAATAGCATGCAATATAGAAGACATAAATGGATGGGTGACAAAACGGAAACAGGAGTGGAACGAACACATTAGTAGAATCGCAGAGGATAGGATAGTACGAATAGCACGAGATAAGTCACCAAATAGACGAAGAAGTATTGGCAGACCAAGAAAAAGATAGTGCGATAATTTAAACAATTTAAGAGGCTAATATTGAAGAAAAAACAGGCTTCAAAGCCTACATACAAGAAGGAAGAAGGAAAAGAATAAGTTATGCCCAACCTATTGAAAAATGACTTCAAAAAACGCTAACATTGTTTTTTTTTTCAGAGACAAGAATAACTTTCTGTTTCATCTTCTCTTTCTAAAAATGACAAAAAAAAGGCAGAAAATGGCACGTTGCACAAACGATTATCGTGGGAATTGCGAACGTTGTTGGTTATTATTTATATATATATATATATATATATATATATATATATATATATATATATATACAAACAACACAGTTTATTAGGGCTGCAGTCAGTAGGTTTGGCCGTTTGGCCGGGATGTTATAGAAACACTCTTTTGACTTTTGGTCGAGCTTTCGGAATTCTTTTATTCCTTCTTCAAGACACTGTAATTAGAAGAATGTGTAAATATTTACAACATATCACAAATTGTCATTGCAAGTTACTAGTCGTTGAGATTATTTGTATAAAGCTATGCCACTCAACATTAAAAACACACATATAAAATATAACATGTAAAATAATGGACAAAATACATTTTAAAATTTAGTTGGATAGTTAAAATTTTGTTAGTGACATCTTTTAATGGTGTGTTTTGACTGATCTATAGAGAACAGAAAAAAAAACAAAAATAGTTTGATTAAAAAGTAATTATGAGTTCTTGCTATTATATTAATGGAAGTAGTATATTAAACCTGTCTTGATAGTATGCAACATGTTTTGTATACAGGTGTATTATGGTGTGTATATGTAAAAGTAAATCTTTATTTTATTTTTGATGTTTTGTCAGTAAGTAACAATAAATGTTGCTCAATTTATCTATGTCTGACTTTTTATTTATACAAGACGTATTGGATTTTATGAAACACATTTCCAAGAAAACACGTTTTGAATGGTTTTTTTCCTTTGCCAAAATACAGGAATCTTCGAAATTAAATTCATGTTTTAAAGTTAATGCAGGTTCTATGAGCGTACATGCGTTTATCTTTTTGGTTTTTATGTCGCTGCGATGTGATATTACTCTACTATGAAAATTACTAGATGATTCTCCGATATATTCGTTTTTACAATTGGCACACGGTATAGAATAAACAACATTCGATGACTCCTGTATTGTGAAAGGGTCCTTTGTCTTTGTGTACAACTTCGATACCGTTTTCACATTCTTAGTTGCAATTTTTAAGCCACTAACATTTTTGAAAATGTTCATTAGCTTAGGTGTGAGAATTGGAATATAGGGTAGGCAACCATACGTTATTTTAGATTGTGGTAGCTCTGATGTGTCCTGTGTCAATGTCTGTGTCAGTTGTCGGACCTCATTCACCTCATTATTATGAAAATTTAGGTTGTCAGAAAATTGCCAATTAAAAGGAGAACCAAAAATGAGTTTATTTAAAAGCCCTGTAGGATAGGAGTTCTCTTGTAGTATAGATCTCAACTTTTTTAGTCCCTTGTCCCTGAACTCGATGTGTGATAAGTTGATAACCCTAGTTTTAAGGGCCAAAACCAAATTTGTTTTCATCTTAGATGGATGTTGAGAATAAAAGTTTATGAAACGGTTACTAAAACAAGGTTTACGATACCACTCCGTCCTTAGCATGCCATCACTGCTACGATGTATAAGCATGTCTAAAAACGGAATCATATTATCAGCTTCTCCCTATAACATCCCGGCCAAACCTACTGACTGCAGCCCTAATAAACTGTGTTGTTTCTTTATATCGACAGTCAATAATATCCAGTATTTCTTATATATATATATATATATATATATATATATATATATATATATATATATATATATATATATATATATATCAGAATCAATCAATATTATTTATTTAAACTTATTCTATGTATTCGTTTATATTCCTTTCGTCAATATTATCATTCCTGATAATTTTTTTTTCTCGAACGCAGTTTGTGTTTTGAGTTTATTTGAAGCCATATATACGGTTACCCTGGAGTCCCGCATAAAATTCGTATTTCTTAAGTATGTCGTTTGTGAACAGAGCGCTCAAACACATAAATTGATATAGGAGTTGACCCTTATTTCTGTAATATATTCAAGAATATTCTTTCAACTCCAACTACTCCGTTTTTATTTCCAAATGGCAACATAGATCGTGAAAACCGTGTTGGGAAATTTTATCAGGAAACAAAATTTCAAGGATACTAAGTATCTATGAATAAGAATAAGTTTCAGTGTTTCGGTGTTTTTTTTTATAATATTGAAGTGATATCATGTTGTTAAAATATAAAATTAATATTTGTTTGAACTAAAATAATTGAATATTAATTAATTAGAGACCGGCAAATATACATATATTAAAAGAATCTAAAGGACATAGCTGGATAAGAATGTCAAAATTGACCCAGAAGAAACATGAGCCCAAATGGTATTGTTCACAAAATATTGACACACGTAACCTCAAAATTCCATAAAATGCCACAAATCGTTTTTGGCCCTTTTGACTCGCCTAATTTTTTACTTAAATAGACTTTTTTTTAATTTAAAGTTTTTTGTGCTCTACAAAAATATTTGAATAAAAAGGAAGGTTGGCGGGAAATTCAAATTGATTTGAGCGTTTAAAAATTTTAAACGCCTATAAAAAAATAACAAAAAATATGGATGACTCGAAGAAATGTATATTGTAATAACCAGTTCTAAGTTCCAGAATTTTTTCAGAATTTTCAAAGGCAGTTAAAAATCGAAAAAACCGGTTTTTTGCTGTGTTTTCATGATTTATTGAGTTATATTTTTAGTTAGAGAGACACTACCCTTTTGAAAATTATTTGACTCATCATATGATATCAATACATTTAAGTTTGGACCCTTGGAACTGGAGTTATGACGATTTAATAGACGAAAATCTTAGATTCGGTTAGATTCGGTCGGTTTTTTTTGGATATTTCGCCATTTTTCCGCCGGTTTGTGTTATATTTCCAGTTAAATTATTATTTAAATACCTTTTTTCAAAAACTGAAATCAAGACCTTAGGTCGAATCCTAGAGTTGGCCCTGTGGATCATTTAAGATAAGCAATAGGAATCAAAAATTGATTTTTGATATTTTTGAATTGAATTTAATAAATAAAAAGGTTTTGCCATTTTTTTCCTTTGTTAATGGCATTTATAGTGAAAGAAATTTTATTGTATGGAGATTATCGTTTCCATACATGATGCAGTTCAGAAATCAATTTGCAGATGGCAGAATTAAAAAAAAAATTTGCAGATGGCATATTTTAGCACTCAATTTTCACTAATTTATTACCACCCTAAAATTTTTTCATCATCAAACCACCCTAAGGGGAACTATTCTGTTGGCTCAGGGTAAAAATTAGCAGAATTAAAAAAAAAAATTATGATATACCACAGTGTTCTGCTAGGTTTTTACGAATTTATTACCACCTTGGTAATTTTTTACGTAAACAATTCTTAGGTTAAAATTTAAGGTGATGAAAAATCAATTTTTACAATATTACTCTATAATATTAAGCTATTAAGCGGAAGCTCGAATATTAGCTTAGGTTAAAATAAAAAAAAGTAATTTTTAAATACTCCTGTGTGCTACAAAGCTACTCCAATTCATTTTCCACCTTCACAATTGTTTACTCCTCTATGAGAAGCCAATAATTCTGCTAGGTTGAATTTTGAACTGACAAAACAAAATTAAAAAAGGCGTTTTTAATAATTTTTTTTGTATTGTACTTTTACTTCAACCTTTTACTATTTTTTGCTATCTTCATATTTTTCACCCAACACACTGGGCGTAGAAAATCAACTCTAGACGTGATCGTGCCTAGACGAATCTGAACTGGTTTTTACTATTAAAAATTACTCAAGAACTATTGTACTTAGCATAAAGCACACTCAGGGACAGTACATAGATGCTATATTTGCAATTTATTGCCAAAGCTAAATAATAGTGAAGGGGGCGGTATCAATCTAATATCCGATTAAGACTGCAGCCTTCCACTCCTTGATTAACGGTACACTTCGCTCAGGTCTATGGATGTACATAATAAATACAAATCTTTTAATCTTTTAAAAATAGCTGCGCAAGGTCTCCCGACCCTCGTTTACAATTAGGTAATTAATGTAATAGACATAATAAAATTATTTCAATTTGAATATTTCTTACCTGGTAATTATTCTGTGAAATATAACAATTCCATTGTATTTACTAAAATTCAACCTAATTTCAGTTATTTTATATTCATAAAAGGGACTCACGATTCGATTTCGCTTAGCCATGTACTCACGACTCGAATCAGAGTCAATTTTTTAAAACAGTTAAAATTTATTTTAATTTAAGAGTATTTTTATATTTTCAATATTTAAACATGTAAAAAATAAATATTAGTTAGCACAGAGTAATATTTCAGAATGTTTTCAATTAGGCTAGTTGAGAAAAAAATGACATAGCAGAGCACTTTTGTATTTTCAAAAAGATTTTGCATTTAGCTAACGTGAATGCGTAGCTTGTTGAATGTTTCCCATTGGGCTTAGGGGGTCAAAAAGTATGAGGATGATAAAATTCAATAAAAACCTGGCAAGCAATTTATACTTTCAGTTACAAGTAGAGTACAGTAAAATTGTAAAAAAAGATTTTTTATCACTTTAAATAGTAACCCAACAAAATTTCTGATTTCCCATAAGGAGTAGTTAAGGGGTGAATAATTACTAGTTTGGTAATAAATTCGTAAAAACCTAGCAGAGCACTGTGGTATAAATATTATTAATATTATTAAATATATTTTTTAATTCTACTAGCTTTAACCGTAAGCCAGCAGAATCACTCCCCTTGCGGGGGTTTGGTGGTGAAAAATTATTAGGGTGGTAATAAATTAGTGAAAAATGGATGAAAAAATATGCCGTAGGTAAAAAGTTTTTTTTTCGAATTCTGCTAGCTTGAACCGTAAGCCAGCAGAATCGCTCCCCTTAAGGCTGGTTTGGTAGTGAAAAATTATTAGGGTGGCAATAAATTAGTGAAAAATGGGTGAAAAAATATTTCGTAGGTTAAAATGGATTCCGCTGATTTGTCCCCGCTTGATTAAGGGTCCTCAGAAGAGACGCTCTTTTTATACCTATTGTTGTTCCGGTAGTGAACCGACGCATTTTTTGCTTTCTTTGACTGTTGACTTCCACAGACAACAAACGTGCTTTCCGTCTATCTTAGTGATAATGACCAGTTAACAGAAAAAGTACCGTGATATATATATATATATATATATATATATATATATATATATATATATATATATATATATATATATATTGATATGATATGGGAGAAATAAAAATGTTTAAAGAAAATATTTTAAGAAGTTATATACTAGAGAATTTAATAAAAATTATTTATGTGAGGGCATTTTTAAGAAATTAGCATATAATAATTGTAAAAAGTTGTATTTTAGTAATTATAATGTGGTAGATATATTTAAGTGAGCCATGTGACTAGGCAACCAACTATACATGTGAATGATAGACAGATATACATACTCTGAAGTGACGTTTAAGAATTTTACGAATATAAGTGGGGTTATAGTTGTTTAAAATGTGTAGTTTATTAAATTAGAATGTTAAGTTACTAATTTAATTATATATTCTAATCTGAAAAGCCTAAATGTAAACAAAATTATCAATAGAACATTAATGAATTCTCCAGAATGCAGAATTTGACCTCTGTTTATGTTGGAACATTCTGGAATAATGATTATGTTGGTGGATCGAACAGATATTGTTTTCGAGAACATCCATATAGAAGAAATAGAACTAAATCGAACATGATTTATTGCCGGATGATTCTAGAACAGAAAAAAAGATATAAATACCCGGTGATTTGGATTAGAATGGATCAGTTATGAGTTACAGTTACTATGAGGCCAGTTTATTATGAAAGTTAGTAGACACATTTAGTTAGTGAAGTAAATTGTTCAGAATTTTCAAGAAGTCAGTCAGAAAAGTTTAGTAAGAAATATGAAAGTTAGTTGGAGTCAGTGAATCAGTTACAAATAGTCCAATGGTTTAATATAGTGAGTTAAATGAAGATTAAAAATTATGCATATATTTTAATGCACATTTATAATTATACACAAATAATTATTGAAGATTAAAAAAAAGTATATTGGAAGAAATTAAAATTATATTATGATTGGAGATTAGTATAAATCAACTTATAATAATTGGATATTGGTATATTGAAAAGAAGAATAAAAATAAATGCTGTTTTGCTGGTTTGCTTGGTGGTTTATAAATGCTGGTGAAGAAAAATATATCTTAAATTGGTAGAAGCTGATAATTGGAAAAAGTAATTTCACAAAAACAAGGATAACCGAAGTACGAAGACATTCAGTGGTGATTAGAATCTATATAGTGGAAAACAGTTCATTTAGGCATTCAGTGAAAGAAAGGTACAAAATTTTGTTAATATAATTTAGTTAATGTCATAACAATTTCAATTTTGAAGATAGTTTGTTTAAATTTTACATTGTCTATAGAATTTAATTAGTTTTATAAGAGTATCAATTTAAAGATAGTTTATTTTAAATTTACATTGGCTAGGTTAGATATATATGTGTGTTTCATAATAGTTATAATAAAGATAATTTAAAAAAGTACTTACAAACTAATTCTTTGAGAACCGCGATAAAAACCCTATATTATTAAAAATACTCATTGCTCATCATTCAAACAAACAACACATCATAACAATTTGGCACCCAACGCGGTGGCTCTCTATTTAAAAGAATTAGTTTGGGAAGATAAGTGCTCTCATATAATTAAATTAATTATCAGTAGAAAGAAAAAATTATAGATTTTATTTTTAATTATATTTGAACAAGTAAAGTCTCAAAATGTCTCAAGGAAAGAAAGGTACAAGAAGCAAAAAGAATGAAGAAGATGTGGAAGTAGAAACACAACCTATACAAGAGGAGAGTTTAGTTCAAGTTCCACAAGATACTGCAGAAATGAATCCAGAAAGAGAGGAAAATGTCAATATGGCAGCTTTGATGTCATTAATGATGCAGATGAACAAGAAAATGGAAGAGAATACAAAAAAAATGGAAGAGAATACGAAAAAAATGGAAGAGAATTCAAAAGAAATCAAAGAAGACAAAAAAATTGGAGGAGGATTCAAAACAAGTCAAAGAAGACATAAAAAAATTGGAAGAGAATTCAAAAGAAGTCAAAGAAGACATGAAAAAAATGAAACAGAAATTAGAAGAGAATTATAGAAAATTAGAAAAGAAAATAGAAGATAATAATAATAAAATTGTAAAACAAATAGAAAAACAAATGGATAAAAAACTTGAAGCTGCAGAGAAAAAAGTAGCAAATGAAATAAAAAATATACGGAATGACTACAAGAAAAGGATAGAAAATGAGAGGACAGAAGTAAAGAGGATTATTCAAGATAATAAGATAGATATAGAACAGAAAATAGAGTTGCAGAAATGTAACTTAGAAGTAAAAATTAACGAAGACAGGAGAAACACAGAAGAAAAATTAGATGATATACAACAAAATATCCAAATAAATAATAATCAAATAAGAAATGTGGAACAGAGAATAGATGATATTTCACAAATGAGAGACATAGGGAGACCTTACTTAAATTTAACAAATGAGACTGGGATTAAATTCTCTGGTAATATAAAAAATTTGCATTCTAGAGTATACATAAATAGTTTAAAACATAAATTAAGATTTTTGAATAATATTAATGATATTAAAGATTATATTAGAATGACATTAAATGACAATGCAGCAACTTGGTTTGTTAGTATTGAAAATGATTTAGATAATTTTCAAACATTTGAAAATAAATTTTTAAATTATTATTGGGGTGAATTAGAGCAAGCCAAGTTTAGAGAAATTCTATATTTTGGAAAGTATAATCACAATTTAAAATAAAATCAAATATGGTAGATTATGCATTGAAACTGATAACAGTTGCAAAATATTTAGAACCACCACTTAGAGAGGATGAAACAGTCTTAAATGTATCTAGACATTTTGATGCTGATGTTGTGCAAACCGTAACTGTACAAAATATTTAAACAATAGATAGTTTTATTAATTTTATTCAAAGAATACAAAGAGGCAATATGACAAGTAATAATAACAACAGAAAAAACAATAATAACTTTCAATATAATAAAAATGATAATCAACAATATAGACAATCATATAATAATTATAGATATGGTAATAATTTACAAAATTTTAATAATAATACTAGTTATAATAGACAACAATTTAATAACAGTACTAATAATAATAGACAAGATTTTAATAATAGAAGAAATACAGAGCGACCTAACTATAACAGACAGGTAAACTGTGTACGAAGGAATAGAAGCTGCGAAGACAGGGAACGAAATAGTACAAGGCAAGAAAATGTGAGTAGAAGTCATAGTAGGGAAAGACATAGGACATCAGATCCAAGTGGTCAGATACAATCTGACAATTCTAATACTCAAAATTTTGTGCAGTAAACTTTCTCTGAATTACAAGTTAGGCCATTGCTATTATGAAAAACCTTCTGAATTTATTTCTCTAGATGAAGACAAAATTATTGACTCTATTAATTTAATTTATATAAATGCTTTGGCCAAAAATAAAATGATTAAAATTATGATAGATACTGGTTCAGAAAGTACTTTAGTCTCGGAGAATTTTATTTTTAATACATTAAAACTATCAGATATAATAAAGATTCCAAAAATTAAAATTATTGGTGCAAATAATAAGAAGTTGGGTGAAATTGATAAACTAGCCAATTTTAAAATTAATATTCTTAATAAAGAAATTAATATGCAAGGATTTATTGTCAAGGATTTATGTGTTGATATATTAATGGGAAATGATGAATTGGAAAAGAAGAAAGTAAAGATAGATTTTGAAGAAAAAATGGTAACTTTGGAAGGGCAAATAATTAAATTTATGCAGAAAGATGAGGTGGAAGAAGGAATAAGAGTTGATAGGATATTATTAAAAGAAAATAATGATGTTTATGAAGAAGAAATGTATTTTGATGATAGGAAAATGTCCCAAAAGAATGTAAAGAATAATTATTGTAGTGAATATTTAAGGAATGGAAATTTTAAGCAGATGGATGCCTACGAGGTGGAGTGCGCAAAATTGGAAGCAAGGAATAATGAGTACATAATGAAGAATAATTTTATTTGTAAAGAAGAAGATATGATAAAAGTTTTAAATTGCCCTGAAGAATATAAATCAATAGTCGTTTCCATATTGCAGCAACACAAGGGACTTGTTAATAAAGAAAATAGAATTGCACAAAATTATGTCCATAGTATAAAAGTTAAAAAAGAAAAGGATTTTAAAACAAAATCATACCCAATACCATATAAATACAGAGAAGAAGTAAACAAAACAATTAATAATATGTTAGAAGATGGAATACTAGGAAGAATTACAGAAATGTCATTTTTCACTAAAATCGATTTACAGCATAGTTTTTGGTTAATACCTCTAGAAAGAAAAAGTAGACAGTATACAGGATTTCAGATAGCTGGAGTAGTATATTAATTCAAAGTAGTACCATTTGGACTTCAATCATTTTGCAGTGCTTTATGTAGATGTCTTCATGATATTTTGGATCAATATGAACATTTTGTAATTCACTACATTGGTGATATATTCATTTTTTCTAAAACGGCTGAAGATCATGAGAAACACCTAAAAATTATAATAAATAGATTAGACAAAGTTGGACTAAAAATAAATCAAGAAAAATGTACAATTTTTCAAAAAGTAATGATATATCTAGGTTATAAACTTAACACTAACATCTTACTGATATATCCATTTTATTCAATAGACTTGATTTGTTAAATAGATGGTAGATTTCATTATTTTGAATCAATTTGACATCATATTTATTGTCTGATACATATGGAAATTATTTTGTACCCTAAAAATCATAATTTGGGGTTAGATACAAAATTGATTCTATAAATAAATGTCTTTCTAATATAATAAAGTATAAAACTTACCAATTCATATGGATGAAAGCCTGTTGAATGGAAATAATTCCTAGGTTTTGTCTATAAATAAACATAACACAATAATATATGATTATGTTTATTTTCTCATATAATAGCCTCCATTACTTTATTTGACATGACAGTTTGACATAGACAGCGAACAGGGATGTATTTAATAGAACACATTTTAAATAAAAAAAAATTGAATTATTAATTTATTAAATTTAATAAGGTATGAGAAAATTAATATTTAAAAAAATAATAAGTAAATTATTTATTTTAAATATTATTTTGGGGTATTGATATGATATGGGAGAAATAAAAATGTTTAAAGAAAATATTTTAAGAAGTTATATACTAAAGAATTTAATAAAAATTATTTATGTGAGGGCATTTTTAAGAAATTAGCATATAATAATTGTAAAAAGTTGTATTTTAGTAATTATAATGTGGTAGATATATTTAAGTGAGCCATGTGACTAGGCAACCAACTATACATGTGAATGATAGACAGATATACATACTCTGAAGTGACGTTTAAGAATTTTACGAATATAAGTGGGGTTATAGTTGTTTAAAATGTGTAGTTTATTAAATTAGAATGTTAAGTTACTAATTTAATTATATATTCTGATCTGAAAAGCCTAAATGTAAACAAAATTATCAATAGAACATTAATGAATTCTCCAGAATGCAGAATTTGACCTCTGTTTATGTTGGAACATTCTGGAATAATGATTATGTTGGTGGATAGAACAGATATTGTTTTCGAGAACATCCATATAGAAGAAATAGAACTAAATCGAACATGATTTATTGCCGGATGATTCTAGAACAGAAAAAAAGATATAAATACCCGGTGATTTGGATTAGAATGGATCAGTTATGAGTTACAGTTACTATGAGGCCAGTTTATTATGAAAGTTAGTAGACACATTTAGTTAGTGAAGTAAATTGTTCAGAATTTTCAAGAAGTCAGTCAGAAAAGTTTAGTAAGAAATATGAAAGTTAGTTGGAGTCAGTGAATCAGTTACAAATAGCCCAATGGTTTAATATAGTGAGTTAAATGAAGATTAAAAATTATGCATATATTTTAATGCACATTTATAATTATACACAAATAATTATTGAAGATTAAAAAAAAGTATATTGGAAGAAATTAAAATTATATTATGATTGGAGATTAGTATAAATCAACTTATAATAATTGGATATTGGTATATTGAAAAGAAGAATAAATATAAATGCTGTTTTGCTGGTTTGCTTGGTGGTTTATAAATGCTGGTGAAGAAAAATATATCTTAAATTGGTAGAAGCTGATAATTGGAAAAAGTAATTTCACAAAAACAAGGATAACCGAAGTACGAAGACATTCAGTGGTGATTAGAATCTATATAGTGGAAAACAGTTCATTTAGGCATTCAGTGAAAGAAAGGTACAAAATTTTGTTAATATAATTTAGTTAGTGTCATAACAATTTCAATTTTGAAGATAGTTTGTTTAAATTTTACATTGTCTATAGAATTTAATTAGTTTTATAAGAGTATCAATTTAAAGAGAGTTTATTTTAAATTTACATTAGCTAGGTTAGATATATATGTGTGTTTCATAATAGTTATAATAAAGATAATTTAAAAAAGTACTTACAAACTAATTCTTTGAGAACCGCGATAAAAACCCTATATTATTAAAAATACTCATTGCTCATCATTCAAACAAACAACACATCATAACAATATATATATATATATATATATATATATATATATATATATATATATATATATATATATATATATATATATATATATATATATCGGTTTCAAAACGTCTTGCGTCGTTGTCCGATGCCTAATTTCCACGAATTCCTATCATTCCATTGTTCTTCGGTCAAGTCTCGGGAGCTCATTGCCTTTGTTATGGCCATGGCCATACCATATAAGTTGTTTCCTTTCTATGTCTGTTGCCAGTGATCCATCTACCCCCATCCGATTCCTTATTTCATCGCTTCTAATTCTGTCTGCCCTAGATATTCGAAGTGATCGTCTAAATACATCCATTTCTGTTGCTTCGAGTTTTCTTTTATTGCTTTCTGTTAGTCTCCA